>NC_063362.1:23796211-23828015 GCF_021869965.1 Rhincodon typus
CAGCTCTGCGTGTGCAGACTGAGTCTTTGTGTGTGGACCAACAGCTCAGCGCGTAGGCTGAAAGCTCAGCATGTAGGTGAATACCTCAGCGTGTAGGCTGAAAGCGTTGTTAAATGTGTATTTATTACTACTTTTTAAACAAATATGCTTTCTGCACAATATACTGGCACACACTACATACAAAACAAACATAACCAGGAGATTAGAATCTCCTCAGTAGAGGCGACTGACTCCGAGCTGGCTGGGCCACAGCCAGTGTGCAGTACACAAGTAAATAAGGGGTGACTGGGTGACTGGATACCAGCCTCTGTGCAGTTATTTCAGTGGTGATGAGAGAAAACAGGATGTGCCTGAAGAACATTCGCTTGCTACAGTCATTTTGGAGTTGGAGTAAGCATTTCTGGCATCATGCCTTTATCTGGGAAGCTTGACTCATTTGATCCTGTTGTTGAAGACTGTGCCCAGTATGTGGAAAGAATGTGATATTTTTTCTGGGCAAATGACACTGGGGCAGATGAAAAGCAATGAGTAATCCTTCTGACTGCTTGCGGACCTGTAGCATTCTCGGTTATAAGAGGCATCAGACACTAAAACCTTCCAAGAGTTGATGCAGTTTGTTGAGGAATATTACAACTCCAAACCTCCTCTAATTCTAAGACACTATCAGTTTTATTTGGCTGTTAGAGAACCAGGGAGTGTGGGGGTGTCCATATCAGGATTTTTGACAAGGTTGAGACAACTGGCAGAGGCATATGATTTTGGGTTAACCCTGAATGAGATGCTGAGAGACCATTTGTTATGTGGGATTAATGATGTAACTATGCAGCAACAGCTACCAGCTGAAGCCCAACTGGACTTCAAACAGGCACTGCAGCCGGTATTGTCACTAGAAATTGTGGCTAGTGGAGTATGGGAACTACAGGGTATCCCAATGGAAGTGGACTCCCTGACCTGTCCAACTGGGTTTGGGGACCACCCCTTGAGTGTAGGCGATCACGGAGCCTCATGCGGGGTGTATCCTGAGCAGGGGGACCCTAGGCCAGCCCACAGCAGAACCCCACAAAAGAGCCCAAGCCTTGGCCAAGTGGCTAAGCAGTTCTTCAGAATCTGGGCTGGCAAGCCATTGTAGTTGCTGCCGGTGTGCGGACTGGAGACAGTAAAGGACTCCTGCAATGCCTGGAGACAGTAAGGACTGCAGATGCTGGTAGGTATAAATGTGCAGCTGGAAAAGCATAGCCAGTCAGACGGTATCCGAGGAGCAGGAAAGTCGTGTTTCAGGCCAAAACCCTTCGTCACCTACAAGGCCTGACTTAGGTAAGAAGACTTGTAGGCCGATACCCAGGAGAGCACACAACCTGGAAAGTGCCCCTGCATGTGGGTCGGAGCAATTAAATTGCATAGTGACACCCAAATCAGAACAGATTAAAAGTAATGTTTGGTTAAGTGGTCACCCAGTTCTCTGGAGGTCACTACTGGCTGCAGAATGTGTCTTTAACAAGATTCACTCGGGATTCCAACGCTTAAGTTTGCACAAGCCCTCAGGCAGGCTGAGAACATACACTGGGGGACCATTGCAGATTAAAGGTATGACTTTAGTTCCAGTCTCCTGTGAGAAGCAGTTGGTGCAATTACCACTGATGGTAGTGTGAGGCTCGGGCCTAAGCCTATTGGGGCGGAATTGGTTGAGAAAGATTCACCTGGATTGGCTCAATGTTTTTCCAATTGGAAAATGGCTGCCTCAGTGAAATCCTAGTGAAATACCCAGGAATTTTTCAGGAAGGGCTTGGAACTATCAAAGGGGCCAAAGCCACTTTACATGTTGACCAGGAAGTAATTCTGAGATTTTGCAAAGTCCGCCTGGTGCCATTTACCTTGCGGGCAAGAGTAGAGGCAGAAATCAGGAGGCTGGAGAGTGAAGGAATCATCAAACCAGTGCAGTTTGCAGAATGGGCAGCACTGGTCGTACTGATTGTGAAGCCTGATGGCTTGGCTCACCTTTGTGGGGATTTTAATCAAACAGTAAACCGCTTCTCACAGCTGGATAAACACCCGATCCCTCACAAAGAGGACTTGCACGCAAATTTGGCGGTTGGGGGGGAGGGGGGAGCTGGTCTTTTAGAAGCTGGACATGAGTCACACCTACCTACAATTGCAACCAGATGAGGAGTTCCAGAGGTACACTACAATTAATACCCATGAGGGTTTATATCAATATACAAGGCTGCCATTTGGGGTATCATCAGCCTGTGCCCTTCTCCAGCGGAATATGGAGAACAATGTACAAGGGCTACCCCAGGTTGCCATTTATCAGGATGACGTACTAATAACACGGAAGACCAATAAAGAGCACTTGGAGAACTTGGACATAGTACTTAAACCTTTCTCCCAGACGGAAAAAATGTGTATTCCAGGTGCCCCAAGTGACTTACTTGGGTTATAGAGTCGGCAAAACTGGTTTACACCCATTGGAAGAGAAAGTGAGGGCGACCAAAGGAGCTCTGTTCCCACCTCTGTACCAGAGCTTAGGTCTTTCCTTGGGTTAGTGAATTATTACAGAAAATTCATACATAACCTGGCATCCATCTTGGCACCCTTACACCTGCTATTGAAAAAGGATCAGCCTTAGAAATGGTCGTGTAGCCAAGAAGTAGCCTCTAGGGAAGTGAAAAAGCAGCTATCATCATCTAAGGTGTTGGCCTACTGTGATCCGAAGCGAGAAGTAGTGTGGACATGCGATGTCTCCCCGTACGGTATCAGGGTAGTGTTGGCTCACCGGTGGTCCAATGGAGAGCAATGCCCGATAGCATATATTTCCCACACTTTGACTGATACCAAACGCAAATATGCCCAGATAGAGAAGGAAGGTTTGGCGGATATCTTCGGCGTGAGGAAGTTCCACTAGTACCTTTACAGATGGGAATTTGTCATAGTAACAGGTCACAAAACCCTGCCGCCCGTAGATTCCCGTAGGATTCAGCGTTGGTCCCTTATTCTCAGCACTTACAAGTACAAGCTAGAGCACCATCCAGGAAGCCAAGTGGCTAATGCGAATGCCTTGGGCTGCCTCCCACTGGCAGATATTCCACTGGTCCCTCCCCTGGAAGAGTCCATTTTAGTTTTCAACTTTCTGGACACCCTTCCAGTCATTGGGACAATATCTGCCTGTGGACACAAAGAGATCCTGTCCTGGTGAAACCAAAACAGCTGGTGGTAATGGGGTGAACAGAACGGCCATTGCAACTGGGATTGGAATCTTTTTGGACCCGGTGAGACCAGATCACAGGAGAGGACAGCATATTACTGTGAGGATCAAGGGTGATTGTCCTGAGTAAAGGTCGCCACCAGCTACTGGCTGAACACCACCAGGGTCATCCAGGCGTTTCCAAGATGAAGATCTGAGCGAGAACCTTGTCTGGTGGCCGGGGTTGGATGCTGACATAGCTGCATTGGTAGGCCAGTGCCCAGAGTGCCAACAAGGACAAAAATTGCCACCAGCAGTGCCCCCACTTTTGTGGGAATGGCCGGGTAAACCCTGGACTCGGTTGCATGTCAAATATGCTGGTCCTTTCACGGACTCAATGTTCCCGGTCATTGTAGATGCCCATTCAAAGTGGTTGGAAGTGCATAAAGTTTGTTCGGCAAACTCAGAGCTGACAATTGAGAAGCTGTGAGCATCGTTCATGATACACGGACTCCCAGAAGTATTGGTCACGGACAATGGGATGTCATTTACCAGCAGAGGATTCGAATGTTTCCTAAAGTCAAATGGCATTTGGCACATGAGGATAGCTCCATACCACCCATCCTCCAACGGTCTAGCAGAAAGAGTGGTACAAACATTGAAGGCAGGCTTAAAGAAGCAGCCTACAGTGTCAATTGATAACAAACTGTACTGGTTCTTCTTTGATCATGGGATTACCACACATGCAACAACACGGATAGCTCTAGCAGAGCCACTGATGGGGAGAAGACTCTGCACCAGGTTACACCTGATATTTCCAGACCTGGTGGGGAGGGTGAAACAGCAGCAGGAACACCAGTGCCGGCCACACACCTCCTCGGGAGCAAGTCAGACAATTTAATTCAGGGAATGGAGTTTGGTGCAGGAACCATGGAAATGGCCCTGCATGGGCACAAGGCGAAGTTGACTTAGGGTCATGTCCTGTCACTTAGAAAGTTTGGGTGCATGTGATACAGCCCTGAACAAGCACGTGGATCACCTGAAATCTATTACCTCACAACGGGACAGGAGCAAAACATACCTGGCCCCTCAGAACAGCCTGATGGCCCAGTAGAAACCATAGGTTCTCCTCCTCTGTCTAGTGTCGAGCAAACCTCAGAGTCCAAGATGGATGCAAACTTGATACCGTTACCACCGGAAAAAGAGGAGGAAACTCTCCCGAGATGATCCAGAAGCAAGAGTCTGGCTGTGGTCTGGTACGTGCCGCCTTTGTCAGAGTCCGAATCAGAGGAAACAGTTTTGGCAAAGATCAGTAGCTCGGGTTATGGATGAATTTGTTGACTTGCTTGTCGAGCTGGCTTGTCTTTGTTCAGACATTTCGTCACCATGCTAGGTGACATCATCAGTGGAGCCTCCGATGAAGCGATGTTATTCTTCTCCGCTTAGAATTTCTACTGTCCGGTCCATTATGGTCAGTAGTATCATTTCCTGTTTTGATCTGCATGGGTTTATCGATGGGGTCCAATTCGATATGTTTGTTGATTGATGTCTGGGTGGAGAACCATGCTTCTAGAAATTCCTGTGCCTGTCAATGTTTGGCTTGGGCTACTATGGTTACCTTGTCCCAGTTAACCTTCATTGTCTGAGTGTACCGATATTAAAGAGGGTTCATCACAGGAAAAGCTGCAAGCCAAAGACTAGGCCTACATCCCCGGACTGAGGTGTGGAGGGATGTAGTGATTGGAACCAAATTGACCTCGTTGACTCTGAGGTCATTGATTCGGGTTGTTAACCTGGGCCAATCAGAAAAGCCCTAGCTGCCCAATACAACCAGGAGCTCTCCAACCACTAGCAAAGGGTGACTTGTTGATGTGACTGGCTTCTGTGCTACCTTGCCTGCTTCCACCACCTCCACTGGCAGTGCTCTCCAGGCACCCACCACCCTCTGTGTGAAAAACTTTCTCTGCACTTCTGATGTGATGTCCCCATAGAGGTGTTATATCTTTGCTTTACTTACAGGAGACTGCAATAAAAGAGCAAAAAAAAATGCTACTCAAAACAGTAGCCAATTTAAAAATCCCACTGCCTTGGCATATAGTTTGAATAAACAGAAGTAAAATAAAACATTGACAATCAATACAGAACAGATCCTTATCAGAAACTGTAGGAGCATTTGATTTCAATGTGAAGAATATTTTCTTTCTTAAAAGAGACAAGTTGGCCTTGTATTACCACTATCATTCGTTCAATTTTTGGATGAAAAGCCTTTGAGGTCTAAGCCCCTTCCCACTCTTTATTGTTGTCCCCATTTTGCAATCCCTCTCACCTCCTCTATATATCCTCAAAACTTCCTTTACTTCTATCATGTGCTGACTCACTGCCTTACAGCAGGCTACTTTCCTGCTCTGAAGTTGTTTGGGATGTTTCATCACCTTAAAGTTACTGTCTGTAAGTTGATATGTTAAATGCAACTGATATTAGTGGCTGCTTTAAGAATAGTGTCGTTTGTGCTGGTGTTTATGTGAACAGAACTGTTTCTCCAGTCTGACCAGATAACGTTTCATTTCCTAGTGCAATATTTTAAAACCAATGATGTTTACAGCGAAAGTAGGCCGTTCAGCCCAACCAGTTTGTGCTAGTGTTTACGCTCTACTCAGGTCCCCTGCCATCTTTCCTCATCTAAGTATTCAATTTGTAACATCTATTCCGTCCTCCCTCATGTGGAGGTGCCAGTGTTGGACTGGGGTGGACAAGGTCAGAAATCATGCAACTCCAGGTTATAGTCCAACAGGTTTACTTGAAAATACAAGCTTTTGGAGCCTTGCAGAAGGAGTAAGGCTCCGAAAGCTTGTGTTTTCAAATAAACTGTTGGGCTATAACCTAGTGTCATGTGATTTCTGACCTTCTCCCTCATAATCCTGTTTAGCTTCCCCTTAAATTAATGTGTCCCCTTCAACCACTCACTGCAGCAATGAGGGTCACATTTACCTCACTTTAAGTCGTTGCGGCTTCCCTTTTAGCAATAGATCTTCTCTAATCCTGGGAAATAGAGGCACAGGCCAGAATGTGAAGATCACACTTTCCAGTCTTTGGAGATGGACTGAAAGCTCAACCCCTCCCTGCTGGCTGGAACAAAGGGTGGTCCCTTTGGCAAGTTTGAAAAAATGAGCTAATTATAGTCACTGCCAGCACTTTCACCCAAGAGGCAGGAAATGGTCAGAGGCGGTAATATAATAAAAATGAAATATATTTTCTTTCCCCAGACTGTTCTCCTTTTGATGCTGTTAGCACTTGATATTTAATGACAGGAAATATCTATAACCTCAATTTGGGGCCTGTTTAACAAAAGGGCTCACAGCAGGAGGTATTTCAGGCTCATAACACTGGCCCCTGGTCCTGTTGTTTCCTGTGCTAAATTTGAAGCAGAAATGCTTGCCCCTTAAGCCAGTAGCCCAGAAGTGTCCTGTGTAGTAGCAGAAGGACACCGCAGTGAACACACACCACTGCCACACATCACCTGGCTGACTCCTGCTCCTGACATGTTTTTATTTTGTAAATAAACAATGCAACTAGACCACAGAGTACAAACTCAGTTTAATTATTATGCCCATATTTAGCACTTTTTTGAAAATGATTCTAGCCCTGGAAAATGCATGGAATTCGACTCTGACGCACTTTGCTTCTTCACGAGTCAAAAGTTTGGAGTTTTAAGTCAAACATTCTGTATTCCAGACAGGGAAGAGGAAAAGCCTTGAATATAGCTCTTTGTTTTCAGATTCTCCTGCTATGCCGAGAAGGGGGCTCCAGCTTTGGGTCTGTGCCTAAAGCTACAGGCCTCTCACTGGCACACACGCGCAGCCAGTGCGAGAAATTGTTTAATTTTACACTTGCGTTTCCATTCTGCAGGCGTACTAACTGACAATGGTATTATTCAGCCCAGAGGTGAGGCTGTGGATCAGATTTCATGCCAGAGTGAGGTTTAGCATCGCTCCCAGATGTTGCTGCAAGTTGTCATCTTGCTCCAGGCTTTGTCTCTGGTTTGTACTGTCTGGTATGAAGCTGGCTGATTGGCCCAGGATACACACAGATAAATGGGCCAAGTTGTCAACAGCCGCAATGTTTGTAGATCTCTTGGGAAGCTTACTCTGCGTAACTGTACAATTCAGTAGCCCCTTACTATTAGCCCCACTGATATAAACAACTATAAATGATTCCTTGTTGTAGTGATCCAATTTGTTACAAATCATGCCTTGTGTCACACAGTCTGGTATGTACTCTGCATTTCAGAGAATCTGTGGCACATAAAAGAAAACTACCATGTTTTCCCAATTACTCCAGTATCCCATGAAGCAAGCAAATAACACATTGGCCATCATCTGCTGTTCTTTCCCATTCATTCACAGAATGTGGGAACCATTTTCAAGGCAGGCAGCTATTACTGATATCAAAATGGCCTTGAGAAAGGGGTGCTGCTGTACTCCCCTCTTAAGCGACTGTGATCAATATAGTGAAGGTGCATCCACAGTGCTGTTAGGAAGGGATTCCTGGATTTTGACCCAGTGATAGTGGAGGAACAGTGATATAATTCCAGGTGTGTGCCTTGGTGGGAAATTTTGAAGATGATGCAGTTCCCTCACCTGCTGCCCTTGTCCTTTCCAGATGGTACATGTTGCCATGCTATTCAAGAAGCCCTTGATGAATCACTGCACTGTATCTTGTAAATGCTCCATACTGGTGCCACAATTCACCATGCTTGAATAACTGAATGTTTAAGTTGTTTAAGGCTGGGCTGCTGATCAAACTGGCTGCTTCACCTTTTCTGATGTTGGACTTCTTGAGTATTTTTGGACCTGTACTTATCCAGGTAGGTGGAGGGTATTCCATCACACTCATGACTTGTGTCTTGTAGGTGGTGAAAAGGCTTTGGGAAGTCAGGGGGTGAGTTACTTGCCACAGATCTCCCAACCTGTACCCTGTTCTTGTTGTTTGTGACTGGTCCAGTTAAATGTTTTGTAAATAGAAAACCCTTGGGATGTCAATCATGGGGGATTTGATATGTTAATTCCATTGAAAGTCAAGGAGAAAGGGTTGGACTCGCACTTGTTGGAGGCATTCAATGCCTGGCTTTTGTGTAATATGAATGTTGTTTGCCACTTAATGCCCCAAACCTGTCCAGATTAATGTTGCATACAATCCAAACTGCTTCATTTGTGGAGTTGTGAGTGAAACAGAAAACAGTGCAATCATCGCAGAACATCCCCATTGCTGACTTAATGATGTTGGGAAGGTTATTGATAAAGCAGTTGATTCAGCCTAGGACATACCCCAAGGAACTCCTACAGTGATGGCCTACTGTTGTGAAGATTGACCTCCAACAAGCATTAACATCCCAATTTTTTTCCAGTTATGTTTCCAGCTAGCAGACAGTACCTCCCAACCCCTTCACTCCAATTCCTATTGACTTAAATCTTACCAGGCCTCCTTGCTGTTGCACTCGGTCAAGTTGTGCATGCATATGACAATAATAACAGCAAAAGAACCAACCAATAAATTGCATCAATGTGAAGGGCTTCCACTGCCTTGATGTCCAGTTGGGCATTTCTGGTTGGCCAGCATTGATTGCCTATCCCTAGTTGTCCTGGAGAAGATGATGGTGAGCTGCCTTCTTGAACCGCTGCAGTCCGTGCACTGCAGATGGACCCACAATACCCTGATGGTGGGAGTTTCAGAATGTATCCTTTTGCTTTCCTGGCAGCTACTTCAGGTCTTTACTTCAGTCTGCAAAGTGCATACATAAGTCTTAGAGACGAGGGGTGTCCATTAAAGTTATGGCTAGACACCTTGACTATTCCCCAGACAGAAGCCATGGAGTTGAGGTGACCAATGGCACCAGAGCTTTCGGACAACCATTGGGCATGTCAGTGGGCTTCTGAAGATGTGATTCCGGTAATCTGGACCAGTCAAGGCAGTGTCTTACAATACCCTTCATCAGGACTTCCTATCAATGTGGTGGTCTGTAGCCTTCTTGAATATAGTTGTGTGGCTTGATAGGCCATTTCAGAGAGTGGTTAACCATACTGTGGTGGATTTACAGTCACATTGAGGGCTAGAACCGTCCCCATGAGTCTGATGGTTTTTCTCTACAATCCAGTAGTTTCGTGGACGCCATTATGGATTCCAACTCTATTAACTGAATTTAAATAACTCAGATGGCATGGTGAGATTTGAACTCATGGCTTGCGATCATGAATCCAGACCTCAGGATTAATGGTCCAGTAGCGTAAACCCTCTGCTGCTGTAGCCTAAAAGGCACTGGTGTAAGCATGAACAACAAGAAATATTAGCCCTTTGGAAGTGTCAATAACTTTCTTTGGAAACAGCAAGAGGAAAATTCGCTCAATTAGAAATGTTAATAGGAAGTGAATTGAGAAACATGATGTAACAAGGTGTAGAGCTGGATGAACACAGCAGGCCAAGCAGAATCATAGGAGCAGGAAGGCTGACGTTTCGGGCCTAGACCCTTCATCAGAAATGGGGGAGGGGAAGGGGGTTCTGAAATAAATAGGGAGAGAGGGGGAGGCGGATAGAAGATGGATAGAGGAAAAGATAGGTGGAGAGGAAACAGACAGGTCAAAGAGGCGGGGATGGAGCCAGTAAAGGTGAGTGTAGGTGGGGAGGTAGGGAGGAGATAGGTCAGTCCAGGGAGGACGGACAGGTCAAGGGGGCGGGATGAGGTTAGTAGGTAGGAAATAGGGGTGCGGAGGTGGGAGGAGGGGATAGGTGGGAGGAAGAACAGGTTAGGGAGGCGGGGACGAGCTGGGCTGGTTTTGGGATGCGATAGGGGTAGGGGAGATTTTGAAGCTTGTGAAATCCACATTGATACCATTGGGCTGCAGGATTCCCAAGCGGAATATGAGTTGCTGTTCCTGCAACCTTCGGGTGGCATCGTTGTGGCACTGCAGGAGGCCCAGGATGGACATGTCGTCTGAGGAATGGGAGGGGGAGTTGAAATGGTTCGCGACTGGGAGGTGCAGTTGTTTATTGCGAACCGAGCGTAGGTGTTCTGCAAAGCGGTCCCCAAGCCTCCGCTTGGTTTCCCCGATGTAGAGGAGGCCACAACGGGTACAGCGGATGCAGTATACCACATTGGCAGATGTGCAGGTGAACATCTGCTTGATGTGGAAAGTCTTCTTGGGGCCTGGGATGGGGGTGAGGGAGGAGGTATGGGGGCAGGCGAAGCACTTCCTGTGGTTGCAGGGAAAAGTGCCGGGTGTGGTGGGGCTGGAGGGGAGTGTGGAGCGGACAAGGGAGTCACGGAGAGAGTGGTCCCTCTGGAAAGCAGATAAGGGTGGGGAGGGAAAAATGTCTTTGGTGGTGGGGTCGGATTGCAGATGGCGGAAGTGTCGGAGGATGATGCGTTGGATCCGGAGGTTGGTGGGGTGGTACGTGAGGATGAGGGGGATTCTTTTTTGGTTGTTATTGTGGGGATGGGGGTGTGAGGAATGAGTTGAGGGAAATGCGGGAGGTACCGTTGAGGGCATTCTCAAAGCTTCAAAATCTCCCCTCCCCCTACTGCATCCCAAAACCAGCCCAGCTCGTCCCCGCCTCCCTAACCTGTTCTTCCTCCCACCTATCCCCTCCTCCCACCCCAAGCCCCCCCCCATTTCCTACCTACTAACCTCATCCTGCCCCCTTGACCTGTCCGTCCCCCCTGGACTGACCTATCTCCTCCCTACCTCCCCACCTACACTCACCTTTACTGGCTCCATCACCGCCTCTTTGACCTGTCTGTTTCCTCTCCACATATCTTCTCCTCTATCCATCTTCTGTTCGCCTCCCCCTCTCTTCCTATTTATTTCAGAACCCCCTTCCCCTCCCCCATTTCTGATGAAGGGTCTTGGCCCGAAACATCAGCCTTCCTGCTCCTATGATGCTGCTTGGCCTGCTGTGTTCATCCAGCTCTACACCTTGTTATCTCAGATCTTCCAGCATCTGCAGTTCCTACTATCTCTGAGAAACATAATGGAAGTTTTTTTATCATTTTATTCAGTGTTTTATTTTCCAACTGCCGCTGCTGAATGTTTTATTAAAGTGCAATTCCAAAGATGGTAGATTCTGTCCCGACCTGATGTCCACACACAACAAGGGTCACTGCAGAGGAACTTGCTTCATATATAAATGGGAAGGTATTTCCAATGAACGTGCCTGGACTGGAGATAACTGCTCTATCTTGTGACAACGCTGTGGCTTTAAGAGGTTATTTTGTCCTTTTTTCTTGGAGAGTTGTCATGGCAGAAGCACTGAGCGGTCTACCAGAACAACCGGAGTTGTGGGCCCTTGGGTTTTGCTTTTAAATTGGAACAATAGAAGCAGCTTGAATGGGTGTGGTCGAACTTTCACAGAACCAGGATATTTAGTTAAGCTTTCAGCAGTTGCTGTTGGGACCTGTAAGAAGAGAAAGTTATTTTTGCCCTGTCTTGGTTACAGTCAAAAGTTGGGCATTCTCTGCCTGCTATGGAAGCTGCATGTGAGACAATCTATGTTGGGGGGAATTTCCCTTTTGCCAAGGGTATGTTTATGGGATGTTACCATGTTGGAACAGTAAATTAGTAATAGCTACTGTCTATTATTCTGTTAAGTTTTTCAATAAAGTTATTCTAATTCCTTCTTTCTTTTGTTATATTTTAATTATAGCCGATGAATAATGTGTGTTTTGCTTTAAATCAGTAGTTTGACCTATCGAATTGCATCAGGTGCGCAACACCTTACATTTAACTTTAAAATAAGAAAAAGGGTCTGGATTATCTTCTGAATATTTTGAGGGGGTTTGGTTGAGTCCATAACAATCTCCAGCTGATATTTTCCCTTGATTTAGAGGTGCTAAGGCCAGAGCCAGCATCCTTGCCAGAACGAAAATCAGCTCATAGCATAGATCAGGGCTTGAAAGTGGAAATGCCTGATCTGTATGTCTCAAAGACGGACTTCAGTAAGTGACCATTCATTTTATTATTTCAACCATTTTCTGATAAAGAATGACAACTAAAACTAGGTGCATTTTTGTAACAATATCTTTAATTGTTATAAACAAAAAAATTATAAAAACACTGTTTTGTTGAATGCAGCTCACGTTATGGCAATTGTTTACAGTATGAAATAATATTGTATTCAAAACCTTGTCAATGTTAGTGTCCCTAACACATTCTGAAGCAAGGTTATGACCATACATGGAGTCCTGCAACAGAGTCAGCCATTTATAGATTCCGGTTAATGAATGAGAACATACATAAAGAAAACAAGTGAAAATCTGCCATCCTGCTCATTAACAGAAGGGACTAAATTCTGCACATGAATGCAGAAACAGTTTGTTTTTCCCAAAAGACATTTCCCATGAAATGAACCTGGAGAAAATCCCCAGTGTCTCCAGCCACTGAGAGCTTTAACTCAAGGCAGATAAAGTGCTCAAAGACAAAGTTATTTGGCCCATTCTCTGCTCCGTGTGTTCTACACCAGTCAGAGTATTCAGCAACATGGTCACAGGGAATCTCCAGTCGACTGACTAAAGCCATTGGAATTAATTACTATTCAATGAGTTCTGTGAATCACAATCTGCTGTAATTTAGGAAGTACTCTTTTCTTCTTCACTCCTCACCCATTTAGTGAGAATATCAAACATTCTTAGGAGGCACAGCATAAACCAGATGCTGTTCAGAGCTCCACAAACTTGTCCAATAATTCATCCCTGTGACCCAATCTCAGGAGAGCATCATAAAGCTCAGATGAAGAAAATCCCTCAGCTGATCTGATCCCATTCCTTTTGTAAAACAGATCTTACCCTAATCTCAGCAGAGCATCAATCTATTCTTGAAGTGTCCACTTTCATCGGAGTAGAAAGAACAGAAATAATGGAGAATAAAATATCTGAAGGAGAATTTTAAGTACTTTGGTGAGCAAGACTCTCAGTGGTTCCATATAAAATACATATTATTGGGTCTAAAATGAAAAATCCCTCCCTCCTCCTACAAAGCTACACCCTCCCCCACCATTCCCAACTCAAGATTTTAGCAGAAGGCAGATTTCACCCAGCTCTCAGAGTCAGACAGTAGCTGACTCCAAAAAAAGTTGACGAAGTTTGACTCAAATTTTATTTGAGTGACTCCAGTTATCCCGATATAAATGACTTCATTCTCACTTCAGAATCACCAGTTAGTCATCTCTGCCCATCTATGCGGCTCAGGGCCTGTAAATATTAAGAAAGGAGTGCGTCATAATAAAGAAATAAAGTACAACTCCAAACATTGCATGTATAAACCTGTAATATGCACAGGAGAATTGCTGCCATAATGTTTGATTGTATTAGTCCCACAACACATGGGAAAAGTTATGGAAAGTTAGAAGAAACAACATTCTTTATATACTTACAGTTCAAGTGGAAAGGTTTCTTAAAGGCACACTACAATATATTCTAGACTTTTCTAATGAATTTTCTCTTCTATTTTTTTCCCTCTGTTTTCCCTCTGTTTAACCCTGTTCTGATGGTGATCATGTTGGGATAATGTTTTGCAAGTGACAGTAGCCTCTAGCACCAGCTCATTTGTCACTGAAGTGCATGCCTCTATTATCCAACTCATTCCTGCTTTTCTGTGACATTCCACCCTCTTTAACCTTGAGATATTCCAAGATGCTGCTGCCTTAACTCTGTGTCCTAACTTGACCCATTCACTACCATCTATGCGCACACTGACGCACATTAGCTCCCAGTTAAACAAATTATTATTTACAAATCTGCCCTTAGCCTCAATGCTCACTCCCTCTGTACATTTCCTGTAGTCCTACCATATCTGCACTCCTCTCTGGAAGCAGAATTTGGTCAATTTGCATTGCCTTCAATTGTGCTCTATCATGGAAAAGATCTTTCATTTCAGTCTCAATGAAAAACAGTCTCGTCTCTCTTTTCAGATACAAGACCACCAACTGTCCGTTCCTGCAGCCACATATTCTCCAGAAACTTCTCCCTTGCAGGAATGGTGCTACGTTCACTTCAGTTCTTCTACTTTTGGCCTTTTAACCATCCCTGATTTTAATTACTCCATCATCAGAAACTAGGCTTTCATCCTAACTGGTCTACACTGGTGTTAATGCTCCATCCAAACCTTTCCCATCTCTCCTTACCTAGATCCACCATTCTCTCTTACATAGAGATCTAGCTTCCCCTTAAATGCATCTATACTTTATACTTAAACTCCTTCCTGTGGTCATTATTCTATTTTCTTATATAAACAAACAATTTATTCTGAATTTCCTGATGGATTTCTTGAAACTATATTATATCAATGGCCTCCAGCTATGCATTTACTCACAAGAGGAAAAATGTTCCCTTATCCACTCGATCAAAATCTTTCAACAATTCAAAGACTTTTATTAGGTCCCCCTTAATCGATTTTCAAGAGAAAAGAGACTGACTGTCAATTCTTTCCTGAAAAGTATACTCAAGCATTCCTGATATCATCTTTGTAAGTCATCCCTTTATCCCCTCCATTACCTCTACATCTTGTTTTATAATTTGGCAACTAGAACTCTATGCAGAACTCTTTAGTGTGGTTCCAAGAAAGGCTTTATACAGCTTTAACATAAGGTCTCTACGTTTCAATTCTGTCCTCCTAGTAATGAAGTCTCACGCCTTTGTTGTTTATTTTCTCATGGCCTTGGTAACCTGTGGTGCAGCTTGTAGTGATTGGTGTATTTGCAGTCCTGGATTTCTTTGTTCTTCTACTCCACCTAGCACTTCCCCTATTCTTCCTATCAAAATATACAACTTCACATTTATTTGTGTTTAACTTCATCCGCCAATTATTTGACCATTCTGCAATTAATGTTCTTTTGTAATTTTTGCTGTGCTCAGCAGTATTGACTATCCACCTCCTGCCCCCAGTTTGAGTTGTCTTTCTATTTACTCATGGGATGTGTGCATTGCTGGCTAGCCACTATTTCTTATCCATCCCTTTCGCCCTTGAGAAGGTGGTGAGCTGCCTTCTCAAAATGCAGCAGTCTATGTGATCAAGGATATCCACAAAGCCATTAGGAAGGGGGGTTCCAGGATTTTGATCCAGGACACTGAAGGAACGGTGATATATTTCCAAGTCAGAATGGTGAATAGCTTGGAAGGGAACTTGCAACTGATAGTGCTCCCATGTATCTGCTTTCCTTGTCCTTTTAGGAGGTAGTGATTGTGGGTTTGGGAGGTGCTGTCTGAGGAGCCTTGGTGAATTTCTGCAGTGCATCTTGTAGATAGTACACACTGCTGCTCCTCAGCATTGGTGATGGGGAGAGCAGTTGTTTGTGGATGTAGAGCCAATCAAGTGGGTTGCTTTGTCCTGGATGGTGTCAATTTTCTTGAGAGCTGTTGGATCTGAACTCATCCAAGCAAGTGAGGAGTATAACACACCACTCCTGACTTCTGCCTTATAGATGGTAGAGAGGCTTTGGGGAGCTAGGCAGTGAGTTACTTGTCGCAGTATTCCTAGCGTCTGATCTGCTCTTGGAGACATTGTGTTTATATGTCAGTCCTGTTCAGTTTCTAATTCAGCATGCTGATAATAGGGAAGCCAGTGATAGTAATGCCATTGAAATTCAAGGGGCAATGGTTAGATTGCGTCTTATTGGAGATTATCATTACCTGGCATTTGCATGGTGCAAATGTTCTTTGCTATTTGTCAGCCCAAGCCTGAATATTGTCCAGGTCTTGCTACATTTGGACAGGGATTGCTTCAGTATCTGGGAAGTTGCAAATGGTGCTGAACATGGTGCAATCTTCGGTGAACATCCCCACTTCTGACCTTATGATGGAGGGAAGGTCATTGATGAAGCAACTGAGGATGTTTGGGCCTAGGACACTACACTGAGGATCTCCTGCAGAGATGTCCTGAGGTGACTCACCTCAGGAGCCACAAACATTTTCCTATGTACTAGATATGACTCTAACCAGTGGAGAGTTTGCCCCCAATACCCACTGATTCCAATTTCACTAGGGCTCCTGTTGCCACGCTCTGTTGAATGCAGTGAGCAGGTTTTGCTGATGAGATACTGTCTATTAGCACTATTGATGACTCACTATCCATCAAATTTTATTTCTCAATATTCTGTTAGGTTTGAATGCTTTCACCCATTGGAGTTAACGTGGAGATCTTGCCATTTGGCTCTGTACATATTTCTGCATCATGTATCAGCATCAAACAACGATAAATTTCACTTCATCAACCAGTTGGGTACTTACGAGTATCCACCAGACATTTTCTTAATGATGACAACAATAATTGTTAGGACAATGATCACAGCTACAATGGCACCAACTATTATCCCAATTAGGGTGAGCATTTCCAGGAAGTCCTTGGCTGTAAAAGAGAACAAAGGAACCAATATTATCAGATAAATTAAATTGTGGCTCATGCTCTCGAAATGTTGTGTCAAACGAATTATTCGGGACTGAACCACTCCAACTGTTTTCTCTTGTCGCTTGATCTGCATCTTGCTGCTAGGCTATGGAAACAATTTTCACTTCCCCTGGATTTGGTGAGCAATGTAGCACAAAGAGCAAATAATTGAACATTGTTTTCTCTGGAAGAAACTTACTCCCTTTTCACCACATCAGCAGGTCCATGCTGAGTGACAAGGCCCACTGGGGCTTCTCGTCTTACAACCAATTATGTGATCAATTAATGGCCACTTCAAGTCCTCAGCTTGCCACTAGCCCAATGTCCTGCCTTGCTGGCAGGCAAGGTAAGTTGCTGATCTCACAACAGGCAACTTGGCTGCTGGGTATTGGGGGCTTGGTGGTGGATCTCCAACACTTTCTGATGTCAATCCTTAGTCTACGCTCCTTTGTGACTGATAGACATTTACTGTCTACCTTCCCAAGATATTTTGAAGAATAATATTTAATCATTTTATTGAATACTCGTCTAACTTTCTGCTCCAATGAATAAAACAGTTCTTGAACATTTGTTTATAATTTTAACCTTGCATTTATAGTAGCACTGGGCTTGGGGGTTGGGGTGGTGTGGAGATTGCAAAGCTGCAACAGCACTAGATTTTTATATTCTGTACAACCTTTAACACAGACTGGTATCCCACTAACAAAAACAGAAGCTTTTGGAACAGCTCAGCAGGTCTGGCAGCATCTGTGAAGAAAGATCAAGTTAACTTTTCGGATCTGGTGTCCCTTCCTCAGAACTTTTGCCCCTGATTGACAGTATCCAGTTCATTCGGTTTTTATTTAGTGTCCCATTAACTTATTTTAATAGGTATTGTATTAAGGAGGTTAGTACAGAAAAGTACCTTCAGCATCACCAATGTCAGGTGTAGCATCCTCGGTTGAATTTGACTCGGCTGAAGATGTGATGCTCGATTCATTGGTGTCTTCATCAGTGTCAGTAACTTCACTTTCTGGTCCTAATGTTGCAAACATCACTGAATCGTTTTTGTCTTCAGCACCTGCAAATGTTACCAGCTCAACTTCATCTGAAATGTTATCTGTACATGAAAAAAAAGGATGTCAGTCATTCGTAAGTGTCTTCCTTTCTCAATATTTGTCCAGTCATCAAATACCTGACTCATTTCCTTTCTTTCCACAGCCCATATACAATCTAACACAAGTGCAAAATACTAGGGGTGCTGGAATTCTGAAAAAAAATAGAAAATTTTGTAAATACGCAACAGGTCTGGCAGCATCTGTAGAGAAAAATAATGAGTTAACATTCCAGTTCTGATGAAAAGTCATCAACCTAAAACATTAATACTGTTTCTCTCTTCACACATTGCACTCAGTTGATTTCCTGAAGAAGTGCTGTCTCAAGGTCCAAAGCAAATAACTAGATATATTTGCATCATCATTATCTTTAAACATTTATTGAACCTGATGTATCACTCCTGAGTATTTTATTTGTCAATGAAGACTGATCTGATTCTAATTTTTTTTTTTCACCATTTTGGGATTTTCTTTGTGAAATTTAGTAAAATAAAGCACATGTGTGAAGTGAAGTGAATGGGTTGATGTGCTGAAAGTGGAAAGTCCAAAGTTGGATACAGTACAAAGATTCCAACATGTCATCTTCCTTCGCTTACCTGTAAAATGTCACAGTAAGTTACTTCCACAAATATTGAAAAGCCATTGAGATATCCCCCTGCCCCTGGTAGTTGAACAGATTTGGTAATAACAACTGCACTGGAAGCTTTCAATGAGTCATCAATAATTATTTCCAGATTTCATTCTGACTCTCTGTTTGCTAAGAGATGTCCTTTCATATAACCACATGTTGGCAATTTCATGTTCATGGTATACCCAGAATTGAAGTCAAATTCTGTTAGCTGTTTCTGCCAACTGCAAATAATTGGCCCAAGTAACAAAGGGGTCACTACAGATGTCATGGTCTTAAGAAGTATTTCTTGATGCATTTTATTTAGCTGTCAGCAGTGGTTTACTCTGTTGCACTCTTGTCTCCACGTTGTTGGTTTGAAATTTGCACGCAAAATCCAGGTTGGCACTTGAGTACAGAACTGAGGATGTGTTGAAGCTGCTGTGTATTGAAATTACACCGAGGCTGTATCTATTCTCTCAGGTAAATGTAAATGGTCCCATGGTATTATTCAAAGGAGAGCAGAGGAGATCTATAATGTCAACAGCAACAAAAACAGAAGTTGCTGGAAAGGTCAGCAGGCCTGGCAGCATTTGTGAACAAAAAATCAGAGTAAACAATTTGGGTCTGGTGACCCTTCCTCAGAAGAGTTCTATAGTATCTTGGCCAATGTTTATTCTCAACATGGCTAAAAAAGAAATTATTTTGTTGCTACTTATAGGTGTTGCTGTGTGCAAATTGCCCTCCACAATACAGCAGTGGCTAAACTTATTTCTGCACCACAAAGCTACAAAACCCTTAGTGATACCATGAGATTGTAAAATGTACAATTTAAATGTCAGATTTTTTTTATGGACACAGACATCTGAACTCCTCAGAAATTGGCTGTTCCACTTACATGGATACCTGTGAAGGAAAATACTGTTATTTGTTACATAATGTTCAGGGATATTTTTGAAGGAATTTGGAGCTACAATTTCATAGACAATAAATCTGAAGTCAGTAGAAGCACTGGGCTAGCTAACGGAGGTTGTGACAAAGGAAAGCCATCTAAGATACAAAGGTACAGTATCTTAAATAAAAGCAAAATACTGTTGATGTTGGGAATCTGAAATAAAAACTGAACGTGTCAGAGAAACTCAGCAGATCTGGCAGCATCTGTGGAGACAGAAACCAAGTTAAGGTTTCAAGTCCAATGACACTTCTTTGAAACAATCAGCTTCCACTTTTAGTATCCTTTTAGCAATGTTTAACTTTCAATTTTTATTTCAGATCTCCAGCATCCACAGTATTTTGCTGTTATTACCCTGCCATGATCTGATTCAATCATGGAACAGGCTCACTGAATTGAACAACTTGCTCCAGTTTTTGACATTTCAAGGAGATTAATAAAAAAATGTAATTGTTGTAATATATTGTTTGTGTTCAATACCGTTCATTCAGTAAATCTGTCTAGAGTGTTAATAACCTTGAAGTCTAACCGAACATTATTGTTCAGCCCACCGAAGACAAGAGATTACGGGATGATGTGTGATATATTCCAGAAAGCCAAGGGCAGTGACATAGTATTTATGTTTCACCCTTGGGTTTTACTACATGTACCCAGATATTGGACTGGGGAAGCCATACATGGCTTGTGAAAGAAACAAAATCTCTCTACTGAAGAAGTACTGAACCCATGGAGATATCTAACATCCAAACATAAAACAGAACAATCTTGATCTGTATTAAAACCAATTCTGTGCTTTTTGTCAGAAACAAAAATGCCTGGAAAAGCAGTTAGCAAGGGCCCATATATAGGGAATGATTACCTCAGCAAGTTATTGAAAAGTGTGAGTGAAATCATACTCCGGTCAGAGGCAGACACAGGGAGCAAATTGTCAAAAAAAGGGATGGAAGATAAGATCAGTACTTTGTGAAAATGCAAAACATCACTTGAATTGTCAACACAGTATATTTTAGTGGAGTTTTTCCGCTTTGATATTCTGTCACTAATACATATTGGATAATGACACTCTTGCAGCTTGTTAGTCCATTCTTGTAAATGAGAGATTGCTACAGTTTTCCAATTCCACACCGAGACAACTCTCTTCTATCAGAGGCTGAGAAGATGGCATTCTGATGGCGGGCAAATATTACTAGTTTGACAGAGAAGGCCATTCTTTCTCACTGCCCAAAGTGGTTGATTCACTCCACACAACCCCCAGGAGGCAGCTTTGCATTCACGGGGCTAGGCAGAGCTTGAGACGCCGAAATGAAATTGAGGTTATGACTTCACAAAGCACTGTATTCACAAGCCTGTCTATGATATAAACAGAGTGACTTGCTCTGCTCCAGGCACCCGAGGTAACTGCTTCGGAATAATCTCTTGACAAAGTTCTTCGATATAAGTAGGCCATAAATCAGTAGAACACAAACCGTCAGTGTCAGAGGTGAATACTGTTGGATCAGTGAAGAAAGGAGAGACAAACCAGAGGTGCAGACATAGAGTTCTAATCTGATTACAAATCGGGGAACAAAGTGTACTTTTCTGTGAGGAAGAATCAGTGCAGAAAGGGAAGAGAAAACAACAGCCTGGAAGTTTAATGTGAGATCTGAATCCTGGCTGCAATTAGATGTATTTAACTTGACAAAGTTTGATCCTTCGTTCTAGATTCTGGCCTTTGGATGTGTATTTTCTAGTCTCTGAATTTCATTCATCCTGAGGCTATAGTTGCTTAAGGAATACATTTAAAATTAGAAACAGCAACGGAAATTACTGGAAAAGCTCTGTAGGTTTGACATCACCTGTGGAGAGAAATCAAGAGTTAGTGTTTTGGGCTGAGACCCTTCCTCAGAACCTCCAGTGACACTCTGAGGAAGGGTCACTGGACCTGAAACGTTAACTCTGATTTCTCTCTACAGATGCTGCCAGATCTGCTGAGCTTTTCCAGCAACTTCTGTTGTCGTTTCTGATTTCCAGCATCCACAGTTCTTTCATTATTTTTATTACTTTTAAAATTAACCTTGTTTCAGCACTGCAACAAAACATCCTTTCAAGAGTTGAGAAGTTTCAAGCTTTATCTGGACATAAAGAGATGGAGGAGATTATTAAGCCAATTCCATGATTTGAAGCAGAATTGAGTGGGAGAGAAATGAATAATCTCTCCCAAAGAATTGGGGATGGCAAATCCTTCTTAATAAGACCCTGCCCTGCCAATTCCCCATTCAACCCTCCGTGCCATAGGTGAGCAAAAATGAATGACCAATTCTGGATTTGAATCTACTCCTGCATACCAAATGCACTGTTTGACCAATGTCGACAGTTTGAAATGCTCTACATCTTTCAATGCAGTTGGGATTTATCATGGACCCTATACCAAAGTGACTGGCCTTTACTAAATCTGGCTGCCAGCTCCTCAATGTTACTCCTGATGAGATGCGATAACATCAAATTCTCTTGTTGATCCTCAGTTCGCAAAATCAAGCTACACCCCATTTAGTAGTGAAAGGGCTAAGCATTAGTGACAATTTAGTGTTGAAACTTGTTTCTCATACTTTAACCTCAGAAAACATGTCAGTGCCAGAAGAAATGCCAGCTGTAGCACTGTGAGTCTGAAAAATTATTGTGAATGTGATCTTCTTTTGGCAGTTGTATCAATCGTACAAACCAGAGACTCTTGGATTTGTTCCATAATCTCTTAATTGATTAGTTGATCAAAGGAAAATGACAGTGGACACAATAACTGGCTTTACCACTTCTGGGTTGGGGAAAAGTAACAATATTCTTTTGAAAGCTATCAGCCTTCTGAAAGTGCAAAAGTGGAGATTTTGCTTGAGTACAGGGATTTGGCTTGGCTGAGACACCTCCTGTGGTCAATAACCAACTAGTGTCCATTGACAAGGTTCACAATAGTGGCACTTTGGTGAGTTAGCAGTCATTGTCCTGCATTAATAGATATCTAACCCAACAAGAAGCCAGAACTAATCAAGAGAGAAAAAGAGGAAACTTAGCAAAGACAATTGGTGATAGTCAAAGTTGACTGGATATTTACCCTTGGAAAGTATCAGATACAAGCTTTTATCTCTTCTTTCCTGCTATTGAAACACAGACAAATATACAAGGAGTAATAATCAGACGTAAAAATTACATTTGCTGTCTGATTGCCTTTAATCCAGGACCAACGTATTACCCCTGGTGGCTGAGACTAGCTTCTTGGCGTGGAATGAAAATTGAAACTTGGGACTTTGCCAGTTTGTGCAGTTCTTTGCACACCCCACAATTCATTGGTCTATCCAGCAAGGAAGGCACTTAACGCACTCATTCTGGTGGAGAACCTGGAATCTCTATGCACTTCTGTGTTTAGATTAGCAGGTTTCTGGATGTATGTATTAATATCTGCATGTTCTCTCTCTGTGCATTTACGCTTACGTGACACATTTCTAGATGAACATAAACGTGTATGTGCATTTTTGTGTGAGTGCGCGCGTTTTTGTGTGTGAGTATAAGTGGGCGTTTTTATTTGTGTCTGCGCACGAGCATGTCTGTGTGAACTAGTGTGTATGTGTGCATGTGTGTGCGTGTGAGCGAGTGTGTGCATGTGTGTGTGTGTGTGTGAGTGTGTGCATGTGTGTGTGTGAGAGACTGTGTGTGTGTGAGCAAGTGTGTGCGTGTGAGCGAGTGTGTGCATGTGTGTGTGTGTGAGAGACAGTGTGTGTGTGTGAGCGAGTGTGTGCATGTGTGTGCGTGTGAGCGAGTGTGTGCATGTGTGTGCGTGTGTGCGAGTGTGTGCATGTGTGCGTGTGAGAGAGACAGTGTGCGTGTGTGTGTATAAAATAAGCCAGCTGAGAGCACACAGTAGGATTTTTTTCCAAAGTAGCTGTGAGGTGATAAATATAGAAATATGGAAAATATTCTCCCACTTTGCAGCAATGAAATGAATCATAATTATCTAATTTCGGATTTGTTCCAGTTACTCACATATTTATTTTACTGATGTCTCATCAGGGATGTGGGAAAGTGAAGTGAATTTTTTTTCCCTCAACATCCTTCCCACTAGTCAGTGTGCTTGAATCTCACTCGTCCCTCTCGCTGATCCAATACTTACAGCAATGAGGACGGTGAGGAGGGAATGGCAGTGATGAGGATGGTGAGGAGGGAATGGCAGTGATGAAGATGGTGAGGAGGGAATGGCAGTGATAAAGATGGTGAGGGGGGGATGGCAGTGATAAAGATGGTGAGGGGGGGATGGCAGTGATGAAGATGGTGAGGAGGGAATGGCAGTGATGAAGATGGTGAGGGGGGAATGGCAGTGATGAAGATGGTGAGGGGGGAATGGCAGTGATGAGTCTGGTTGAGGAGGGAATGGCAGTGATGAAGATGGTGAGGGGGGAATGGCAGTGATGAAGATGGTGAGGGGGGAATGGCGGTGATGAGTCTGGTTGAGGAGGGAATGGCAGTGATGAAGATGGTGAGGGGGGAATGGCAGAGATGAAGATTGTGAGGGGGGAATGGCAGTGATGAAGATGGTGAGGAGGGAATGGCAGAGATGAAGATTGTGAGGGGTGAATGGCAGTGATGAAGATGGTGAGGGGGGAATGGCAGTGATGAATATGTTGAGGAGAGAATGGCAGTGATGAAGATGGTGATGAGAAGGGGCAGAAGTTTACTCCCAGCTGCTGCTTTGGACAGCAAACAGCTATGATGTTTTTTTCTAAATTAAATAATGGGATGTGGTCATCATTGTCAAGGCAATTTATTGTCCATCTCTCATTGTAGAGGTGAACCACTGCAGTCAAATTGGTGCAGGTACATGCAGAATGTTGTTAGTTGGCAGTTCTGGATTTTGACCCAGCAACAGTAACAGAGATAGTAGGAACTGCAGATGCTGGAGAATCCGAGACAACAAGGTGCAGGGCTGGATGAACACAGCAGGCCAAGCAGCATCATAGGAGCAGAGAGGCTTACGTTTCGGGCCTAGACCCTTCATCAGAAAAGGGGGAGGGGAAGGGGGTTTTGAAATAAATAGGGAGAGAGTGGGAGGCGGATAGAAGAGGGATAGAGGAGAGGATAGGTGGAGAGGAAACAAACAGGTCGAAGAGGCGGGGATGGGGCCAGGAAAGGTGAGTGTAGGTAGGGAGTTAGGAAGGGGATAGGTCAGTCCAGGGAGGACGGACAGGTCAAGGGGGCAGGATGAGGTTGGTCGGTAGGAGATGGAGGTGCGGCTTGAGGTGGGAGGAGGGGATAGGTGGGAGGAAGAACAGGTTAGGGAGGCAGGGACGAGTTGGACTGGTTTTGGGATGCGGTAGGGGGAGGGGAGATTTTGAAGCTTGTGAAATCCACATTGATACCATTGGGCTGCAGGGTTCCCAAGCGGAATATGAGTTGCTGTTCCTGCAACCTTCGGGTGGCATCGTTGTGGCACTGCAGGAGGCCCAGGATGGACATGTCATCTGAGGAATGGGAGGGGGAGTTGTTGGCTATACAGTTCCAAGTGAAGATTCTGGTGCCTTGAAGGAGAACCTGCAGGCAGTATTCCCAGGTGCCTCCTGCTCTTGTGCTGACGTGTCAGATTTGGGAGACATTGTCAACGAAGCCTTACAGAGTTACTCTAGTGTACCTTGCGGATGGTGCACATTGTGAACAAAGTCTGCTAGCAGCATAAAGTGTTGATTCATTCAAATGTAAACTAGATTTCCTTCAGAAAATGTGTATCTTATTTTCTGTGGAGGTTTTTGGCACCATTCCCAGCTCTCTTACGTATAGACAGCTGCACCAGTCTTCATTTGTAAATAGTGAAGGGATTGCTCCTGAGCTTGACAGAAAACAGGTGGCCTCTTAATCCTTCCTTGGCAACCAATTGCGAATCACATTAGCAGGGAATCTGAGTCCAGGTCAAAACATTAGAACATGCACTCCATGTTTGTGGCGAATGAAGAAATGGAAGCGTTAAAATCACAACTTTGTAATAAAGTCCCTTTTGCCCAGTAACCTGACTGCCTTTCAATGATAATTCCAACGTATCTCTTTGCATCACCGTTGATGATCATGTCTTTAGCAGCCTGTCTTAGGCTCCATTCTCTTGAATTTCTTCTCCAACTACCTCTATTTCCCTTTCTTCTCTTCTTTTAGGTTCCTCCTTAATACCCAACTCTTTAAGCACACTTTTTGACACCTCTCCTAATATGTCTTTCTTTCATTGAGCTTCCACCCTTTCTTCATACCCCTGTGAAGCACCTCGGTGCATTTTTCTGACGATAAAGGCACCACATAATTTCAAGTTGTTGTTAACCCTTTGACCAGACTGAAATGTTCCTCAAAGTAGTAAAGGTAACATTACAATCCTCCAGCCAACTGGTGGTGCATTGCTGGAATAAAGTTACTGTTTAATGTGCAAAGTTATAATCACATTGATTTTCCTGAGGGAAAAATTTTCTTTTGTCAATGTGAAAAGAAAAGTGAAACAAGAAAATGTTTGTCTGCGAAACCTGATACAGCCAGGCAACATTGAAGCCTCAGACATGATCAATCCACCCTTGAACTACATATTCTATCCTGAACAAAACTGAGAAAAACAATGTCCAGAGAATTTACCACTGACTTCCAAAGACAACCAAGCTATAAGATCCTGCAGTAACACTTAATTCCTTGCATTCACTGCAAACTGAAATATCTCTTCTTAAGAGATTGCCAAATTCCTTTACATTCAATGATAGCGACTTCTTATCAATCCTATTTTTGGGTAACTTTTTCCAAACCCATCACATAATAATTACGTACAATGTGACTTTATTCAAAGAGATCCCCCACTTCTACTTTCTCTCCTGTCCCACTAAGGTACCTTCTAATTCTAATCCTTAAAGTACTGTAAGGATATTGCGAAGATCCTGAAAAAGCAATCAAAACAATTGATGAAATGGAGAGATTAAATCACAAAGAGCAATTCCATTCTTTCGGTCATGATTTTACAGAAAAAAAATGAAGATTGAGAGTTGGCATGATTTTTTATTAATATTCTACAGACACCAGATATTGTGGACAATGATACACTGTGTCCAGTTCTGGTCACCTTGCTATAGGAAGGATATTATTAAATTGGAGAGGGTTCTGAAAAGATTTACCAGAATGTTGTCAGCAATGGAGGATTTGAGTGATAAGGAGAGGCTGGGTAGGCTGGGACTTTTTTCATTGGAGGACAGGAGGTTGAGGACTGACATTATTGAGGTTTATAAAATCATGAGGGCCATAAATAAAATGAATGGCAAAGGTCTGTTCCCAAAGGCTGGGGAGTTCACAACTAGAGGGCATAGTTTTGAGGTGAGAGGAGAAAGATTTAAAAGGGACCTGAAGGGCAGCTTTTTCACACTCAGGGTGGTTCATATGTGAAATGAACTGCCAGAAGAAGTGGTAGATGCAGGTGCAGTTACATTTAAAAGACATTTGGAAAGGTACATAAATAGGAAAGGTTTAGAGGGATATGGGCCAAATGCAGGCAAATAGGACTAGTTTAATTTGGGAGACTTGATCGACGTGGACAAGTTGGACCGAAGGGTCTGTTTCCATGCTGTATACCTCTATGTCACTTCATTTTTGTCCAGAATAGTAGAAGCACACATGGTGTGTCATTGAAGGACGAGAACTCAAAGGTGATCTGTATAATATTTTAGTAAGCAAATTATAAATCAATGGAACAGGCTGCTTAAGGAAATGGTGAAAGCATAAAGTGTTGATTCATTCAAAAGCAAATTAGATTTCTTTCAGCAAATGATATTTTGGGATGCAGTGCAGTAGTTTTTTGAGATTTAGCTTATGGTATGTGTAATATGCTTAGTTCCCAAGTTCCTGCCACTGTCGGGTTTTCTTTCCTCATGTCTGAGTCTGTTGCAGACTAATTGGTAGAGATTGATTGCAATGGTCAGTCAAAAAGTCCATTGTTCTTGTAGCATGAAACTACCAGGATAGTACAGATAAACTAGACAAAAACCTTAATCTTTTATCATCCTGCAATTCTCATATTTGTAAATGACCTCTTGTGACATCTCAAAAAAAATTGTCGTAGGAGTTATACACTAATCTCAAAACTAGTAAAGCAGCAGAAAGCAATCAGGGAGGACTGCGATCTATAAACTGACATCAACAATAAAATTGCTGCTTCAGCCTTGTTCTCATGGTTCATCGTGTTATCTGGACTGTAGGGTAGCCTTGAAAGCACTGCCTGCTTCCTATTGTTTTGAATGTCGTGCTAACTATAGCCATAATCTTGAGGCATCAGTCTGCTGTTAAATCCACAAATACTTTGCAATCTATTTGTGAAGCAATTGAAATCAGTTTGGGAGGCACACACAGTATCAGGGAGCTTTTCATTATTCCAGCTTTGGGAGAGAATTTGTACATAGATGTAGGGAAATGACACAAAATACCATTGACATATTCAGCTTTTATACCATCCAACATTTTTGTTGGTGTGCTACATTCTTCTCAGGAATTTTAATCAATTTAGGACCTGATGATAGCTTTGGCAACTCAAGGAGATAGCTTCTCGAGTTCACGGTCAGGCTTTGCTCAGTCATGATGCTGAGTGGATGAAAATTACACAACATATTCTATCGTGAGTTAACTACATATGGTGAATGCAGGTGGATACTGTTCTGCCCAAGGTTGAGTTTGCTACCATCAATGTTAGGGGGCCAGATGGTGCTTTAGTTATGAATTGTTTTGTTCCAAGGAGCTCAAAAAGCCTTGAAGATCCATCAGAATTTCCAAACTCCTTTTGCAATAGAAGTTTGATGAGGTGTTACACGTCTGTTTGTCGACCCTTTTGTACACACCTAACAAAAAAAAGAGGACTTGCATTTTTACAGCTCCTTTCCAAATATCGGGACATTCCAAAGCACAATGAAACATTTGATGAGGTTTAGTTACTGTCATAATGTAGGAAATGTGACAGCAATGGTCCTGCAAACAGCAATGTGATAAATGAACTGACAATCTGTGGCTAACACATAAATGCTGGCCAGAATGCTGAGGATAACTCCCCTGCTGTTGTCAGGTTATAGTCCAACAGGTCTATTCAAATAAATAAGTTGGACTATAACCTGGTGTTGTCTCATTCAAAGATGGCACTTTTAGTGGTAGAGCAATCCCTTCAATGCTGAACTGAAGTGTCAGCCTAGATATCCTCACCATAACCCTCAATCCCATTTCTTCTCAGAAACACATTCTTAAACTCATTAAATCTGTCCCTTCCAATGATTTCCCACTAAATTACTTAGCATAGCAATTTGCTTCAGACAAGAACAGTTTTGTCTGAGCACCTGTCTTACTCTAACCTTCCTAATGTTACTTATGTCCACCGAACTTGAACCTTTCAAACAGGGAGCGATATTCTGGAATCTACTTTGCTAATTTTCTTGACAATCTCAGAATCACAGAATGGTTACACTGCAGATCCACTGGGTGGCTCCCGATTATAGGAGGACATCAATGGCTGAGCCAAAAAGGTGAAAAACTGATAAATGGAATTCAATTGGGAGAAGGTCAAGGTCACGGACCTCAAAATGGACTCATGTAGAAATTTCAATACAGATGCAATGTGATCCACTTTAGAGCAATCATTATAATCCAATGTGATCTTTCTATTCACACATGCCTTTGTCCTTCAATAATTCTGTGAAGGTTAAATATTCTCTGCTACAATAACTCTAGTAATGTATTTCACAGCCTCACAACTCTCTGTAAAGAAAAGGTTCTTTCACTCCTACATTTCTCACAGGTAACCTTGTAGCTATGTTCCCTTTGTACTGGTCCCATTAAACATCAGATTTAGTGGCACCCACTAGAGTGAGCATACCAGGGAGCAGTGGGGGGTGTGACTGCTGGGAGAACTAGGCAGGAGCACCCATGTTAGATTCCCAATGTCAGGAAAATTGTACTTGGTCAGAGGCTGGGAAAAGACCTGATATGGCCTCATAACTGCTAGGAGATGATTTTAGAACAGAATCCCTACAGTGTGGAAACAGGCCCTTTGGCCCAACAAGTCCACACTGACCCTCAAAGCATCCCACCCAGACCCATCCCCCTTTAACCCAACTAATCTACATATCCCTAAACACTTTTTAGCAATTTAGCATGGCCAATCCACCTTGCCTGCACACCTTTGGACTGTGGGACAAAACAGGAGCACCTGGAGGAAATCCACACAGACATGGGGAGAATGTGCTAACTCCACACAGATAGTTGCCCAAGGGTGGAACTGAACCCAGGACCTTGGTGCTGTGAGGCAGCAGTGCTAACCACTGTGCCACCATGCTGCCCTTAATTCTTATTCCAATTCTTAACCAACATGTACAGATGTGTTGTGACACACCTCTGGAGCAGGTGGGACTTGAACCCACACCTCCTGACTCTGAGGCAGGAAAACTACCCCCTACAGTGCCAGAAGAGCCCTTTTCTCCCATTCTCCATTCCGCTTATCCTACCCTCACTCACCTACATCTAGGACCAAGTCTCAGGTCCAGGGCTGGGCACCCAGTGGCATTGCCTTCAATGAACAACTCTGATCTCCAGGGTCTTTAGTTGCAAGGCAGGCCCACGCTGGCCAGCTAAGAAATGTGAGGTGGTACAGCTAACCACTGAGCCACAGTGTCATCTATATTATGATAGGCCTCATTTCCTAAAACCACACACAGTGTCTGGACATTGATGCACAGTATCAGATCAGCAGTCATAGCCTCCAAGGTCAAACTGCCAGTCACAACGATTTCTGAATTTTCTGAAGAAGGGTCCCGACCCGAAATGTCAACTTTCCTGCTTCTCTGATGCTGCCTGGCCTGCTGTGTTCCTCCAGCTCCACACTGTGTTGTCTCTGACTCCAGCATCGGCAGTTCTTAATATCACTCAGTCACAATGATTTTTCACTTTTTTAAAATTTAATTTCTGTCCTTTCCCCCTTCTCTTCCTTTCCTTAAATGGCGGTGTAAAATGCCAGAAATGCACAGCAGGTGGGTCGGCATTCGAGAGACAGGTAGTGATGATAGGGCTTGTCTTTAGGACAATTCTGACAGCAAACATGATGTCTCCATGATGAACTGACCTTCTCACATTTGCTATTTTCAAATTCTGATTTCTAACATTCACGGTTTTACATTTTGTGGCTCATTTTGTCAACGGCAGTTGATTCCAGTGATCCTCACCACAGTAACATGTAATGTGGATTTGATAAGTGCATTTCTCTCATAACCAGAGGACAGGAGCATCCCATGCTAATTTTCTAAATATGTGTTTCCGCCATCCATGTGATTTCAACAGATTCCCTGCTCGTGACATTTCTCCCTTGAAGCTTTGTGCAATTTCAATGCTTTCAACTCATTGTGCACTCTGACCTGTCCAGGGGAAACTTGTCTTTTTGATTTCTGTCTACGTGTATCAAGGAGAGAGCTAAGCAAACAGCAACATTCTGTCCCATAATCTGATTTAAAAGGAGCTGCACTTGGAGCCAAGGTAATTAGGCAAATACCTAACACATGAAACCCATTTCCGCAGACACTGTCAGAACAATTTCCTCAGCAACACCCCATGGCCTATCGCAGAAAGCCTGACCAAATGAGGAGAAGTTTTGGAAAGGACTAGCAGTGCCAAGGATCCCAGAATGGGGCGGAGAGAGAAAACAGAAAAGGGAATGGAATGTTTAAATTTTTTCTCAAGGTGATTAGAAAAAGAACAAGTTCAAATTTTTCTTGTACGTGATCTGAATTAGATTCACGTTTACAAAGTAAATGTTGTTGCTTAGGAACTCCCTCCTCATGTTTTACTAGTGCAATGAATGACCACTTGTAACATTGGCAGCACAGGCACGTTCCTCATCTCTAAGGATGAGTTCCACATCAGACATTGGAGGTTCAGCCAAATCAGTCCAATTTCTAACAAACAAAAACAGAAATTTGCTGGAAAAGCTCAGCAGGTCTGGCAGCATCAGTGAAGAAAAATCATAGTTCACGTTTCGGGTTCGGTGACCCTTCCTCAGAATGAGAATCAGTACTACTGTGCATTTCAAAAACACTGAACTAAGATGCATGATTGGACAAAGACGCAAATCCTGCAGCTAAGTGATCAGCCTTCATTTCAGCAATATATAAACATCCCTTCTTACATCGTGACTGTGTTGAGATCGAGACATGAACCATCTCCTACTCTGATCCATTTTTCCTTAAAAACTGTAAAATTCCCAGTTCCCTACATTCCTGTTCTTCTACAGTCTGCAAGCTTTTAAAGCTGGCTCATGATATTGCTTCACTGTTAACATTATCCTGTGTTCTGCTCCCTTCTGTGACATGGCAATTAACAACAAAGTTCTGAAACAGCAGGGAATACAAATGACGAGATTGTGGGGCTGAGAATTCATGAATAAGAAGGTATGTGTTTTAAATATAGGATTCTATTGACAACTGGCACAAATGTGCATGATAGATACATATATTTATACAAAGATAGTAGGAACTGCAGATGCTGGAGAATCTG
>NC_063362.1:23833415-23907021 GCF_021869965.1 Rhincodon typus
AACTCCCTAGATTAACCGGCTGGGAAATGAAATATATCTGCATTCCTTATAAAATTCTTCAAACCAATGGGTGGAAGTTGTACTTCCATGGACCTGACATTGGAAGGTAGTCATCAAGCCACACGTAGCACAGAGAGAGAGAGTATCCAACTCATTATATGATCTTGCTGCTGGGAAAGTGACCCTGTGTATCACTTTTGTTTGTTTAGTTCTTTCATTCATTCATGGGATGTGGGCATTGCTATCGAGACTTACACTTATTGCCCATCCTTAATTTCCCTTTAGACTGACTGTCATGCTAGGGCCAATTCAGAGGGCAGCTAAGAGTCAATCACATTATCATAGGTCTGGTATCACCTGTAGGCCAGGCCAGGTAAGGATGGCAGTTTTCTTCCCTGAAGGAAAGTGAACCAAATGGGTTTCGATGATAATCAATGGTTGCACAGAAACCTTTAGGCTAGCTTTTTGATTCCAGTTTTTAAAATTTACTTCAAATGTCACCATTTCCCATGATGGGATTAGAACCGATCTCTCAGGGCATCCGCCTGGGGTTCTGGATACTTGTCCCTTTCTTGTTTTGCACGTACAGACTTAAGGTAATAGAAATCAAAAGAAGAGCCAGTCAGGAAAGATTTGAGATATTGAGTTGGCAATAAATTTATTTAATCTGTGGCCTTGTCAATTGTCTGCAGAAATATTAGGCTTAGGATGGAGAATCATAGAATCTGTACACTGTGGAAGCAGGCCATTCAGCCCATTGAGTCCACACTGACCCTCCGAAGAGCATCCAACCCATATCCACCCCACTACCCTATCCCTGTAACCCTATGTTGTCCATGGCTAACCCACCTGGCCTGCATATCCCTGGACGCTATGGGCAATTTAGCATGCTCAATCTACCTGACCATCTTTGGACTGTGGGAGGAAACTTACACAGACACAGGGAGAATGTAAAAACTCCACACAAACAGTCACCCAAGGATGGAATCCAACCCGGATCTCTGGCACTGTGAGGCAGCAGTGCTGTCCACAGTCTAGGTTGGTCTTAGTAGACCTTAGTAGGTCTTTGCAGGTAGCAGAACGTCTAAGTAAACAGCAAAACAAGTGGCTGTGCATGTAAATGCAGGACACATTGGTATCCAGTTTGATATCCAGGTTCTTCTTTACAAATTGGAATGTGTATGGCCAAATTGAGAGCTTTAATCCATGCTATTGGGGTAAGGGACCACATTGGGAGAATTCTGCTCCCAGATTCATCAAGTGACAAAATCACAGCTTCCCCTTTTGGTGAAACCTTCAAGTAAAAGTAATTTCCAAAAAGGAAGCACAGAAAAACCAGGCAATGGTGTACAAATACAGAACCTTCAAAATTCAAAAACGTTCAACATATATGAGTGAAGTGTAAATCCATGACTGTCACACAAATATGTAAATCAAAAGTGGTGAAGCTGAACACATGGAGAAAAAATGGTGCAAGATTGAAGCATAAGAATGTTTCCCTGAGCCAAAGATGTGAAGATTTGGCTCCTGTTCCCATTCCTGAACACCATCCAATAGCCTCCAATGGAGGGCAAAGTGTGTTAACTCTTTCATAGGATGTATTTCCCTGGAGACAGCCACCCTCCATTTCCTCACCTGGACAATTAAATCAGGTAGACATCTCAGGTGGGTCTGATCTAGTCCTCATCAACCAAATGCAGGATTTCCCCATGTGTCTCGTGCAATTAAATGCATTAAGACTGCAATCATCGGTGTCATACAGCCAAATATAGCAGCCAATTTGTACAAATGAACTTCCTGCAAGCACTAAAGGTGATAATTGACCAGTTAATCCATGTATGATGGTTTAGTTGAGTTTCATAGGATCTTTTATATCCATAGGATCTTTTATATCCACCAGGCCAAGTAAATAGAGTATTGGTTTAGCACCATCAACAATGTAACACTCTTGCTATACTGCCTGAAGTGTCATCCATCCCAGATGAGATGCTTAAGTGCTAGAGTGGAGCATGAAGTCAGAATCCTCAGAGACTGAGCCAGGTTGTCACACATAGACCTAGAGATTGCTCTGTTTAGATAGTGTTCAGAAAACTAAATATCTAACAGAGAGGCAGGGGACATGTGCACCTTTCAGCAAAAAATGCAGCAACTTTTGGTAAGGACAAACCAGGGATGATTTTTACCCTTCACCAAATTAGGGTTTAAGCCTGGCAACCGTTTAAGATCTGTTTCTGTGAAACTGGTTTGGGGAACATTCTGCAATTGCTTGCTCAACCATTAGGATGTGCATCTATCATTTTCTATTAGATTTGCTAATCACGAAGTGTGATCACCACTATTAATCAATTTGGTAAACAATTGCATTCCTAAATACTTTTGTTTATATGGATTATTGATGCGACATGTGTCTGTCAATATATAGGGCTCGTTAGAAGGTAGACACAGACCTGAACTGAACAACTCCAGTGTGTTTCTTGGAGTAGTTTCCAAATTGTAATCTTACCTAACAGCTTTTAACATTAGTGAGAATTCAATAAGAAGACTCCCCTCGAAGCCTTACCATTTGCCATCTTCTTATCCACTCTCTAAAACATACATGAACTCTCAATAGGATAGCTTTCGAAATCCTAAAAATAGATCTCCTACTCACTGTACACTGTTTTACAGAAAACTAGTAATTCCTGCATGTCCAATATTTGTTCAACCATTTACTTTCACTTGGTTGTAAATGAATCACTAAAACCACAGTCAAGACTCCAAAACACCACATAAAAATTTCAGACAGAATTAGGATTTTCAAAATAAATGATGGAACTTGCCTCAATTTGATTTATCCAAAAAAAAAGGTGGTAACTGTAAAAAGGCTGAACATTTTCAAATAAACCTTTTCCCTTCAATAAACCATGGTGTACTTTTAAATGTTTCTGTGTGTACTGTCATCGTGATTTCCATGTAAATGGCATCAGAAATCTATCACAGAACTGTAATTATTAACACCATACCTTCCCCTGCTTGTCCATCCCCCAACCTCTCTCCCTCCCTCTCCACTAACTCAGAATAATTGTTTCTCTTACCTGTTTGGGCTGAAATACAGAGGAAAACTGCCAGTGTCAGAAGACTAAGTTGTCGGAGTCCCATCTTGTACATAATTCTCTCTTTTATTAAGACAGATCTTCTTCTGAGCTTTAGAACGAAAATGCAGCAAACTCCAGTAGATCCTTGAAAAGCTAAATTGCTAAGCAGTTTCTCAACTGAAACCCTGACAAACTTTGCAAACGGTCTGCAAGAAAACAAGGAGCAGCCCCAACTACCAGACTCCTATATATTTGGATTGGAAATTCTGCAGAGAGAGGCACAGTAACGGTTTGGAGTGGAGAGGATTGGGTGTGGATCAGGGTGTGGGAGGTGGGGGAGGAGGAGGCAGGGGTTTGGAATGATGTCAGAGTCAGGATAAGTTTGAGACTTACTCAGTCTGCACCCACTTTAAACAGCATGAACCAGTGCCAACAATCAAGATCTTTCATCTAAAAGTATTCCAGCTCTTTGAGATATATTTAGTGAGCAGTTCAGTGGGGGATGGCGGAGAAATGAATAGCTGTATGATTTGTTGTTGGAGAAAGAACAACTTGATGGCTGTAATAAAAACATTTTTAGATTATTGATTATAATTCTTTTATTATGCCAAATTATCCACGCCAAATCATAAATGTTTGTCCCCTGTCTCATTAATATTGTTCCCTTTCAATTACCTCCTCTGAAAGTTTCAGCTCAGGTACCTGATGCTATCCTGAGCCAACGCAAATTACATTTTTTTTATTCATTTACAGGATGTGGGCATCGGTAATTAGGCCAGCATTAGTTGCCCATCCCAAAGGGCAGTTCAGAGTCAATCACACTGCTGTGAGTGTGGAGTCACATGTAGACCAGACCACACAAGGATGGCAGTTTCCTTCCCTAAAGGGCATTAGTGAACCAGATGGGTTTTCTTTTTAATCCCCCTGACAATCAACAACCACTAGACTCTTAATTCCAAATTTTTATTGGATTCAAATTCCACCGTCTGCTGTGGTGGGATTTGAACCCAGGTCTCCAGAACACTAGACAACAAGGTGCAGAGCTGGATGAACACAGCAGGCCAAGCAGCATCATAGGAGCAGAAAGGCTGACGTTTCGGGCCTAGATTCTTCATCAGAAATGGGGGAGGGGAAGGGGCTTCTGAAATAAATAGGGAGAGAGGGGGAGGTGGATAGAAGATGGATAGAGGAGAAGATAGGTGGAGAGGAAACAGACAGGTCGAAGAGGCGGGGATGGAGCCAGGAAAGGTGAGTGTAGGTGGGGAGTTAGGGAAGGGATAGGTCAGTCCAGGGAGGACGGACAGGTCAAGGGGGCGGGATGAGGTTAGTAGGTAGGAGATGGGGGTGTGGCTTGAGGTGGGAGGAGAGGATAGGTGGGAGGAAGAACAGGTTAGGGAGGCGGGGACGAGCTGGGCTGGTTTTGGGATGCGGTAGAGGGAGGAGAGATTTTGAAGCTTGTGAAATTCACATTGATACCATTGGGCTGCAGGGTTCCCAAGCGGAATATGAGGTGCTGTTCCTGCAACCTTCGGGTGGCATCGTTGTGGCACTGCAGAAGGCCCAGGATGGACATGTCGTCTGAGGAATGGGAGGGGGAGTTGAAATGGTTCGCGACTGGGAGGTGCAGTTGTTTATTGCGAACCGAGCGTAGGTGTTCTGCAAAGCCGTCCCCGAGCCTCTGCTTGGTTTCCCCGATGTAGAGGAGGCCACAACGGGTACAGCGGATGCAGTATACCACATTGGCAGATGTGCAGGTGAACATCTGCTTGATGTGGAAAGTCTTCTTGCGGCCTGGGATGGGGGTGAGGGAGGAGGTATGGGGGCAGGTGTAGCACTTCCTGCGCTTGCAGGGAAAAGTGCCGGGTGTGGTGGGGCTGGAGGGGAGTGTGGAGCGGACAAGGGAGTCACGGAGATAGTGGTCCCTCCGGAAAGCAGATAAGGGTGGGGAGGGAAAGATGTCTTTGGTGGTGGGGCCGGATTGCAGATGGCCGAAGTGTCAGAGGATGATGTGTTGGATCCGGAGGTTGGTGGGGTGGTACGTGAGGACGAGGGGGATTCTTTTTTGGTTGTTATTGTGGGGGCGGGGTGTGAGGGATGAGTTGCGGGAAATGTGGGAGACACGGTTGAGGGCGTGTACCCGTTGTGGCCTCCTCTACATCGGGGAAACCAAGCAGAGGCTCGGGGACCGCTTTGCAGAACACCTACGCTCGGTTCGCGATAAACAACTGCACCTCCCAGTCGCGAACCATTTCAACTCCCCCTCCCATTCCTCAGACGACATGTCCATCCTGGGCCTCTTGCAGTGCCACAACGATGCCACCTGAAGTTTGCAGGAACAGCAACTCATATTCCGCTTGGGAACCCAGCAGCCCAATGGTATCAATGTGGATTTCACAAGGTTCAAAATCTCCCCTCCCCCTACCGCATCCCAAAACCAGCCCAGCTCGTCCCCGTCTCCCTAACCTGTTCTTCCTCCCACCTATTCCCTCCTCCCACCTGAAGCCACACCCCCATCTCCTACCTACTAACCTCATCCCGCCCCCTTAACCTGTCCGTCCTCCCTGGACTGACCTATCCCCTCCCTAACTCCCCACCTACACTCACCTTTACTGGCTCCATCCCCACCTCTTCGACCTGTCTGTTTCCTCTCCTCTATCCATCTTCTATCCGCCTCCCCCTCGCTCCCTATTTATTTCAGAAGCCCCTGCCCCTCCCCCATTTCTGATGAAGAGTCTAGGCCCGAAACGTCAGCCTTTCTGCTCCTATGATGCTGCTTGGCCTGCTGTGTTCATCCAGCTCTGCACCTTGTTGTCTCGGATTCTCCAGCATCTGCAGTTCCTACTACCCCAGAACACTACCTTGGTCTCTGGATCAACAGTTCCAGTGATAATGCCACTAAGCCATCACCTCTATAGGCGCAGTACAATAAAGTCTATTCTTTGTCCTCAATGGTATTTGCATTCTGGGGCAATTTGCCTGTCGTTGAAGCCCTGCATATATCACAAGAGACGTGGGTCAGGGAAAGAGTCAGAAGCCAGTAATAACTGAGGGCTAATCTTTACCCTCATCCAGGTAATGTGAGGGAGTGCAACATCCACATCATTTTCATCTGTTCAAGTTAAAAACGAGTGAAATGGGAATCGGGGAACTGGGGAGAGGTTATTCTCCCTGTTGGATTATGGTCAGACTGTTAGCTTCCTGCACAATTCTCTGCAACATTTGCCCACCACCTCCAATCTGGAGGTGGATGGACAATGCCCAAACATCACTAAAATACATTCATGGCCAATACCACCCCTTCCCTCACCCTACCACTTTTCGAACCAGGTCACTGCCAATATAAAGGGGACACAGTAGACGTTGAAGAAAGCATGGCCATGTGATTGACAGCTGATAAGCCCTCCAACATAGCACACCTGGCAATTCAGGTGGGCAACTGTCTTCACAGGGTCAGATGCAGAAAGGAACGAGGGGGTGAGCAGTGCCATGAGTTGCTAGAGCACAGCCTGTTGACATGCAGCATAGGACTGGCATAGTGACCATAAGGGTCAGTTGCAGCTTCTGGCCTCCTTCCAGGCACAATGATGTAGAGGGTTTGAACTGTAGAGTAACTCCAAGGGAATCTCTTTTCAAAACTACCTTGGGTATTAGACACTTGGATAGAAAATAAGGTTGGGCTGAGTCATAGTCATAGAGTCAGAGTCACACAGCATGGAAACAGACCTTTCAGTCCAACTTGTCTGCCTGGCCAGACATCCCAATCTGACCTAGTCCCATTTGCCAGCGTTTTGCCCATATCCCTCTAAACTCTTCCTATTCATATACCCATCCAGATGCCTTTTAAATGTTGTACGCACCTCTGTCACCTTCTCTGGCAGCTCAATCTATTCACGCACCTCCCTCTGCTGAAAATGTTACCCCTCAGGTCTCTCTTTTTAATCTTTCCCCTCCCACCCTAAACCTATGTCCTCTACTTTTGGACTCCCCCACCCTAGGAAAAAGACTTTGGTTATTCACTGTATCCATGCCCCTCATGATTTTATAAACCTCTATTAAGGTCACCCCTCAGTCTCTGACACTTCAGGGAAAAAGCCCCAGTCTATTCAGCCTCTCCCTATAACTCAAACTCTCCAGTCCCAGCAAAATCCTTGCAAGTCTTTACTGCACCCTCTCAAGTTTAACAACATCCTTCCTATAGAAAAGGGACCAGAATTATACGCAGTATTCTATAAGTGGCCTCACCAATGTCCTGTTGTTGCAATATGACATCCCAACCCCTATACGCAATGTTCTGGCCAATGAAGGCACCTGCACTCTGAGGTCTCTTTGTTCAGCAACACTCCCCAGGGCCCTACCATCAACTGTATAAGTCCTGTCCTGGTTTGCCTTACTAAAATGCAACATTTATCCAGCTTCTCCTTAGAACTCAAACCTTCCAGTTCTGGTAACATCCTTCTAAATCTTTTCTGCATCCTTTCTAATTTAATAATATCCTTCCTATAGAATAGTGACCAGAACCGTATGCGATACAGTTCATCTGTCCCATTACTTTAAATTCCACAAAGAGATATCCGGACATAACATAATGTCTAACACAATTTCTTCTAATCTTTCTTTTCTTCTAACCAATCTCTTCAGAAGTGTTACGTCCTATCTCTGGAGCAGGTGGGATTTGAACCTGGGTGTGCTGGCTTAGGGGTACCATTACTACTACTGCTGCACCACAAAAGCCCAGACCAGCCCTAGTCTACACAAGAATCTGATCAATAATTATGCAAATAGCCTGGTCAAGAAAATGTGATTGCTGGCTAGATCAATGCAGAAATCAAACCAATCTGATTCAATAGGGATTAATGGAAGAAAATGAGTAACAGACTGATTTTCCACTCATTCAATCCACAGATTAGATCTTATGACCTTCTGAACATCTGCAAACCTGACTCAGTAATGGAGATATCAGACAGCCAACTGTTCAATTCTAGTGATGGTGTAAAGTTCTGCAGGCACTTTAAATGTTCTTTACTACTGTCAGCTCGTACTCATCTCCATTGGGCTCTTTTATCTCTGATTCAGGAAGTTGTGTGTTAATGCTTCATTTTAGAATGTGAGTGCACAATCCAGGCTGCCAGTGTTGAACTGAGGGTGTGCTGCATTGTCAGAGTTGCTGTACTTTGTAGGTGATATTAAATTGAGGGCCCATCTGCCTGTCATCATCACGCAATCACAGATGGCTACAACAAAGAAGGAGGTTATTTGGTCCATTGTGTCAGTGCCATATCTCCAAATGAGTAGTTCACCTCACATCACTCCCCATCCTTCTCCCACTAATTTTGCACATTTTCTTTTAGATAAAATTGAATTCCTTTTTAAGAGCCTCTATTGAAGCTGCCTCCACCACATGGCAACATATTCCAGAACCTAAATGCTCACGACTCAGTAAGGTTCGTCCTGATGTCTCCATTCATTCTATTATCTTAAATCCATGCTCTCTTGTTCTTAACCCTCCCACAAGTGGGAACAGATTTTCCCTAACTGCTTTATCCAGATCTCTCATGATTTTGAATATCCCTTTCTCATCTCCTCCAACAAAAACTGTGCCCAATCTCCAAGGTGAATGTGGTTTAGTTAGATACCAGTAACACCAGTCATTATTTGAAGATCTGCATCTAATTCTGTTCACAGAATCCTTACAGGGTGGAGACAGGCCATTCAGCCCATCAAGTTTACACCAACCCTCTGAAGAGCATCCCACCCAGATCCACCCCTTTACCCTATTCCTGTAACTCTGCATTCCTAACCCACCGAGCTAGCACATCCCTGGACACTATGGACAATTTAACACGGCCAATCCACTTAACCTGCATGTCTTTGGACTGTGGGAGGAAACCCACACAGACATGGGGAGAATCATGGAATCCCTACAGTGTGGAAACAGGCCCTTCGGCCCAACAAGTCCACACTGACCCTCAGAACATCCCACCCAGGCCCATCCCTCTATAAGCCACCTAATCTACATATCCCTGAACACTATGGGCAATTTAGCATGGCCAATCCACCTAGCCTGCACATCTTTGAACTGTGGGAGGAAACAGGAGCACCCAGGGGAAACCCACACAGACACGGGGAGAATGTGCAAACTCCACACAGACAGTCGCCTGAGGGTGGAATTGAACCCAAGTCCCTGGTGCTGCAAGGCAGCAGTGCTAACCACTGTGCTACCAGGCTGCCCTAATTCTCATGATGCCTTGACCAATATTTACTCATCATTCAACTAACTGAATTCAGCGGCAGGTCATGAAAGCAGTTTGGAAGCTTGATGTGCTCAAGTAGACAACTGCAGAGTGGAAATAATTCACAGTGCAGTAAAGTGTTTTGAAACTTTTCCAAAAGTTGTGACAAGATAGTTTATTGTACTTTGCAAGACTTTTCTGAGTACCCTGAGTGGTAGTAGTTATTGCATGTTTAGGTTTGTTTGATGTGATTTCCATGGACACCTGCCAACACTTTCATGACGTTCTTCTTCGAACCCTGCAGTATCTGTTCAGTTGGCGTCCAAGCAGCTCCCTTCCTCTGAAGCCAGACTGGAGTCTGCACCAGCAAAAACAATCTGTAATCACTCCTTCCACTGTACCCCTGCACAGACACTCGACTGCACACAGCTAAGGATTTGCGCTGAAGAATCAAAACTGGTACAGCTGTGTACAATTGCCCCTATATAAGCAGCATTCTCAATAACAATTGTGAGCCACAGCAGCATCTCTGTCACATAGAAAAGCATTCTAAAGCATTTCACCAAGGCACAATTAAAAAGGTGGACCCCAAGCTCAAGGAAGAAATGTTAAGGAGCGGGGGACAGACTCAAAGCCTGGTCAGAATGTGGGGCTTTCAAGGATTTTAAAGGGGAGAGAAATGGAAACAGAAATTTAGGAAAAGAATTTCAGAGTTTAAGGCAGTTGAGAGTATGCTCACCAATGCTGGGATTAAGAGAAGGGGAATCGGCAATCCAGTCAGAGGTGTGGAACAATCAGTGGGGATACAATTGCAGGCCTTAAAGTTAGAGAGATATGGAGTGGCTGAGGCCAGGCCAAGCAATGTACAACAGGAAGATTCAGCAACAGGCATTAATATGGTACCTTTGATATACGCTTTAGAAAGTGCAAAGGGAAAAATAAAAATTGATAAAAAAGGGCCAGTCCTTGTGTGAACTAAAAACAGAAAACTGCTTGGAGAAACTCAGCAGGTCTGACAGTGTCTGTGAAGAGAGAAACAGAGTTAACATTTTGAGTCCAGTATGACTTCCTCAGAACTTCAGTTAATGCCATTTCTTACCCCACAGATGCTACCAGACCTCCTGAGTTTCTCCAGCAATTTCTGACTTTATTTCAGCTTTCCAGCATCCACAGTATTTTGCTTTTATTTGAGTCCTTGTGAATTGAATGAATGAATTGTATAAATTATCTTTATTTTCACATGTACTGAAATGAGTACAGTGAGAAATCTATAAGTCACCACTTTTACAGCACCATCTTAAGTAGAATGGTACCTAGGTACAGACTTGTGTGAATTAGCAGAAGGAACTGAGAACTTGGGAGTATGTTTGAGCTGATTTTTAAAAAGTTGAAAAGTGGAGGTTTTGGGAAGCCTTTAAGGGGGTAGGTCTGTAGCAGCTATAACCTGTGCTTCCAACAATGGGATAAAAAAGGGACAGCCATGCACAAAGAGCTGTCCCGAGATCACGATGTTTGAGCTTGTAATGTTGGCCCCAGCACCTTGCAGTTAAAGATCAAGAAAAGAATCAATAATGGTTGTGAGCCCTGAGTGCTGTGTGTATGTTGTTATGAAGACAGCTTGAGGCTTAAGTCTAATGTCCCACCATCAAAGTCCACATGTAGGCATTGGCATAAGTAGTGACCATGGGGTGAGGCAGCAGATGACATTTGGGATCTATAGACCCAGTAAGAATTAATGAGTGAGGCAAAGCTGAGAGGAACCTTCACCTAAAGGCTTGACGTGGTGAATTCAGCAGCTCAGCCTCATTGAAGTATTGTTTGCAGGCTCCTGATACCCAACCCTGGGAAACAGCCTTTGCTGCAGGATTTCAGCACATGCTGCAGCTTAATGCACCAGGCATCATCCTCAAAGTGTTATCACCCAGACAGATGTCACCCTTAAAACATTTCAGTGCATTTTCCAAAATGTAGCTGGTGTTTTAGTCAATTTAAAACTTCAAAACTGAGATGGTTACTTTTTTTGATCAGTAAACGTGCTAAGGGATAGGGAGCCAATGAAGGTAAATGGAGTTGAGATAACAGATTAATCACAAGCAAACTGAATACCAGAACATGCCTTCTCCTATCCTTTGTTATCTAACAGCCCAAAGACTATCTTTGTAGAACTTTAACCCTAACTATCGAAGCTCATTTCTGTAATATTTTAGAAAAAGCTCTTCCTCTGACTATGCTATCTCATGCAGCTTAGCAATTACTTATTATAATTAAAAACTCTGAAAGGAGTGCAGGATTAGAGAGTGAGTTATATTTGTTGGTAGTTTAAGACTTTTTTTTTTGAAAATTTGAAGCTGGTGTTTGGAGATCACGAGATCAAGGAATGCGTCTGTTTGCAATTTCAGACTGTGTTAAATGATCACTGGGAATCCCTCAGGTTGTGTGGATCCTAGTCAATCTGTCTCCTGCTTTGGACTGCGACTCCTCTTTGAATCTCAACACTACCCCTATGTGTAGTACCCTCACCTCTGAGACTGAAAGTTATGCATTTAGATCCCCCTGCAGCTACTTGAGCATAAAGCTCCCAGCTGGCAAACTAGTGAAGTGCCAAGGGACAGCTGCATTGTTGGAGGGGCCATCTTTCCAATTAGAAGCTAAACCACCCTGTAGGTGGATGGAAAATATCCCAGGTAATACTTGGAAAAAGAACCAGGAAGTTCTCCTGGTGCCCTAGCTAACATTTGGCCATCAAATAACATTAAACAAATGGTCAGACTAATATCGCATGGCTGATTTTGGGACAACTTGCCTGCATCATTCTCCACGTTACAACAGTGTCCACATTTCTAAAAGTTTTGAAGTTATAAAAGGCAACAGATAAATTCAATTCTTTCTTAATTGGTGCACACAATCTGTCTGAATAAATTGAACTGTGTATATTGTTTTTCTGGAAGAACACAGCATAAGCTGGGCAGCAACGAAGACATCTCCAAGTTGGGGCAGCGAAAGTAGGGGGCAATAGTCCATACCTAATTGGTCCTTGACCCACTGGTGTCTGACTTCATGCAGCATTTACCATACAGCTAGACTCTAAACTGTAAAATACTCAGGCCACAGGATCAGGAGACCTGGAGACATGGGGCGGCACGGTGGGTCAGTAGTTAGCACTGCTGCCTCACAGCACCAGGGACCCGCATTCGATTTCCACCCTCGGGCAACTGTCTGTGTGGAATTTGCACATTCTCCCCGTGTCTGCATGGGTTTCCTCCAGGTGCTCCGGTTTCCTCCCACAGTCCAAAAATATGCATGCTAGGTGGAATGGCCACGCTAAATTGCCCGTAGTGTTCAGGGATGTGTAGATTAGGTGGGTCTGGGTAGGATGCTTTGAGGTTCAGTGTGGACTGGTTGGGCCGAAGGGCCTGTTTCCACACTGTAGGGATTCTATGATCTTTTATGAGACAGGCTGATCTCTGCTGTTGACCAGGAATCCAACCCTGGGGATGGAGTCACTTACATGAAGAGGGCACGTGTCCACATTGTCATGCTGAGATACTTCACCTCAGCCACTCAAAAGACAAGATCGGCTTTTTTTTTTTGCTTTATTCATTCACGGGATGAGGGCATCACTGGCTAGGCCAGCATTTATTGCTCATCCCTAATTGCTCAGAAGTCAACCACGTTGCTGTGGGTCTGGAGTCACATGTAGGCCAGACCAGGTAAGGATGGCAGTTTCCTTCCCTAAAGGTCATTAGTGAACCAGATGGGATTCTCCAACAATCAACAATGGATTCATGGTTATCATTAGACTCCATTTTTTCAGGTATTTAGGGAATTCAAATTCCACCATCTGCCATGGCAGGATTCAAACCCAGGTCCTCAGAACATTATCTGGCTCTCTGGATTAATAGTCCAGCGATAATACCACTAGGCCATTGCACCCCCTGCATAATCTTTAACAAGCTCAGAAAATGCTGGAGAGACTCAGCAGTTCTGGCAGCTTCTGTGGATTGTGAAAGAGAGTTAACCTTCCAATTCCGATATGACTCTTCTTCAGAACTGAAGAATCTTTGGCAAAATCTTTGGTTATCTTACTCCAGGAGGAACAAACTTACACTGGAGGCAGTTTGGGAAGGTTTGCTTATCTGATTCCTGGGATATAGGGGTTATCTTATGAGGAAAGGTTGGGTCTTTCTCTTTGCAGTTTAGAAGACTGAGAGATGATCTAATTGAAACACATTAAGTTCTAAGAAGGCCTGACAGAGCTTGGCAGCAGAGAGAACCCTTCTGTCATTGTACAATCTCGAGCTAAGGAGCACAGTTTAAAAATAAAAGATAAATAGGGGATCTCCCATTTAAAGACTGGGACAAAGAGGAATTCCTTCTCTCAGAAGGTTGTTAGTCTTTTGAATTCTCTTCTTCAGAGAACAATACAAGACAGGCCAGTGATTATATTCAAAGCTGACTTAGATAGATGTTTGATGTAACAAGAGAGTCAAGGGTTATAGGACACACAGAAGAAAATATAGTTAACACTGTTATCAGATTGGCCATGATCTTATTGACTGGTGAAGGAGGTTTGAGGGTCAAATGTTCTACTCTGTTCCTATTTATAATGTTTTTATGTTTTCCTATTTACATCATTGTCCCTCTATTCTCTGTGTTTCTTAATTTTTTGCAAAAGTCGGTCTTGAAGCTGCCATGTAGATTTTTTAAATACTTTGCAAATTATTTTTCTTTTCTATGAAAGGTTGTCTATTGACCTGGAATGTTAACTCTGTTTCTCCATAGGTGCTGCCTGACCTATTGAGTGTTTGCAGTATTGAAATCTCAGACCTTCAGTCTGTAGAGCTCAGTCCTACCGTGGGCAGTGAAATCACTTGATGTTTTCAGTGGAACTCAATACATCCAGCCCTCTAGAATTACTTGCTAAGATTTCTCAATGGTCACCAAGTTTCCTTCATCAGAAATTTCAGTGTGATATTTGGGACTTCTTTTATCGATTCCTGCAGAGTCCTGCAATTCTGTATTTTAGCAAAGATGTAACAGACTTAACCAAATTGAGCTAACACCTGCACTGGAACAAAGGAGTGAGGCATTTCAGGTGAGGATTCATCCTGTAGTGTCCTGCAGGGAAGTATCAATACTTACAGCAAGACAGAGTCTGACAGAGAGCACAAGAGAGAGAAAAGAAAGTACATGTTGTTAGAGTGTCATATATGTACACCATGATGTAGAGGCGACCTACAAACCCAGCAGTGGCTCCAAGTTAGTATTGGTTAGAGCCTGTACTCAAACCCATGCAGTGTGCACTAGAGAGATACACAGGATGAGTACAGATAGTTCTGCTAGAACACGTGTTTCATTAATGCGAATTGGCTGTAACGCCATTGATTAATAGTGAACATTGTTTGGATAACGCAAACTTTCGGCTGCACGGGTATAGTGATTTTCTGTAGCGATTTCCCTATAACGTGATTTCCCTATAACGTGATTTTCTATAGCGCAAAGTCACGCAAGAACACAACTATCGCATTATAGGAGAACTACCTGTACAGGTCAGGAAATTGAAAGAGAGGTGTCAGGTAGTCATCAGCAACAGTTTGTCTGCTGAGAAACAGTTTGAATTACTTTGTGCTGGGTGCCCCCTCCCTGAAAGCAGATGCTTAACCGCGAATCGACAGCTGCGTAATGTACATTAAACACAAGTCAAACGTAAGATCCTCTTCCCTTTAATTCTCCGCTATAAATAGACTTCTGAGATTCCGTGCGAACTTGCATCCCTCAACTAATCATTTGGGCCAAGAGCCGTTATGTCTTAAAACAAAATGAGAGGAGTTAGTTCAAACAGGATTCAAAGCCAAGCCACAGATTCTTGATGGGGTGGGCTCTCATGGGGACTGGATAAACTAACAGAGGAAGAAGTTTCTAACTGATGTGTGATACAGTCATTATTTCTTCCCTCTCATTATCCCCTGCCGTGATCGTTTCTCCTATTCAACTTGGTGACTATTATTGAGACTCAGGCACAAGTGCTCTAGTCAATAGGTCATGCTCTGTCTGTGACAAGACAAAGGAGAGCAGCAATTTCATTGACAGTAGCATGTACATATTGTAGCTGGCCTTAAGCTGTTATCACCCAGCCATCATAACTTTGCCCTTTCCAGCATGGTGGCACAGTGGTTAGCACTGTTGCCTCACAGCACCAGGGACCTGGGTTCAATTCCACCCTCGGGCGACTGTCTGTGTGGAATTTGCACATTCTCCCCATGTCTGCGTGGGTTTCCTCCCACAGTCCAAAGATGTGCAGGCTAGGTGGATTGGCCGTGCTAAATTGCCCATAGTGTTCAGGGATGTGTAGATTAGGTGGGTTATAGGGGAATGGGTCTGGGTGGGATGCTCCGAGGTTCGGTGTGGACTTGTTGGGCCAAAGGGCCTGTTTCCACACTGTAGGGATTCCCTGAGTATGAGTAAAGTTTGGCTTGAGCAGGAGCCCTTTCTCTCGCCTAAGGTCATCCCAACACCTCTCCTGTGGCTAAGATCAGGGACCAAACTTTTCCAGCCTTTTTGATATCTATTAATTACCTGCACTTGTGTATGGAAGGAAATCATTTCAAATTTCGCTGATGATACAAAATTCAGAAATGTGATAAACAAAGATATGTGTGGTCCAGTTGTGCAGTACGTTGAGTATCCAGCTCTGGACAGCAAGCTCTCAGGCCCAAGTGTCACCTCAGGACGTGATAGTCACTGATGGTGTCTCCAGACCTGGTGAAACATGTTGATTGTAAATCCTTCCGATCGGGTAGGCAGTAAGAGCGAGAGAGTTTTCTGGTTGGTCAGAGCCACAGCAATGTCGTAAAATCCTGTATTAAAACACTTCACACACAGATTCTTGGTGTAAGCGAGTGTATTCTTTGTTTCAAGAGACTACCTCTCTCTCTCACTCTCACACACACACACTCTCTCTCTCTTTCACACATACACACACCCACACATACATACACACACAAACATATACATACACACATGCACACACGTGTATACACACGCGCGCACGTACACACACACACACAGACACAGACACACACTCTCTCTCTCACACACACACTCTCTCTCTTTCACACATACACACCCACACACATACATACACACACACACAAACATACACACACAAACATATACATAGACACATGCAAACATGTGTATACACACGCGCGCACATGCACACACACACGCACACACATAGACACACAGACACACACACTCTCTCTCTTTCACACATACACACCCACACACAAACATACACACACAAACATATACATACACACATGCACACATGTGTATACACACACACGCACATGCACACACACAGACACACACACTCTCTCTCTCACACACACACTCTCTCTCTCTTTCACACATACACACCCACACACATACATCCACACACAAACATAAAAATACACACATGCACACGTGTATACACAACGCGCACATGCACACACACAGACACACTCTCTCTTTCACACACACACAAACATATACATACACACGCGCATGTGCATACACACACACACACACAGATACACATATATACACAAATATATCCATACACACATGCACACATGTATTACACACACACGTGCGCACACATACATGCAAACATGTGAAAAATACATTTTGTTTAGGAAAACAAACAGAGACAATTTTATTTATCCATTCATGGTTTGTGGGCATCGCTGGCTGTCTAGCATTTATTGCCCATCCCTAGTTGCCTTTGAGAAGGTGACGGTGAGCTGTCTTCTAGAATCAATACAGCCCATGTGCTGTCGGTTGAGCCACAATGCCGTTAGGGAGGGAGTTCCAGGATTTTGACCCAGCAACGTGAAGGAATTGCAATATATTTCCAAGTCAGGATGGTGAGTGGCTTGGAGAGGAACTTGCAGGGGGTGGTGTTCCCATGTATCTGCTGTCCTTGTGCTGGGTAGTGGTTGTGGGTTTGGACAGTGCTGTCCAAGGGGCTTGGTGAATTCCTGCGCAGATGAATATCAACTAAATTATACAATTTTAAAGGGGTGCAGAAGAAGGTGTTTGGTGGTGCATAAATTTGAAGGTGGCAGCTCACACAGAAAAGGCTATTAAAAAATCTTCTGGAATTTTGGTGTCATTGAGAGGAGTAGAATACAAAATATAGGTGCATTAAAATTAAATACTGCTGATGCTGGAAATCTGAAATAAAAACAGAAAGTGCAGGAGAAACTCAGCAGGTCAGGCAGCATCTATGGAGAGGGAAACAGAGTTAAGTTTTCAAGTCCAGTATGACTCTTTTTCAGAACTTGCACAGCTACTGCCAAACCTGCTGAGTTTCTCCAGCACTTAGAACTAAGGGGGATTGTTCTCAATCTCTGTAAAACATTGGTTAGGTTCAGCTACAGGATTGTGTTCAAATTTGGGTACCATCACTACTGGAAAACAGTTGAGGTTTTGGCATGAGTATGGAAGGAATGTACCATAATGGTACCTGTGATAATTTCGGTGACAGACTGGAGAAACTAGGACTGTGGTCATTAGGACAGAGAAGCTGAAGGGGAGATTCAATCTAATTTAATTTGATGTAACAAAGAAAAAGCCCGTGGCTGAAGGATGAGTGAGCAGAGAAAAAACAACTTAAGATGATTAGAAAAAGAAGCTGTAGAGACAGGTTTTTATAACATGGTGAGTTTTTGAGATCTGGGATGTGCTGTCTGAAAGAGTGGTGGGAGACAACGTCAAACTTTCAAAGGAGAATTCAGTAGATGCTGGTGGAATAGTTTCAGGGCTGTGGGGAAAAAATGGGGAGTGGGATTAGTTAGATACATCTCCCATTGATGCCATGCAGGCACTGTGAGTCATTTTGAGATTTTACGCAATTTCTTTTGTGAGTCTCCAAGTGGAAAGTCAATAAAACCTTACGAACTGGTGCCACAAGTTATTTACTTTACTCAGACTCAATCCACAGAATAGATTCAACAAACCGGCCGTTATGTATTGAAATACATTAAACCTTGTGTCTAAATTTGTGAGCTGGAGTAATACGCAGCTAATTTTTATATTTACTCCATTCAGTCAGAGGACAGCTATTCTGTTGGACAAAAGGCTCCATTTCCCTCACTTGGGGCTCTGGGGAATGGTGGTGTAACGTTCAGTTCTATTAATATTAGAGCAGAGTGCTGTGCTCTGTGAAAACCCAGCAACCTGCCCCTCAGACTTTGGGCTGGTCTGTTCTCCACAAGCTTCTGACAAGATATCTCAAAATATGTTTGTATTAAATCAATCATCCTGTATCAGCGATGATACAGATCCTCGGCTCCCTGTCATTACTGGGAACAATTTGCAGAGGGTGTATTTTATCGATAAACAGCTAATAGGGAGGGGAAGGTGGAGGCAGAAATATGCCAGGAAACTAGCCAGGGATTTGTTCCTGTAGTTCTTGTAGAAGTGCGAGGGAAAAGACTGTGTGAATCTTAGGTGAGTTCAGCACTAAGCCTAGCTGTGATATGCTTCCCAACATGCTCATAAGAATAACACATTGTCGAGCCGGAGGAACACAGCAGGCTAGGCAGCATCAGAGGAGCAGGAAAGCTGATGTCTCAGATCGGGATCCTTCTTCAGAAATGGGCCCAAAGAAGGTTCCCGACCCGAAACGTCAGCTTTCCTGCTCCTCTGATGCTGCCTGACCTGCTGTGTTCCTCCAGCTCCACACTGTGTTATCTCAGACTCCAGCATCAGCAGTTCTTACAATCTCTGATGCCCATAAGAATGACCCTTTAGTCCTTACAGAGGAAGCTGGTACATGGGCCTGATTTTGACATGTGCCAGCACTTTCTGAAGTGGTTGTTAAGTTGTGCACACCAGAAAGAAATCAGAGCCTAATGCAGCTTCCTGTGATTCAGGCTTTGCTCAGCCTCATAGAGTCAAGGAGGTCTACAGCATCGGAAAAGGCCCTTTGGCTCACTGAGTCTGCACCCGTCAAAAACATCTTTGGGGCGGCATTGTGGCTCAGTGGTTAGCACTGCTGCCTCACAGCACCAGGGACTCAGGTTCGATTCCACCCTCGGGTGATTATCTGTGTGGCGTTCGCACATTCTCCCCAAGTCTGTGTGGGTTTCCTCTTGGTGCTCTGGTTTCCTCCTACAGTCCAAAGATGTGCAGGCTAGTTGGATTGGCCATGCTAAATTGCCCCATAGCATCCAGGGATGTGTGACATAGGTGTATTAGCCATAGGAAATGCAGGATTACAGGAATAGGGTAGGGGATGGGTGTGGGTGGGATGCTATCTTCAGAGGGTTGGAGTAGACTTGTTGGGCCCAATGGCTTGTTTCCACTCTGTGGGGATTCTAAAACAAAAATTCTAAAGAATGCTACATTAACAGTGTTTAGCATTGCTGTCTCATAGCGCCAGGGCCCTGGGTTCGATTGTGTGACTGTACATGTGGATTTCCACTGGGTGCTCTGCTTTCCTCCCATAGTCCAAAGATGTGAAGGGTGGGTGGATTGGCCATGGGAAATGCAAGGATGGGGGTGGTGAGTGTGTCTGGGTGGGATGCTCTTTAGAAGGTCACTGCAGACTTGTTGGGCCAAATGGGATTCCACAATTCTAACTATTCTCATTCCATTTTTCCAGCACTTGGCCTTAGTTGCCTTGGCATCGTATGTAAAGTCTTCTCAAATACTTAAACACTTTTTAAGTGTTCTGAGGGTTATGTCCTGAGCCTCATTCTGACTCATCACTAAGTCCATGTCCTTCCACAAGTTTGGGCCAGTCAGCACTAAAGATCTATCTATAAATGCACTGGGTGTTGGTGAAACCAGACCTATGGAATGGTTTTTAATAAATCTCTGTCTTTAGGAAGGAGATTGGATGCAATTCAGAAAAGGTTCCCTCAGCTTATTCCCCAGATGAAGTGATTGTCTTGTGAAGAAAAGCTGAGGAGATTGGACCTTTTCTTATTGAAGTTTTGAGGGGAGGCAGCAGCAGTGCAGTAACGTTGTTTCTCTGGAAACATAGGTTCAAATTCCACCAGTGGAGATTTTGGAATTTAAAGTCAATGGAAAAGAGATCTCTGGTATATTTTTAAAAAGCCGGTCATAGTGTAACCTTCCCAGGCCCTGAATCATGTGAGGTCAACAGTAAGATGATTCCTGATGTCAAGATCACAAAGTCCAATTTTCCAACCAAGTATTGAACAGTCAGATGAGATGCTCCCTAATGAGATGTGAGAAGCTTATTTACATGGATTAGTTTACATAAACCCCCTCATTACGGTGTCATCCTGCCTCACTGAGATGCAGTTTCTCATTCTCAAGGGGCCAGATAGAAACCGGATGGTGACAATTCCTGACGTGAAAGTCCGAGTGGTCACCTGGTGGCACTAGCTCACCGCTTACTCATCTGGCCCTGTATCTCCGACACCAGGCACCAAAATCTTCAGGATAAACTCCAGGGGCTGTGACCGCATGCACCCTCTATCCACCAGAACACCCAGCTCCCCATCAGTAAAACGAGGCCAATTTCTCTCTGCCCGACAGTGTTGGGGCAATCGTACAACTGCGCACTGCGCAGGTATGGACTTTAAAGATGGTGTCAGTGCCAAGGGGGCCCTGGCAGTGCCCAATATTTCGCCTGTGGTGAGAGTGAAAATATGACAAACAGGGCACCATAGGGGCCTGGTACATGGGCAATGAGGTCAGTTTGGGAAGATAAACTCACTAATGCTCACAGAGTGAAACCCTCCATGAAATTCCCCAAAATTGACACCTAGGCAATTTCTGGTAAAACTCAGCCTCAAGAAGCTTTAATTCATTGACATTGAAAACCCATATACTTCACCCAGGCTCTTTCAGGAAGGGAATCTGTTATTGTTCATGTGGATCCATAGCAACATGGTTGACCTTTTAACTGCCCATTGAAATGGTCTAGAACTCTCAGTTCAAGTGCAATTAGGGATGGACAACAATGGCATAATGTCCATAATTCTATCAAAGAAAAATACTTACTGAAATATAGAAGATTCTGAGGGAGTTTGACAAAGTAGAGAGGATGTTCACCTTTGTCTGCGGGAGCTAGGACTAAAGGCCATAATTTAAAAGTGACAACATATCCATTTAAGACAGAACAAAGAGCAAAGAAAATTACAGCACAGGAACAGGCCCTTCGGCCCTCCAAGCCTGCACCAACATACTGCCCGTCACAACTAAAACCCCCTACCCTTCTGGGGATGTATCCTTCTATTCCCATCCTATTCAGATATTTGTCAAGACGCCCTTTAAATGTTACTATAGTATCTGCTTCCACTACGTCCCCTGGCAGCGAGTTCCAGGCACCCACCACCCTCTGTGTAAAAAATTGTCTCATACATCACCTATAAACTTTGCCCCTTGCACCTTAAACCCATGACCCCTGGTAACTGACTCTTCCACACTGGGAAAAAGCTTCTGACTGTCCACTCTGTCCATGACCTATCAGGTCACCCCTCAACCTCCGTCATTCCAGTGAGAACAACCCAAGTTTGTCCAATTTCTCCTCATAGCTAATGCCCTCCATACCAGGCAACATCCTGGTAAATCTTTTCTGTACCCTCTCCAAAGCCACCACATTCTTCTGGTAGTGTGGCAACCAGAATTGAACACAATATTCCAAATGCGGCCTAACTAAGGTTCTATAAAGCTGTAACATTACCTGCCAATTTTTAAACTCTATGCCCTGGCCGATGAAGGTAAGCCAGCCATATGCCTTGTTGACTACCTTCTCCACCTGCGTTGCCACTTTCAGTGACCTGTGTACCTGTACACCCAGATCCCTCTGCCTATCAGTACTCTTAAGGGCTCTGCCTTTTACTGTATATTTTCCATCTGGATTAGACCTTTCAAAATGCATTACCTCACATTTTTCCAGATTAAACTCCATCTGCCATCTCTCTGCCCAGTCACCAACCGATCTATATCCAGCTGTATGCTTTGATGGTCCTCATCACTATCCACAATTCCACCAACCTTTGTGTCTTCGGCAAACTTACTAATCAGACCAGTTATATTTTCCTCCAAATCATTTATATATGTTACAAATAGCAAAGGTCCCAACACTGATCCCTGAGGAACGCCACTAGTCACAACCTTCCATTCAGAAACGCACCCTTCCACTGCTACCCTCTGTCTTCTATGACCAAGCCAGCTTTTTATCCATCTTGCAAGCTCACCTCTGACCTCGTATGACTTTACCTTCTGCATCAGCCTGCCACGAGGGACCTTGTCAAAGGCCTTACTGACATCCAAGTAGACAATATCCACTGCCCTACCCTCATCGATCATCTTCGTCACTTCCTCAAAAAAACTCAACCTAGTTAGTGAGACACGACCTCCCCAGTGGAGGAGCAGGAATTTCTTCTCTCAGTGTGTTGTTAATCTTTGGAATATTTTACCCCAGGGAACAGAGGAAAATGATTAATTGAATATATTCCAGGCTGCATTGGGCGGATTCTCGATCTAACAGAAGTCAGAGTTTGGAGGAGCAGGCAGGAAAGTAGAGTTGAAGCCAAGATCACATCAGACATGATCTTATTGAATGATGCGTTCGATGAGAGAAATGTCCTGCTCCATCGATTTTCTGTCCAGTTGGGAATCATGTTACTTTAATAACATTAGCACACTTCAAACCGTTGCCAACGACGATACACAGAATGGCACATAATTTGCAAAGAGAAACAGAAACAGGGGTAGGCCAATCTATTTTGTTCTCCCATCTCATTAGAACTATATCTTAACTCCATTTACTCATTTTGATTCTGCAGCCCTTGTTCATACCTATACCCATCAAAAATCTTTTTTTATATTCATTTACGGGATGAGGGCATCACTGGCTAGGCAACATTTATTACCCATCCCTTAAGTGCCCAGAGGGTAGTTCAGAGTCAACCACATTGCTGTGGGTCTGGAGTCACATGAAGGCCAGACCAGGTAAGGATGGTAGTTTCCTTCCCTAGAGGACATTAGTGAATAAGGTGGGTTTTTCCAACAATCAGCAATGGATTCATGGTCATCATTAGACTCTTAATTCCAGATATTTTATTGAATTCAAGTTCCACCATCTGCCGTGGCAGGATTTGAATCCAGGTCCCCAGAACATTATCTGGGTCTCTGGATTAACAGTCCAGTGATAATACCACTAGGCGATCGCCTCCCCCATTTATGACCTAATTGTTTTTCACAAACCCTGCTTTCAACCAACGTAATCTAATTTCTCAACGTATTGTCTTATTCCTTTCTGCATCCAGCACATTCAGTTAACTTTCCCTTAAGTGTGTCAATATTCATATTGATGACCCAATGCGATAGTGAGTCCCATATTCTAACTACTCTCTGGCTAGTAAAGAGGTTTCTCCTGAATCCCTTATTGAATTATTCCTGGCCACCTTCTATTCCTGGCCCCTTATTCAGGTTTCATCTCCAAACTGTCAAGGGGTTGCTCGCATAAACAAACTGCCTCAGGGCTGGTTCTGCCCTAAAAAGCCACAAACACCGTATTGAAATGATAGCACCGCTCAGCAAACGTTGTGCCATGAGCAAATTCATCAGAGACTACTGAGTGCAGAGCAGTCAGGACACCACTACGAGGCAAGACATGTAATAAAAAACAGACAACAACATGCCACAGAATCCATCTACACCACCACAACAATCAATCCAAAGTAACAGCACGGTGACATTATACACAGTGTGAGGCTCCCGGGGTATTGATTATGAAAGACGCACAGGCCAAACGTTACAGGGGTTGGATGCAGGGTAAAGCTCCCTCTGCAATGAAAATGAAATCTTATCTTGTGTTTTACCTTCAGAAAAAAAAGTGGCCAAAGAGTCTATCAGAATTAATAAGCAGCCTGCTGATTCTCTCTAAGGAGTAATTAAGCTACAGAATCAAAGAGTCCGTGTCCCTCTGGCAGCTTTTGGTGGGGCATCTATTTACTGCTTTGGATCTGCCCAGGACAGTAACAGCCACAACCTTAGCTAACTTCTAGAACTTGCTCAGAGTCCTTTATTTTCACTCATTGCTATTAATCATTGGGGAGATGGTCCAAGGCAGGAATATTTTGAGGAATGAAGAGATTAAAGGAAGGACAGATTTCAAATCCTGTCACAATAACAGTAATCAGGGACAGAAAGGCTAGCACCACCTTGCAATCTAAAACCTCAATTTTAAACTGCCAATCCTTCACCTAAAACAGCCATGCGCTGCCTTAAAACCACAACTGCATCCTTTAATCTGAGCTCTAATCCCATCAAGTGCTCATGACCACTTCAACTCCCAACATTCAGGAAGCGTGTGTCAAAAAGAATTGGGTTTGACTTGCAAGACTAACTCACCTGCTCCCACCTCAGATGCTGCTAGACCCTACTGAGCATTTTCTCTTTGTATTCTCAGACCATAGACCATAAGATAAAGGAGCAGAATTAGGCTGTTCAGCCCATCAAGTCTGCTCCACCATTCAATCACAGCTGTTATGTTTCTCAACCCTATTCTCCTGCCATCTCCCTGTAACACTTTATCCCCTTATCTGTGGCAATGAGTTCCACAGATTCACCACCCTCTGGCTGAAGAAATTCCTCTTCATCTCAGTTCTAAAGGATCATCCCCTCACTCTGAGGCTGTGCCCTCAGGTCCTAGTCTTTCCTACTAGTGGAAACATCTTGTCCACATCCAATCTATCCAGGCATCTCAGTATTCTGTAAGTTTCAATCAGATCACCCCTCATGCTACTGAACTTCATAGAGTACAGACCCAGAATCCTCAACCTCATACAACAAGCCCTTCACCCTCAGCATCATTCTTGTAAACCTCTTCTGGACCCCCTCCAATGCTAGCACATCCTTCCTTAGAATTGGGGCCCAAAACTTCTCTCCATATTCTAGATACAGTCAGACCACAGCCTTATACAGCCTCAGCAGTACATCTCTGCTGTTGCATTCTAGCCCTGTTGAAATGGATGTTAACATTACATTTGCATTGCTAACAGTCAACTGAACCTGCATGCTAAGAGAATCCTGAACTAGCACTCCCATGACCCTTTGTTATTCAGATTTCTGAAGCCTTTCACCATTTAGAAAATAGTCCATGCCTCTATCCTTCCTATCAAAGTGCATAATCTGACACTTTCCCACACTGTAGTTCATCTGTCACTTCTTTGCCACTCTCCCAGCTTATCTGTGTCCTTCTGCAGTCTCCCTGCTTTTTCAAGACCATCTGTCCTTCCACTTATCTTTGTGTCATCTGCAAATGTAGCAACAAAGCCCTCAATTATTCATCCAGATATAACATGAATAATTATGGTCCCAACACTGAACCGTGATGAACCCACCAGTCACCAGCTGCCATCCTGAAAAAGACGCCTTTTTTCCCATTCTCTGCTTTCTGCCAGTCAGCCAATCCTCAATCCATGCCAGTACCTTGCCCTTAGCAGCCTCCTGTGCGGCATCTTGTCAAAGGCCTTCTGAAAATCCAAGTAGATCACATCCATTGGCTTTCCTTTGTCTAACTTGCTCATTATCTCCTCAACGAATTCTCACAGATTTGTCAGGCATGACTTCCCCTTGATGAAGCCATGCTGACTCAGCACTATTTTACAATGCATTTCCAAGTACTCCACAATCTCATCCTTCATAATGGACCTAAAAACCTTACTATTGACCTAGGTCTGGTGAACCAGCCTATAGTTTCCTGTCTTCTGCCTCCCTCTCTTCTTAAAGAGGCGTGTTACATTAGCCGTTTTCCAGTCCTCTGGGACCCTCCCTGACACCAGTGATTCCTGAAAGATCATCATCAATGCCTCTACAATCTCCTCAGCTGCCTCCTTCAGAACCCTGGGTTGTAGTCCATCTGGCCCGGGAGGTTTATCCAGCTTCAGACCTTTTGAGCTTCCTCAGCACCTTTTTCCTAGTGATGGCCACTACCTTCACCTCTGCCCCCAACTCTCTTGAAGTTCTTGACATTCCAGCAAAGCTGCCCTACTGCCCACATCGTTAGTCCTTGCCAGGAACATTGCTTGTTTCTCGATGGGTGACAAGGGATATGGACAAAGGCGAGGGGACTACCACGCTCAGCACTGAGCTGGGCTGTTGAGGCAGAGGTTCATCTGCTTGGCCCATGAGGAGTCTAGGCCTGTGCTGGATGCTGCACAGTCTCAGAGCAGCAGCAACAGGAGGTACAGTCCTTACAGAGGAGGAACGCTGCTGCAGAAGATAAAGGACTTCTCCAACATCATCAAAGCAAGAGATGTGATGAATGAGCAAATGCCATGCCCTGTAACCTGACCCAGACAGATGCAGAGTCCTGACTTCATTATTCCCCATTCAAATCATTCAGAGTTTCCCTGTACCATACTGTAAGTCCAGGTTCAGGAGCTGCTCCCTAACTGTAGTATAGGTGCTGATTGTGATAAACGGGGTTAGGTCAATGACGTACATAACATGCTGTCATTCACGTCACTCTCAAGTGGTAAACTCACAGGGCTTTCCCTCAAAAGGGATTTTCTGATTAGTCTATTTCCAGCAAGGGGGCACCATTGAAACAGCATTGAACTGGGGGGAGACAGGTTGTCTTTACACTGGCTGTGGTTAGCATTGCAGGAGGTGACCATACAGCCCAGGATAGATGGCAGGGGGAAGTGAGGAAGGAGGAGTTGTAGATTTTATACACCCATTCACAGATGACACTTGTTCCTATGTGTGAAACAGGTTTTACTGACACTGCTTTAAAACATCACCTCAGGCTTCCAACGCTTTTTACAGCTTGTTTACTTTTCTCTGACTCCACACCCAGGCTTACCCAGTTGAGTGATGTGGGCATCAATAGAAAACAGACTTATGCAATCAAACACGGAGTAATTAAATAGCACATGAGACAGAAGGAGGAAGTATTGGTTGCAATTCTCTCCTTTTCCCTCCTTGTCTCAAACTCAGATTTGTTCTCCACTCTTTCTGTTTAAATTTACCTGCTGCCTGTTTCTAGGACTGACGATTGTCAATGGTCGTCATTAGACTCATAATTCCAGACTTTTATTGAATTTAAATTCCACCATCTGCAGGATTTGAACCCAGGTCCCCAAAACACCACCTGCGTCTCCTGGGTTAACAGTCCAGCAATAACACTACTAGGCTATCACCACCCCGAGATGACATGCTAATGGCAGGGAAGACCAATAAGGAGCACTTAGAGAACTTGGACACAGTCCTTAAATGTTTCTATCAGGCGGCATAAGGGAAAAAATGTGCGTTCTTGGGGTGCCTGGAAGATAAAGTGAGAACAATCAAAGGTGTTCTGGCTCCCACATCTGTACCAGAGCTTAGGTCTTTCCTTAGGCTGATGCATTATTACAGAAAGTGCATAACCTGACCTCCATCCTGGCACTTTTGCATCAACTCTTAAAAATGGGTCAGCCTTGGAAATGGTCACGTAGCTAAACCATAGCTTTCAGGGAAGTGAAGAAACAGCCATCATTCTCTAAGGTATTGGCACACTTTGATCCAAAGTGAGATCTGGTATTGACATGTGATGCCCCTCCGCATGGCATCAAGCTAGTATTGGCTCATGGGTGGCCCAATGGAGAGGAATATTCAATAGCGTATGCATTCAGGACTTTGGCTAATGCAGAGCATAAATACTCCCAGATAGAGAAGGGAATTTTGTCAGTCATATTTGATTCGATTTATTATTTTCACATGTACCCGGGTACAGTGAAAAGTTTTGTTTTGCGTGCAGTACAGGCAGATCATTCCATACAAAATGTATTGGAGTAATACAACAGAGTGTGGAATACAATGTTGTAGCTGCAGAGAAGGTGCACAAAGAGCAAGATCAACATTAAATTTAAAATTTGAGAGGTCCATTCAGAACTCTAATAACAGCAGGGAAGAAGCTGTTCTTCAATCTGTTGGTACGTGTGTTTAAGCTTTTGTATATTCTACCCAATGGAAGAGGGTGGAATAGATTATAACCGGGGTAGGAGGGGTCTTTGATGATGTTGGCTGCCTTCCTGAGGCAGCGACAAGTGTAGATGGAGTCAGTAGATGGAAGGTTGGCTTGTGTGATGGCCTGGGCTGTGTTCACAACTCTCTGTAGTTTCTTACGGTCCTGGGCAGAGTAGTTGCCATACTAAGCCATGATGCATCCAGACAGAATGCTTTCTACGGTGCCTCTATAAAAATTGGTAAGAGTCTTTATGGATATGCTAAATTTCCTTAGCCTCCTGAGGAAGTAAAGGTGGTGTTGTGCTTTCTTGACTGTCGTATCAACATGGGTGGTCCAGGACAGATTGTTGTTGATCGTCACTACTAGGAACTCGATACTCTTGACCAGCTCCACCTCAGCTCCATTGATGCAGATGGGGACATGTCCTTCACCTGGCTTCCTGAAGTCAATGACCAGCTCTTTCGTTTTGCTGATGTTGAGGGAGAGATTGTTATCTTTACACCATGCCACCAAGTCAGGAAGATCTACCAATACCTTTAAAGACATAAATTTGTAATAATAACAGACCACAAACCCCTGTTAGGTCTACTTAAAGAGGACAAGGCAGTGCCAGCCATAGCTTCAGGCTGAATTCAGTGATGGGCTGTAATACTAAGTGCGTATAATTACAAGTTGGAACACCATCCGTTAGGTCAAGTAGCAATTGCGGATGCATTGAGCTGCCTACCGCTGGCAGATACACCATCGATGGTACTGCCACTGGAAGAGTCTGTAATGGTTTTAAATTTCCTGGACACACTTCCAGTCACAGCTGACAATATCAGACTTTGGACGCAGAAAGATCCGGTCCTGGCAAAACTGAAACCACTGGTGATGGGGGAAACCAAAGAGCTGTCACAACCTGAACTGAAACCCTTTTGGAGATGGAGAAACCAGATCACAGTAGAAGACGGCATATTATAATGGGGAGCAAGAGTGATTGTCCCGAGCAAAGTTTGCCATTAGATACTGGCTAAGCTCCAACACGGTCATCCAGGGGTTTCTAAAATGCAGGTGTTGGTAAGAGGTGACATCTGGTGGTCAGGATTGGATATAGACATAACCATCTTGGTGGGGCAGAGTGCCAACAAGGTCAAAAATTACTGCCAGCATCACCCCAACATTCATGGGAATGGACGGGTAAACCCTGGACTCGGTTACACATTGATTGTGCAGGTCCTTCCATGGGCTCTACGTTCCTGGTCATTGTGGATGCCTGTTCAAAGTGGCTGGGCACGCATAAAGTTCATTCGTAAAACATGAGCACGAGGATAGAAAATCTCTGTGCATCTTTTGCAATACACGGACTCCCAGAAATATTAGTAACAGATAGCGGGCCATTGTTTACCAGCAGGAAATTTGACTATTTCCTAAAGTTCAACATATAAGGACAGCTCCATGCCGTGCGTTATCCGATGGTCTGGCAGAACAACCAGTCCAAACCCTGAAGGCAGGCTTAAAAAAACAGCCTACAACTTTGCTGGATGCCAAACAGTGCCAGTTCCTATTTGATTAAAGTATCAGAACTCAAGGCACTACAGGGATAGCTCCAGCAGAGTCGCCAATGGGGAGAAGACTCCGCACCAGGTTAAATCTGATCTTGCCGGGGAAGGCTGAAACAGTATCAGGAATGCCAATGCCGGACACAAAACTCGCTAAGTGAGAGAGACAGTTTACTTCAGGGGTTCGAAGATTGGTGTAGGAACCACGGAATGGCCCTGCATGGATCAACGCGAGGTCAGGTCCAGTGTTGTATAAAGTTCAGGTAGGTGCGACGTTCCTGAACAAGCACATGGACTATATGAAAGCTGCAAACTCACAAACGGTGTGGGAGCAAAACATGCCCAGCTCCTCGACTGCCTTTCTGACTGTTCCAGACCCCATTGGTTCTCCCACTCTGTCAAACGTTGAAGATACCTCGGAATCTGAAATCAACAGTGGATGTCGCTGCTTTGATGGCTTTGCTGCCTGAAGAAGAGAATGAATTTCTTCCGAGATGTTCCAAGGAAAGGGGCAAGCTGCTGTGCGTAACACGCCACCTGCATCAGAGACAGAGTTGGGGGAACCTGACCCGATGCTAAAATGCCCCAGGAGGAGCTACAAAAGCAAGAACCAGCCCACATCCTCGGCCTCAGAGGGAGAGGGATATAATGATTGTAACGAGATCAGCCAATTGGACATCAATAAATTTGAGTTCCCTGATTGGGGCAGTTAATCTGGTCCAATCAGGAAACCCTAGCTGACAGGTAAGAACAGGAGCTTCAGAGGTTCTGTTCATTCTCGGAGCTGGCTCTGTGTCAAGGACTTTCCACGTGTGAATAAAGGGTGACTTGGTGACGGCATACTGACCTGTGTGGAGTTCAGGACAGGAGCTGTAAGCAGGAGAATTTGAGTGGTTGAGAGAGGGAATCCCAGAGTTTATGTACTTAGCATCTGAGGACATGGCTGTCGGCGATGGAACAAAGAAATTGAGGGTGTGCAAGAGTCCAGAGTTGACAGAGAATGGAGATCTCACATGCCTGCAGGCCTGGAGGGTTCAAAGGCACTTGACAAATTGCAGAGATGGTAAGAACTGCTAATGCTGGAGTCAGAGATAACACAGTGTGCAACTGGAGGAACACAGCAGGCCAGGCAGCATAAGAGGAACAGGAAAGCTGACGTTTCGGGTTGGGACCCTTCCTCAGAAATGGACAAATTGCCCCAGTGGTCTAACACTGCCACCTGTTGGAGATCTGAAAAGCTGCGCCTGTCATTCTCAGTTTCCACAAGCATTTTGCAGGAGGTGGTCAAACTAAAGAATGAATTAGAGTTAAATCTTGCAAATTCTTTCAAATGGTCTAAATGTCATAGTTCAAAGCATTTTCAAGTTTCACAGGAATGAGAAAGCACTACAAAACCCAGACTCTCTGCTCTTATTCCCAGCAGGATTGTATATTAAACTCCTTAGGGTAGACCATCACTCATTGTTCTGTTGTTTTTGGCATAATTAATCCAAATGTGGCATAAAACTTTGCAAAATTTTAAGCACAAATTATGTCCAGTGCCAAATTGAGTTTTCACAAGCATGTGAGCTAGTTTTTAAAAATTGCACTAGACATTAACCTCACCAACACTATGCCCATCCCACCATATTAATTAATCAGCTGTGATAGTTTTCTGTGAACTACCCTCATTTTACAAGGATTTAAAGAGGGCCTAGTGATTAAGCTGGAAATTTTCAGCTGGAGGACACTAACATACTGTTGTTAATGCTTTGGAATTAATTTCTTTCAAAACTACAAAGAAACTGACTAATGTACCCAATGTAACTTGTAAGTGGCTTCATGTATGATTCAAAATCATTGCCAGCCCAATTTAAAAATTGCCTGGCTCAGGGGTGGTGATTAAAAATGCATGCTTTTTTTCCATAATTCTCCCTTGTATGAATCAAAGCACAAGTGACCACTCTCAAATGCATCAAGAAATAGATTTTGTTGCAATTTTGTAAAAAAATGCTTTAAAATGATCTATAGATGCACTAGCTTAAACCAGATTTTGTGTTCAGCAACATGCAAAGGTGTTTGAGCAGACACTAAAGGAAAATGAAGCATTTTCTGAAATGGATGCAATTTACACACAGATCATGACCTGTGCCTGTATTGAGGATGAACAGTCGACAGGGGCTAATACTCTCTATGTAAATACTCATTGTTGTATCAGGGCTTCAGGGCCCTGGGGCAATCTTTAGGTGGTGTCATGAAGCTGGTCTCCACTGGGCATAAGTAACACAGCCTGGGTGGAATCAAACAGATAGAAGGTGGCGTGTTGATGGAGCTCAGTGGACTAATAGTGCAACAGTAAGATTAGAGCCTGGTGCACCTTAGATGTATGATGTCGTGTTAAATACATTAAACAGAGTTCTAAAGAATCCTTATGCTGAAAACCATCTTTGACCTTGTCTTCTCCTCAATTGGCCTGTCTTGAACCCAAACTCTAAGATCCAGACATAAAAAGATAGGTGTGAGGTTTTTACATATTTTGTCTAGTTCCAGTTTTGAATCACTGAATGATATATTTTAAAATGATTTATGCTTTCATTAGTCGAATTGAATAAATTGATGACACCTAATACTTTAAAAACAAAGACTTGCCTTCATAAAGCACCTCATCATATCTCTCGTAAACCTCTCATGGTATTTCACATACAAGGAACTGCATTGGTTGATTTAATGAAGCAAACATAACAGCTATTTTGCAGACAGCGAGTTACACCACAGAACAACAAGTGGATGGAGATTACTGAAAGGAAAATGGTTTGAAAAGGTTTTCGAAAAGATTATTGGAGAGTTTAAGATTGAACATCTTTAAGCAATAGTATAACAACCTACAAGAGCACAAAAGAAAGCAGATTTGAATAAAAAAAGGTTAACATTGTGAAGTCAGATGCGTTGGCGAAGGCTGCTAGATTTCAGAGGCCAGAACTGAACCAAAGCAGAACGGATTGTTCCATGACAGCAGGTCATACCTGAGCAAAGGGAACCTGCCTTTATATAAACTACATTCAAATTACAAGCTAACTGAAAGCATAGCACCTTAATACATACTGGAAAATTCACTCTTCCAATCTATGCCTTACCCTGGGACATTCACCATTAGTGTTGGTTTATTGAATTTGTTCTAACACAGGAAATTAGTTTTCATTGGTTATGGTGGTTTAGATTCTGCTAATTAAATGCACACAGCTCTATGTGCTATAGTTTCACCTGTTCAGTTATTTTGCAAATAATTATTCACACAACTTGCCCTCTACACAGGAACGGAGAGCATCAAAGCTATCCCACAGGAACGTGTCCATCTTGATCAGATTATTGTTATCTGCATATTGAACACCAAAGACCATGGCTTTCGGACATGAAAATTGCCTCAAATCATATATTATCCCAAAAGTGTGAACAACAGGTTCAGGAGACCATTTCACATTGCTATTCACAGTGCAGCCAATATGTGGATGGTGATTTGGCAATAATAGGAGGCTGCCATCAGTCCAATATAATGCTTGGTCTACCAGCAACATCTCGTATAAATTTCAGGTCTGGCCCGATATCAAGCAGAAAGGTTATATGTCTCTGACAGGCTGATTCAGCATGTTCCTTCTGTTGTTTGTAATAGGTAGAATAAAGGCTGTACTCACTCAGCCTGAACATCCACAACCCAAATCCTCTACTGCTAAATTGGGCAGCTCTTGCTGAACACCCCCGAGTATTCTACTAGTTACGTGAACATTCATTTTAAAATAATGAATTGACCTTGTATTGTGGCTGATTTACACTTCCTAGAAGCAGTCATTGTTAACAGCATCTACTCACTAATGACTATAATTATACAGCTAGGAAATTCCATGTCACTGGTCATGGATTCTGTGGGTCCTTGTGTGAAGCAGCACACATGCTTTCACAGGAGTCCATGCTCAGCCAACAAAAGGAATATATTCATGTCTTACACCTTGTTCAAATTACCAAGGATTGTGTGAGCCAATACTTCACCGGTACTTTCTCCATAGCAATGTTCAGCCAATCAGCACCCTTCGACAAAATTATTCCTCAATGGTTGTGGAAATGGCAAAGCAGTTTTTGCATAATGTAAAATGAGATGTGGTTGTCATGGTGAGCTCATTTCAAACAGTGGGGAGACTGTCTAGAGTGTGATCAATTCTGTTTATCGATAGTCTCTCAATCACATCTTTCTATTTGGTATTGCTGTAGCTATCACACATAGTTTAAACATCTCTTTTGTATTTAGCTAACAATGATCCAATCAGGATAGCCATTATCCAGCCTGATAACTTTGATGCTTTCTTTTTCTGTGTCATGCCGGCAAGATGAGCAAAAGTTTAGGGCCCTATGTACAAGATTGCTGATTGGGTCAATCCTTTCATCTTAAGAGACTAATTAGATCAACAGATCAGATGTCCTGAGAATTTGTACTGGTTTGTCACTGTCGAAGAGAAAATGTTCACATTCTCTGCTTTGAACACCCCAGATCTTGTAATGGTATGCCTCCCATGACATTGAATTAGAATTAGAATTAGAACTGGAATTATGTTTTATTATCATGTTATCTCAAGTACAGGGGTACAGGAGTACAGTGAAAAGTGTACAAAGTTGCCATTCCTGGCACCATCTTGGGTACAAGTTACCTAGGTATAAAATCTTAGGTAAAGAGCAGAAAAATAAAGAAATAAGTTAAAAAGTTCAACATAACAGTTGTCACTATAAAGTAGTAAATAAGAAATAAAGTGAAATGTCATTCTCCATGTCCCTACTGGAATGTGGTGTCAATGTGCATTTCTCCTGGCTCCTGAACATTGACACATGCTCCTGTATCTACAAGAGCACAAAATATGTTCAGGGACATCTGCATCTATTTTGGCTGTATTCGCTTGCCGTGTTACTGTTGTGTGCATCCGTGGCATCATCTCCCCCCCACCCACTCCACTGCACCCCACCCCTCCTTGATAGTAGCCTCAGCAGTTGATTTTTCCAATGAGCAATGAACACAAATGAAGTGGTAAGATTTTCCATGGGTTTTGCACAGCTTGCCAATAGCAGGACATTCTGTCCCGTGTGGTAAGCAACTCCACAGCAGAAGCATTGTATAGACATGGTTTGCAGTGGCTTCGGTTCCTGGCTCCTGAGTGACAAACAATGTTTACAAGAGCTGAAGTTGGAGTGTCATATTTGGTAATCTCAGCATTAATGACTTTAACAATGATGGTCTTTCATGCTCCAGCAGCTTCTGGTGGCTTTCTATCTTTCTTCAGTGATTTCCTGGGTAGTTGGCTAGTGAGATGCCCTTCACTGATCTATGCTTTCATTTCCCTTCTTACCTGCTCAACTTTCCCAAAGATACCTGTAACTGCTAGCTCCCTAATGCATGAGCAATGCTGATCTCACTGACTTGCTATTTCTGAAAAGGATTATCTCACCCATCGGCCTGAATCTCATCTTATTTTGTTGACACAAGTTGCACCAAGTTTCTTGGACGGATTTTTGCTGCAAGGTCCAGCACTATTTCTCACCATGTCTTTCCAAACGTTAATCATTAACGACCTACCCACACCCTCACATCCAAGTCTATCCCCACCTTATCACACAGTGTTCACGGAGCTAATAGCCACTCAGCCAAAAGCCCAGCATGCCTGGTGCCTGTGCCATCTTAAAAAGGCTACTGTGCTCACAGACAAGTGTTGGCATTCTGAAGCTGCCTTGCTCAGTCAAGGGCAGAATTGGAAGATGTTAGAGAGGGGAAGGTTCTCTGACAGGAGATCCTGGTGGAGGAGATGGTACAAATGAGAGGAGTCTTCCTCCCCTGAGGACCGACGGAGGAGGCCATGCCACCAGACCCTGAAAGCCTGAGGTCACCACCAGGCTTGGTGCCATCTCCATGGAATGGAGGAACAGCCAACAACGCTGTGAGAAAGTCAATGACCTTCTCTGCCCTGCCAGGGTAGGTGCCACACTCTCCCCTCTGCCACCTCACTCTCACTCTATCTCTGCTACTTCACCCAGCTCCCATCAAAGCTCCCACTCTGCCACATCACCGCTGCCCATAACATCTTCCCTCACTCGGTCTCCCCAACCTCCCTCACCTCGAACACCGCGTGCCCTCTGCACTGCCTTGTTACTCCCTCAGGACATCTTGCTGCCACCTCTACCAGCTGTGCCACCCACTTTTAGCTGTCTAAACACCTCCCTGTCTCATTCCAGAAGACGGCAGCTCCACAATAGGGCCAAGAGGATGCAGATGGGTTGGAAGGGTGCCTGAAATTTAATTGCTCAGCCCCAATGATGAGAGAAAGGGGAAGGCTGGGACCACTCCTGTGGGGAGTCTGAGACATCGACATTCAGCCAATTAAGACTTTATTCTGCTGCCACTGTCTCAGTGACCCCGCACTCAGTCTCATTCATTGCAAACAACGGGCTATGACACTGTCTCTTGTATCTTGCAGGTACCACCAGCATCTCCACCACCACCACCATCACAGGGAAACACCTGGCTTCCCCCAGAGGCACCTTCTAGACATCTGAGAGTGAAAGTACTGAGGCCTCAGAAGAAGCATCAACCTCCTGCTCCCTGGACCGGCTCAGATAGTGATCCCCTCAATGGGGGCGTTAGGGCTAGAGAGTGTGAGGGTCCACAATCTGGTGAGCACCTCACCGCGACAGCTCTGCAGCTGGCCGAGGAAGGGGCACTCCAGGTCGCTGGAACTCGGAGGCCTGACAGGGACCGGGCACCTGCTCGGGCCCAGGCAGGAGAGGGCCCTGTGGTGTCAGTAACCAATGACTTCACCTCCATGCACAGGGAGGGACAGGAACAGCAGGCAGGGATGTGGGAGGGCAATGGTCCTCACTGCCCAGAGGCTGCAGCAGTGCAGCAAGTATTGCAACCATCAGTGTGCCTCCAGTTGGCACTGCCAGGGAGAGCCAGAGCCAGTATCCTCAGGGTCTGCTGGACAGGGGCACGCACACCTATACTCCATCACTCCAGCCATTGGCCCTCAGGACCCAAGCAAGGTGAAGTGGGGGATGGGGGGTGGTTGGGCGTGGGGGCTGGAAACCCAGCATGTGCTGCAGCTGCCCTGGAAGACAGGGAAGTGCCTGGAGGCACCATGACCCCTCAGACATCTCCTGCCAGCACACTCCACCTCCACCCTGTCTGCCCCAACCTTGGAAGTTGAGGAGGATTCACTTGCCCCTGACAAGAAACCCCTCCGCGTGTGTGGGCCAGCATCCAAAGCTCCACAGCAATGGACTCCATCCCCCTGCCCCCTCATCTCAAACCCCACCCCTACCCCCAACCCCAGCAGTGAAATGTGGGACAACACTAACTCGGAATGGGAGGAAAAGGGAGAGGGAAACAGATTGAGTGCACATTGGTGTCACGGGGACAGAAAACTATATGTGTCAATACATTCATTGTTTCAACCTTGGGTCTGTTTGTTTGTCTCTCTGTGTACCCTGGAAAGTAACTGTTCCAGCGTGAAGCATAGCCTCACGGTCACACGGCACACACCATGGATCAACACGTGTATCCGTGAGCTGGCTCTGGAATCTGGACACAAGAGGAACAAGGCATATACAGAGCAATGAATACTACAAACACCATTACCCCACACTCTACAACATCCTTACACTCTCTCCTGAATATTGGCATATTTGGGCCCTGGGTATCGGAGGCTGCCCTGGATGTACAGTGTGTGACCCCCTGACTGATGGGTGCCTCCATGGGCTTTGGTGAGGACTACTCCCCCAAGACCTTGAGACGTGGCTAACTGCTTGCTGCACGTTCTGTGTGTTTGTCCCATAAGGTACTGGCCCATGGTGCAGGTGGGAGATTGATGTAGCGTATTGCCGTATTGTCCCCAGGCTGAGGACTGCTGGCCAGCATGACAAGCTTCCTGACTGGGCTAATATTGCACAGCAGGACAAGGCCGGGATGCTGTGAGTGTGAAGTTTAGGTGTTAAATGAGCAAGCAGCCCAGCGAGGCAACCTGGCCCAAACCTTCAGCTGGGTGCCAATGCCAGTTGTGCAATGCAGCTCTGTGCTTTCTAAGATTGGAGAGGTGGTTGGTGAGGGTCACAAATTGACAAATGCTGGATGCCACTGCCCGTGAATGAGGCGGGTGTACAAGGCTGGTGCTGTGGATCGTGCCCTGAGTTGCTGTTTGGTGCTGAGTACAACATGGAGGCTGTTTGTAGCCAGTGCTGAGTTGAGGACACCAGGTACCCACTCTGATCTCCATATCAAGCTGAATAATAACAAGATGCGTTGGGCTTTCAGTAAGGTATTTAACAAGCTATAATTCCCTGATAGACAACTCACTGCTGCCTCTTAAGAAACTTGCCTGACTCATCATCAAAAGCATAAAAGATGGTGCAAGTTGTTCCTAATGTCGGGATAGGCCTTAGGGAGCTTCTCACCCGATTCTGCCACAAACTTCACTATCACCCACGGTGTTCAGGCCCCTGTAAGATTCTAAAGATCGAAAGAACTGTGGATGCTGTAAATCAGGAACAGAAACAAAGTTGCTGGAAAAGCTCAGCAGGTCTGGCAGCATCTGTGAAGGAGAAAACAGAGTTAATATTTCGGGTCCGGTGACCCTTCCTCAGGACGGATAGCCAGAGACTTTTTCCTAGGGTGAAGGTAGCTATTATGAGGGGGCATAGTTTTAAAGTGAGTGGAGGTAGATATAGGGGAGACATCAGAGGTAGGTTCTTTACTCAGAGAGTTGTAGGGGCGTGGAATGCATTGCCAGAGAGGGTAGTGGAGTCGGCCTCATTAGGGGCATTTAAGCAGCTATTAGATAGGCATATGGATGATAGCCTAAGGTAGGCGTGGAGGTTAAATAGACCTTAGGTTTAGGGTAAAAGTTCGGCACAACATCGTGGGCCGAAGGGCCTGTACTGTGCTGTACTGTTCTATGTTCTATGTTCTATGTTTTCCTTGGTCCTCTGCAATGGTAAAATCTTCCATCGCTCATTCAAACTGCCTCAATCACTTTTGTCAATGTGGGAATACAGAGGGTGGTCTCCCAATTTATATCAGTAGGGGGCAAATTAGATATGGACTGTGCCATTGTCACCAGCAACAGTGATGTGTAGTCTTTGCAAAACTGTCCTGCTTGTTAAGTCTGGGCATTGTGTGTTTGTAGTTTGCAACTGGAAATACTGCCTGTGTGACTTAAAATGGAAAATTTTCACCAAAGGTTACACAAACTTCGCCAGAAAAATTCATATCTTCATCCTCCTCGGTGCCAACATAAGGTTCTTGGTCAGTATTGCGTTCTTGGAACTTTCTAACTGTTGGAGACAGACTAGGATTTGATATTGCATGAGCAAGCAATATAAATCCCTTATTTGAGAAAATGTATTGTTTAATTGGAGGCTGTTCAGAAAGGTTAACCAGGAAGGCCCCTATGTATAAAGAGATGGTCTTATAAACAGACGATCTTTAATTGAAGGTTAAACAGGTTGGGACTGTACTCATTGGAGTTTAGATGAATGAGAACTGATCTAATTGAAACACATGTGATCCTTAAGGGGTAGTAGGAACTGCCGATGCTGGAGAATCTGAGATAACAAGGTGTAGAGCTGAAATGAACACAGCAGGCCAAGCAGCATCAGAGGAGCAGGAAGGCTGAAGTTTCGGGTCTAGACCCTTCTTCAGAAATGGGGGACGGGAAGGGGATTCTGAAATAAATAGGGAGAAAGGGGGAGGCGGATAGAAGATGGATAAAGGAGAAGATAGGTGGAGAGGAGACAGACAGGTCAAAGAGGTGGGGTTGGAGCCAGTAAAGGTGAGTGTAGGTGGGGAGTTGGGAAGGGGATAGGTTGGTCCAGGGAGGACGGACAGGTCAAGGAGGTGGGATGAGGCTAGTAGGTAGGAGAGGGGGGTGGGGCTTGAGGTGGGAGGAGTGGATAGGTGGGAGGACAGGTTAGGGAGGCGGGTACAAGCTGGGCTTGTTTTGGGATGTGGTCGGGAAGCTTGTGAAAGCTTGTGAAGCTTGTGAAATCCACATTGATACCATTGGGCTGCAGGGTGCCCAACTGAAATATGAGATGCTGTTCCTGCAACCTTCGGGTGGCATCTTTGTGGCACTGCAGGAGGTCCAGGATGGACATATCGTTCAAGGACTGGGAGGGGGAATTGAAATGGTTCCCGATTGGGACGTGCAGTTGTTTGTTGCAGACCGAGCGTAGGTGTTCTGCAAAGCAGTCCCCAAGCCTCCACTTGGTTTCCCCAATGTAGAGGAGGCCACATCGGGAACAGCAGATACAGTATACCACATTAGCAGATGTGAGGTGAACATCTGTTTGATGTGGAAGGTCTTCTTAGGGCCTGGGATGGGGGTGAGGGGGGGGGGGGGGGGGTTGGGGGGGCGGGTGTAGCGGGGGTGGTGGGGCTGGTGGGGAGTGTGGAGCGGACAAGGGAGTCACGGAGAGAGTGGTCCCTCTGGAAAGCAGATAAGGGTGGGCAGGGAAAATGTCTTTGGTAATGGGGTTGGATTGCAGATGGCGGAAGTGTTGAAGGATGATGCGTTGGATCCGGAGGTTGGTGGGGTGGTACGAGAGGATGAGGGGGATTCTGTTTTGGTTGTTATTGCGGGGAGTGGGTTTGAGGGATGAATTGCGGGAAATGCGAGAGACACGGTTGAGGGCGTTTTCGACCACTGAGGGGGGAAAGTTGCGATCCTTGAAAAACGAGGACATCTGGGATGTCCGGGAGTGGAATGCCTCATCTTGGGATCCTTAAGGGGCTTGACAGGGTAAATGCTGAGAGGATGTTTCCCCACATGGGAGAGTCCAGAACCAGAGGGCATGGTCTCAGAATAAAGTGGCACCAATTGAGATAAGGAGGAATTTCTTCTCTCATGGGGTTGTGAGTCTTTGGGACTCTTTGCCACTGAGAGATGTGGGGGCAGAGTCCTTGTGTATATTTAAAGATGAGAGAGAAAAATCCTTGAAATTCAAGAAAAGTTCTCGATCAGTAGAGGAATCAATCATTATGGGGAAAGGGCAGGTAAATGGATGTGAGGAATGAGAGATCAGCCATGATCCTATTGAATAGTGAAGTAGGTTTGAGGGGCCGAGCGACCCCTTATTCTGGTGTCATGGTCTTATGGACTCCGTGCTTTCTGCTGGTTCTTCTTACAATTCCCCCTTCTGGCGTTGATCAGTATGGTAGCTTTAAGCAAACACTATATACAGCATCGCAATTTCAAAATGGTATGATACTAAAGATATTGTATGATTTTAAAAAATTATTTCAATAACTTCATTTGTTAATCATAACAAAATTGGAGATGACAGAAAATATTGTTGTTTGGTACCTAAGAATCATCTAAACCTCTCACAATGTTTCTGTCACCGTCTCATTAGGTTGGAGAGGTAATATGCCACATGATTGGCTGGGATCTTGGAGAAATGGGCCTTTGGGGGCATGGAGGAGTGGGAAGCACAAGCTGGAAAGGTCAGGGAGACATCCGGAGAGACTGAACAATGGTAACAACCACTCATCCCTGGGGCCAAACACAAAATCTGAGGATTTTTTGTTTCTATTCATTCACAGGATGAAGACATCTCTGGCTAGGCCAGCATTAATTGCCCATCCCAGAGGGCAGTTAAGAGTCAACCACATTGCTGCGGGTGTGGAGTCACATGTAGGCCAGACCAGGTAAGGATGGCAGTTTCCTTCCCTAAAGGACATTAGTGAACCAGATGGTTCTCCCCCCACCCCCAACAATCGGCATCATTAGATTAGTAATTCTAGATTTCTATTGCACTCAAATTCTACCATCTGCCGTGGCAGGATTCGAACCCAGAGCTCTAGAACATTACCTGGGTTTCTGGATTAACAGTCCAGCACTAATACCACTAAACCATCACTTCCCCACAGTATATTCAATTCCATAATATTGTTGAGAACCAAATTACTCCCCACAAAATATACTTGTGAACTCCACCATTTTGTGGAACTCAGTCTCTTCAGGCAGACTCTGGTATTATTGGGATAATTATAACTGTCCTTGGATAACAGGGCTTTGGCAGGAAATGGCTTTTAAATTTTGGCCAATATCTGATTCTCTTTGAAGAGTGACGACTATATTTATATATTGTGTCCCCAGCTATTTAAGCCTGTCATAAGTTAAGGCACTATACAGTATAAGTGAGGGGAAGCTGAATTAAAAGTATAGTTATTGTTTATAAAAGGCCTATACAGATGCTGCATTCCAAACAGTTTCCAGCCAACACCCAGTCGGCTTTAATCTCTATTAACGTTTTTCTTTAATTAGCTGCCTTTTTTAATTTCAAAAATATACGTTATTCATGAAAAAATATCTTTGTATATACATAGTTACAAAGGCAATTCTGTTCTGTACAGTATCATATCAAAGAAGTGAACAAACATTGGAGATTGACTCTATTCAAACAAACCAAAGGCATCTCTTACTTTTACGAGATTATATTTACATGCATTTGAGGGACCGAGGGGATCTGATAACTGAACTCAGAAATAGTTTGTGTTAAAGACATGACCCAGTCTTTGACATATTCTTTGGAATCAGACTTGCTGTTAACCATCGATATGAGTCTATGCTGTGAGTAATCCGTGCACAACCAGTGGCAAGTCTGTCTCCTTCTATATTTCCTTTCTGCTGTACAAACATGGATTGGATAGTTAATGAACAAACAAGGGCAGCATCAACAACAATAACAACAAGTTATTTTATGTAGCATCCCTAATGTGATAAAACATTTGCAGAGCTTTACAGGAGCATAATAGGTAAAGGTTCACACCAAGGGAGATATTACAACAGATAATTAAAACTTGGTCTTTGAGGTGAGTTTTAAGGAATGTCTGAAAGGAGGTGGGAGTGATGGGATGATTTAGGGAGGGTATTCCAAAGCTTAGGGCCCAGAAGCACTGGCACTAACAGTGGGTTGAAAGAAATGTGGATGCACAGGAAACCAAAGTTAGAGGAGCACAAAATTCTTAAAAAGATGTAGGATTGGAGGAGGTAACAGAGGTAGGGAAGATCGCAAGTGTATGTGGGGCTTAATCTTAGGAACAGCATTGATAGTAGTTTTACAGAAGAAGTATTGGTGAAAACTTAAGAATCTGCCCATCCCTCATTTAGCAACCACAGGTGTTGACATCTAAACGGAAGTTTGGTGTTCCCAAAATGGAACAGTTTTGTGAGTATTTGAGGCTATGTTATCTGATTTCAGCTCAGGAAGATAGGGGGAGGAATAGGCCAATCCTGAATAGATTCATTTCTGAAGTCCAACTATCCGCTTTGGTTCCATAACTCTTGCCTACAAAAGTATCAATCTCAGTTTTGAAATGTTTAACTGGTCTCTGCTACAGCGTCTTTTTGGGACAAGAGATCCCAGATTTCCCTTACCCTCGGTGTGAATCATAGGACCCAAAATTAGCTTCCAATCACTTCCCTTGAATTTTAACATAATTCCCAACTGTTCTGCAGTCAGCTTGCTGGAGGAAATAGTTTCTCATTATCTAACTCCTCAACTCCTTGAAGCATGTTAATCACCTCAATTTGACCCCCTTCTGTATTCGAAACACAATAGAATATGTGACTAATCTGTCTAATTTGTTCTATAACCAAACCCCAGTGGCTCTAGTATAATTTTGGTGAATCTGTGTGGCACAAACCTCACCTCCCACAAGCCAATCCCTCCTTCCTGAGGTGCAGGGCTGAGAACTGAAGTTGGAGTAGAGGGACGTACAGCTGGTCTCTATCTCTGCAAATTCAGAAGGGCTGCTTTGCCAAGAGATCCTGATCATTAACAAGTGGTGTCAGACGTAAGCTGCAAATATTGCTCTGCAGCAAAGTTTCATGAGGTTAAATGACCTGCCTTTATTCTCTGAGCTCACATTCTTATAATAAGCCATTCAGCAAGTAACTGGAGAGTGACAGATATCACTGAGAATGTGCTCCAACAATGTTCCAATGACTGATGCCATGCTTTGTGCACTCCAACAATAGTCCAATGACTGATGCCATTCAGTGTGCACTCCAACAATAGTCCAATGACTGATGCCATTCAGTGTGCACTCCAACAATGGTTCAATGACTGATGCCAATCCTTCTGCACTCCAACAATGGCCCAATGACTGATCCCGTTCTTTGTGCACTCAAACAATAGTGCAACGACTGATGCCATTCAGTGTGCACTCCAACAATGGTCCAATGGTTGATGCCATTCTTTCTGCACTCCAACAATGGTCCAATGTCTGATGCCCATGAAATGTGCCCTAAAATAAACCAATGACTGGTGTCTGGGTGACTTTGCTCCAAGAGCTAAGCGAAATACAGTGGGTGATGGAGGAAGAAAGCCAGTAGGCAAAAATACAAGTGCAGTAAGATGGGACTGAATTGAAGGATTCCATCACTTAAACGTCTTTGTTTAGAGAGGGGTCAGTGAGTGCTTGAATACAGACAAGACTGTAGACTTGGGCAGAAATTTCAGGGTATAATCACAGCAAGGATGTGAGTGTAGGTATGGATGCACATACAGATAGAAGTTTACAAGGAAGGAAAGTCAGAAAGGCAGCTGATAGGCTGAGAAGAAGGCTCATCAAGCTATAGGGGGCTTCAGTTGCTGGAGAGTGGGGAAACCACTCCTCAATCAACAAACAAGGAAGTAGTAACCATTGAATCTCTTCACTTTTAATGTTTACATGTTACAGATAGTAAAACAAATGATTGAGATGTACACAAGGGATTAATGTAAGAGCTAAAATAAACTTTAAACAAGTTATTTTTAAATATTTGGAATTTCTTACCTTAATACTAACGTATGATATTTGTTTAAACAAATATAAAATTTGTCTCTTAGGACAATTAAGGCTAATTATTTAATTTTAATACACTGCGAAAAGCCAGGTGATATCTTATTCAACAAGATGGAAGTGTCTCAAATGCTTTCACACCGATACAAAAATTGTAAGAAGTAGTGTTCTCATCTGGTCAGTGATTGCTACAGGACTGCAATCTGTGGAAGTTTCAACAATGCACACTATTGAGAGTAGAGAACGAACGGTAATAACATGTGGATTTCTGTATTGAACTGGGCATGTGCAGACCCCTGGAAGTTCCAGGGAATAGAGATGGAGAATGTTGAAAGTTTCACTGTCCTTCCTATTGCAAGATCTGTGCCATTACCTGGGCAGCACCTAAGCTTAGATATTAAAAGTAAAAACCACCATAATCCTACCAGACCATAGGGTCACATTCTCCTATAGAATGAAATGAGTGGTGGTGCCTCAGGCAAGGTGAGAAGTTAAGGAGGAGGGTCCTTCATGGTAACCTCAGCTGGTGTGCGAATTGAACCCATGCTATTGGTATTACTCTGGATCACAAACCAGCCATCTAACCATCCAAGCTAACCAACCCCAGCTATGGGAAGTGGATTGTAAGTGAATGATAAGGCTAGTGAAGGTTTCACAGTTTTGAGATGTTGCCGAGCACACTTGGCTCTTGTGGCTTTGTATTGTCGCAGGATTGATTATACAACAGCCACCAAGGGACAAGCCAACTAAAAATGTTCCTTTGTTAGTTTACATTTTGTAAAATTCACCATTAAAGTAAAAGGACAACTGTTTCAGCTATAAAAGTCAGAAATAACAAAGACTTTGGCAGTATTTCCCACACAATGAGATGCCTGGCTCCAAACTGACTATTTCTGGTTTTAACAGAGTTGAACTTGTGTGTGGACAAGTAAACAGATCTGATGGTGCAAGTCCATCACTAAAATGAGTTTGTCTCTCTAATTTAGCAACAGTATTACTTTCAAAGCCTCTCAGACCTCAGGAAAACTGGAAGCTGTAGGGAGGTGACCAGAATCACAGGAAAGGATCTTTCCAGCATTACTTGTGGGTCAAGGATAGCAGGATTCCTTCAAAACAAAAATCCGACAAGTGAACCTACTCCCCTGCCCACAATCAGACTGTGCCCATGATGGTGCTGCCCCTTTCCCTACTCCCTCCATCACCAAATCCCCGTCTCCCGCTCTGTTTATTCACACCTCTATGGTCTTAATCAATTCTAAACAATCTCTCCCTCCCTCACCATCCTGTCATCTGATCTGCCTTCCTGCGCCGCTGCTTACTCCAAAAGATTTCTGTGTTGAACACATATATTTTAGGATCAACACGATCATACTTTTCCTGTGTATTTAAAATTCTTTGAATGTGTGTTACAAATAGATGGTTCAGTTTATTCTATTTTATCTTAATTTCTTTTATTGATTAACTTCTGTTTTATTGTTAAAGTAAAATCTGCAGCATTGGGTGCTTATTCTTTAGCAAGACACCTGTCCGTTAAAACCAAAGCAACATAAAATATGATTTATCAAGCCAGGTTTCTTCTGGGATCTGACTTGTCCAGTAATAACATCAGCTGGGATTGTAACAGAAATCAAAACAGAAAGTGTTGGAGAAACTGAACAAATCCAGCAACCTCTCTGGAGAAGGAAATGGAGTTAATGTTATGAGTCAAATGATTCTTCTTTGGAACTGTTTTTCTTTCAGATTCCAACATCTGCGGTATTTTGCTTTTGTTTTAAAGAGGACATTTCTGTCAGGTTTGCAGTCACAGGCATTATACAGTCATCTGATGTTAGTTCTCTCAAGGAAGGCTTGTAGATCAGAGTGGGTGAAATGGTGGCATCTTCTGGGTCTGTGTTATGTGCCCAGCTGTTCAGCTATATGTGCCAGCTGCACCTGCCTCAGACCATCTTAAAATCTGGCAGGGAAAATTTATTGAACGTTAAGTTGACTTACATTCTCCAGACTAAGCCAAAGACAGCTACTTGTCCTCTGGGTCTGATAACCCAGGGAAGTGATAGGAAGTTGCTGTACTGTCAGAGATGCCATCTTTTGAATCAAATGTTACATTGAGATCCTGGCTCCTGTACAGCTGGTTATAAAATACTACAAGAAAGACGCCCAGGAAAGCCTCTACAAAAATTCATCACACTGGAGTTTGTGGGTAGTTACCTGAAGAGAAATGATTGTCACCTTTCACAAATTGCTGCTCTGCAGAAAGTTATTCCTGGCATGAGGCGCCTTTAAAAGTTTTGACCGCAGCACATAACAATGATTTTTTTTTCTTAACACAGGAACAAAGTATTGATGTTCAAATGCAACTTTGTATGAGTTTCGGGACCATTTCCCATTTTTGCCAACAGATAAAACCCACATCCTTCCAGCCCTAGCTGAATGTATCATTAAACCACCCCGCACAGCCACCACCCCCCTCTCCACTCCAGAATAATTCAATGTAGTCAATATTTCCCTTTTCTGGAAATTCAAAAATGTAACGGTAAGAGCTAAGACCCAGAGTGCAGCATGCATCAAGACCTGAAAGATGAACGACAAACTGAATCAGCTGATGTAGAGCCTTCAGCTCAAGAAGCCATAAATCGGGGCTTTCATACTCTGGTGGGAGAGGGTCGCGAACTCTGAGGCATGAGCTGGACTAAGTTCTGACAATCTCAAGGCACCTTTAAATTCTTGTGGCATCCTTTCCCTTGGGGGGGCACAATCTAATGGACGCTGTCCAAGGCCCAATTGCTGCTGCAAAAAAAGGGTCACTCTTCATTTGTGAAGAAAAATCAGAGTTAACTGAGGATGTTCCCTAGTTCTGAGGAAGGGTCACCAGACCTGAAACGTTAACTCTGATTTCTCTTCACAGATGCTGCCAGACCTACTGAGCTTTTCCAACAACTTCCGTTTTTGTTCCTGATTTAAAATGTCTGCAGTTCTTTCCATCTTTATTTAGTATGTAACGGTTCATTTGTTCTTGTTGAGGGTTCTTACCTCTACCATTCTTTCAGGCGATGAGTTCCAGATGCCCACAAGCCTCTGGGTGAAACTGTTTTTCCTCAAATCCCCTCTAAACATCCTGCTCCATACCTTAAAACTGTGCCCCCTGATTATTGACTCCTTTACTCAGGTGGACCTAGTCTTAACCTCTGTCAGTCTTCATTCATGTTCCAGTCGCTAGGTCAGAACAAAGGAACTACCGACCTAAGGGAGTACAAGAAAAAAATGAGGCCTTTTTGCCCCTTGAGTCTGTTTTGTCATTAAACATGATCATGGCTGATCTGTGACACAACTCCATTTCCAGGCCCGGCCTAGCAAAACTCAGTCTTCTCACTGTTGCTAAGGTCACTCAGAAGGAGCTAAAGTTTTGGCAGGGTCCAACAGGTGGGCACGTGAAAAGGAGCCTGGGGCAGGCGTACCTCGTTGGGTCAGGGAGGTCAGCCAGTCCTCCTGGCCTAAAATGGCAAGTTCAGCGTTCACATGCAGTCTTTTTCTTCCCGTAGGCCAGGATTCACTGAATAGGACCATCATGTGGGTTACCCATTCAGTCCTCATGGCATCTTGATGTGCTTGCATGAATGAGGGTTGTACCAAAGTTCGACCTGAGTTCTGAGCTGTCTATGTGTATGGCTCAGTGATGGGTGGGTATAACATAAAGATGGCAGGTACTACTTTGGTGATGATGTTAGCTGCTTGGCCACATTTATCCTGCTGGGCAGACATGACTTCTGTATAGTCACAATGCAGAGGGAGTTTGGAGACCAGAGGTAGAGAGATAAGACTAGCAGAGATTTGAAAGTTAGACAGAGAGACAGAGATTGACATTAGTACCTGAATCGTACCTGGCAGTGTGACAGAGGGATTGAGAGAATCTCTCAAAGTACTGGGTTTATAGTACTGGGTATATAGTACTGGGTAGTATATAGTACCGGGTAGTATATAGTACTGGGTGCTATATAGTACTGGGTATATGGCATCTGTTCCTTGAATTAGTTCAGGCAGAACTTTATGTTGTTTGGTTCATGATCATCTTATTTTGTAATCACTTTTCTTCGTGCAAAATCCCTTTCTTCATACAGCTTAGAGATTTCCCCTGTTTGTTTTAAAAACCTAGATCAGGTCAAAGGCCTTAATCCTCCTTTCCAATGACAATAGATATAACCTTCAGCTGTCTGTCACTGGTGAGTAGCTGGTGACCCTGGCATTGCATGCTGCATAAGTCAACATCTTTAGGAGAAAAATGGCAAGTAAAGACATATAGAATCCGAAGGAACACAAAGTCGGAGAGCAGAGGCTGCTCAAGAAGCAGGGAGAGAGTGTGTGTGTGTGTGTGTGTGTGTGTGTGCACGTGTGTGTTGTTATATAACAGAGGTTGACCACCCTCTGAGAATTAAGACCATAAGACCCAAAGAGAAGCACCTCACTCTGTAATCTGTAAAAGGAATGTGAAAAGTGGTGTAATCCACCTTTCAGCAACTTCTGGTGGTTAAATAACATTAAATCCTTGACATTTACTTTACAATCAACAAGTAACAATTTATTTATCTAACTCTAACAGTGAACAAATTAACTAAACTATCAACAAATTGAATAAACTCCTTCTAACTACTAACTATTCCCAAATAAAACAATATTCTAATGGTATGTTGTTGCAATAAATACAAGTCCCACTTGTGTAAAACAAAGTAAAAATTAGAATTTAGTGTCTTGAAATTACAGCCAGGTTATGTGTATTCCCGAATGTTCTGTGCCTTCTCTGTCGATTATTTGGTCAGGGATATTAACTAGTTGTGCCACATGTACCTTTGTTCTTTAGATGGTGCTTTCTCTAAGACTCAGAGAAGACTGTGAGAGCCAGCAATTCTCTCTTGAGAGCTGAAAGCTGTTAACTCTGGCAGATGGCAGTTAGCTCTCCTGTCTTTGCCCAACTGCCCTCTTCTTTTATATCCTTGATGACATATCATTTTCTCACAATAGGATTGGTCCTATGTTGTCAAAACCATCAGATTTAAATTTAATTGAGTTTTGGTATCTAAGTGCCTGGTCCAAATTGATTGGCTAAATTCAAAACTTGTTGTCTTGGTAAAATTTGCTGCTTGGCCTGCTAACTGTATGGCCTTTTGATACAAATGTTTCAATTCAGGTGTTCTCTGTGTGCTTGCAAACTTACAAGCTGCTGCTCACAGACATGCATTTAAATCTCTAAGCATAGAAAAAGCACATAATCTTTTAAAGGGACCACACAATGCTTTCCCCCCTAACATTTAACAAGTATGCCTGCCTCCTAAATCACAAGTACACTACCTAATTTTGCAACAGTGTGTATGTATGTGCATGTATGTGTGTGTGTATGTGTGCATGTATGTATGTGTGTGCATGTGTGTGTGTCTGTATGTGTGTGTATGTATGTGTGTGTGCATGTGTCCGTGCATATATGTGCACATGTATGTGTGTGCGTGTGTGTGTGTGTGTGTGTGTGTGTGTGTATGTGTCTGTGTGTATTTGTTTTTGTGTAGGCGTATATGTGTGTGTGTGTGTGTGTGTGTGTGTAGGCGTATATGTATGTGTGTGTGTGTGTGTGTGTGGTTGAGGTACCATTGAGCTTTGAAAGTACCAGGAAGACCAGCTGAATTGTCACAGTTATACTCAGCTGATCAGTTAAAAATGCACCTTGACCGCATACCACCAGCAGGAGATGTTCATTCACCAGGTTTTTGTTATTATAGTTTGAGCGACAGCTGTTTCCTGTTCACTGCTTCCGGTGAGGAATTTGCCCAGCCTCTGTTGTCAGTGAGGAGACTAAGTTAGAAATAAAGTCTAGTATTACAAACCAGGTTGTCACCTAAAGGCTGATATCTCACTAGACATGGACCAATCCGAGTGGATGTACACGGTAAGCTTGTTCTGCTTGTCTCACCAAACCCTGTCTCTGTGCCAATGTTTAGTTGTTACTCACTGATCTTGCCTGTACAATCTTGCTCATGGACAATGGTGAGAAGTGTCATGCATTCCCATTTGTTATCCATTACCTTATTGGCTTATTACTGTGGGGAACATGAGGCTTGGATCAGCAAGAAACGCCAGTCAAGCTGGGAACACGGGATATAGTTGGAGAGGGGGCAATTGAATGATGGTGTGGCGTAACAATGCAACAAGTCAATATTGGTGATAATGATTTGGATAAGGATTTGGGTGAGATTTATCACTTTGGGGAAATCAAAGTTAAAGACTCCTATTTGATTTTGTTGTAATTTGCAGGATGAGCGTTGTTACGTTTTTATTGTCTGTTTAGGGAAGTTGTCCTCTGATTACAGGCATTATTTTGACTTTGAGGGATGATTGAAAACCAACAATGTCAGATTGGCTACATATTATACATCTCTCCTTTATTCTCCTTTGTGTTAAATTGAACGAGCAGCTAATTCAAAGGTTTAAATGTAATGATATTCTATTATGTTAAGTATTATAATCTGTGGTACATTTAGTGATCAATTTACATGAAATTACAAGCTGGTGGCAAACTAATTTCTTTGAATCTACTAAATTAAAATTGACAGTATTCTCAGTTGAGTTCTTGACTCTCTTTATGCTGGCTTGGGACTAGGGTTAGCTTCTCCCAACTCTCATTCCCAATGACATGTCATTGCCTCCTTCATTCTGAATCTCAATCTTTCAGCTCCTTGAGTCTCTCTATCTCCAGCTTATTTTCCTTTCTCTCACCATAGCAGCTTTCCCACCCAACCCAAAACAGCGATTCTACACTTCTGTGCTTCCCCATTGATGGCCAAATCAGTTCTCCTTGAGTCGAGCTTGCTTAGTTATTTCATATATCTTAGAGCAATGCAGAAATGACACCAGTTTTCAAGTGTGCAACAAGTTTATTTGTGAGAGCTTTAATGCATCTTTGCTATCACAAAACATCTTCCACCATGTTTGGCCCAGCTATGCCTTCTAGTAACTTCTGTAGTGTTGGTTTACCTTGGTCTAAGTCCATCCCCAGACTTAAACAATCAAGCATAGTGAATGAGAATTGTAAACAGACTCACGTCATTTAACTCAGAATAACTGAACAATGAAACACTACAGAACCCGTAGCAGCTGCCACTCAAGTGTCTCACCCCTCCTGCAATTCACCATCATCTGCTTTTACTGTCAAGGGCTCGAGGAGAAAATGCCTAGATCCACCTTAGTCCCTGGTCATCAGAGGAAAGATTCCATATGGCTGAAATTCCTGTGTTTGCTGATTTTAGTTAAAAAGGAAAGGGTGTGGATAAAATGATGGTTATATATAGATGGCAGACCATTTATCTCTGTGGATTGCTGCTTTTAAAGGATTAACTGTGAAAACATTTGCACAAGAATTGGCTAGTACTCTTTTGACTGTACTAAATTAAGATGTCTTAAATTTAAAAGGATTTGACAGGATAGCTTCAGGGAAAATTCTTGGGTTGCAGCAATGCAGAACATTGAGAAAAACCCTTAAATTCGAGCTTGGAATCAGGATCAAAATTAGGAAACCTTTATCCCAAAAATGATAGTGACTGTCTTGAACCATCTCTCTCAATTCCACTGTTACTTAGAGATGTAAGGGCTAAGATTGATCTGAAATAGCTCCACAAAGGCCAGTAACCCATGACCAAGTTACTCTTTGTTTACGCATGCATAGTACATGACACTGACCCAGCTAGCTCAGAGCTGGCTCCTAGAGTGAGCACTCCTGACACTCCTGTTTATATCTGTCAGCCAGGACTCCCAGATTGGACCAGGTCAACAGCCCCCATCAGGGAACTCATACCTGGCTGACCTCATTCCAATCACTTCCTGATCAGTTTTTCTTAAGTAAGGGTGTCAAGTGATATGGAACAATGGAGATGAGCAGCAGATCAGTCATGATCCAATCGAATGATTCGCAGACATTTTCACCCATGAACCAATCAAGGTAGAGCAGGAAACCCCCATGAACCACCTCACAATCTCACCCCACCCACTGTCACTTGCCAGTGCAACAAAAACTGATCAGAATTAATGAGTAACTGCAAACATCTCACTGCAGTTTGCTACTGATTGTAATAAATTTCTGTGTATTATTAATATGCAAAAGTACAGACATTTTCATATTACAACATTAATTTTACAAGAAAACACATTTATTTGAAACATTGCGATAGGTGTTATAAAAGCATCACAATAGTCTTCTTCTGAGATGTACAGATTTATCCCACATCTATATTCATCAAGCAAAATATACAACATTTATATCCCACTTTATAATCACAGGTTGTTGCTGCCCATGCTGTGTATGTGTGATCTGGCATATTTGTGTGATGTGACTCGAGTGGTGGGGATGTGGGTTTTGGCCTGTTCTCTCCTGTTTGGTCTTGGCTGTGGGAGTGACTCACATTCTGGATCATTACATGATCCCACCTGATGAAGGATCTTCATGGACCAACCCCTGTCCATGACCCACACATGCACTGAGAATCACTGATCTAATACACTGGGAAAGCAGTGTTGATAAAGCCTGCTCCTGGTCCCATAGTTCCCACCCTTTCCAAAAAATGTCAAACATTTGTTGAAAATCAGTTGGAAAGGAAATTGGTGTGTAGTTGTCAAGGCTTCATTTAGGTTATTAAAGAGTTGCTTGTGTGGAGCTCTGCTGCTATAAGTGCACATTGAAAGCGGAACAAACATTCCCCTTAAGGGGAAAGTGGATAACTATTTGAGGCAGAGGGGCACACCGAGTCTTGTGCAAGGGCACCACAGTTCCGGCAAAATCCTGACACGGACACAATGGGCATTTACTTCAATCCCAGTCCAGGACTCACAATGGAACTGGGAACGGAATGGAACCAGTTAAATTTTCCTGGATTCTGACCGCAAATTGACAATTTGCTTCTAAAGTAAGCCAGGATCATCTAATGAGGCCCTATCTTTGAGTTGTCCTGGGTAGAGATTTTGGGCTTTTGGGCACTTTGAACCAATTCCTGACCCAGATAGTTTAAGCGTGGGTTTCCCATCACTTATTTGCCAACTTTTCCTACAGTTCCAGTGGATTCTGGGCTTTTTCAGTTGCTGAACAGCGAGTAGTCTAAGGAGGTTGCCCCAGGAATGATATCATTCCCTCCCTGTGATATGATATCATTCCCAGACAACACTGTGACCAACTCTCAAATTGGTCAGCTTGAAATTGCCAACATTGCAATTTTCGGCCTTCCAAAGTAATCCCTGAGCAATTTCTGAGATCAGCAATTCGTGAATTATTTGACTATAGCAGACAATCAGATGCCATGGAACCCAGTTCAGAATTTGGCTCAGATTAAACCGCAGGTTATTTGGTAGGGGGGTAATTAAACTTGGAATTTATGTCACGTGGGAGTGAGGGTTGACGTTGGAGGAGTTGGGCACAGTGCCTGTTGTATATTCCTGAGATTGTATCATAGCTTCATCAGAATGAGTTATAGAGTCATTATGGTACACAAGGAGGCTATTGGCCCTTGGAGTTCATCCTCACTCCATAACAATCCAATCAATCCCAATCCTGAACATTTTTTGAAGAAGGGTCTAGGCCCGAAACGTCAGCCTTCCTGCTCCTCTGATGCTGCTTGGCCTGCTGTGTTCATCCAGCTCTACACCTTGTTATCTCAATCCCAATCCTACTCTCCTGTCCCCATGTGCTATGGTTTTATGTCCCTCAACTGCCCATCCAACCTCCTCTCAAAGTCATTGATCATCTCTACATCCACCGCTCTCGGACGCAGCAAGTTCTGGATTAATATCATTTGATCCATAAAAAAAATTCTTTCTCACTGCAGCCGTACCTCTTGCCCAGAGTCTGAAAACTGTGTCGCCTAGTCCTCTTACAATCAATAAAAAGTGACAACTTTTCTTTGGCCTAACTTATCTGAGCCTGTCATAATCTCTATCAATGCTCAATCAACACAAACAGTGGTTTCCGCTAAAGTTAACACTGGGAAGCAGGGAGATGTGTCTCTGAAACTCCAAGGGTACTCTCCCTCCATTTCTGCCTGCAGTTCTTCAGTGTACACTCATTTTCAGCTTCCACGCACACTCTGCAGAGCTTTGCGCTGCAGGGACAAAGTTGTTCTGGCGACATCAGGCAGCTGACCATAGAACAGCGCCCTGTGCTGCCTGTGCTGATGGGTGGAAAAACTAAATGGCTTCAGCAACTGAAGATTAAATGAAGGACATGATGTATGAATCTGTGTAAGAAACAGATGGGTTAGTCAGTTTATAAATCCATGCTCAGATGTTAAGCAAATCCTAACAGTCAGTGTAACTGTCGACGAACCTTTACCGCAGTGAAGAAGTTGTATGCATTTTTGTACCTTCTTCCCTTTTCAGTTTCTAAGCATGAGTAAGTGTGAGGTCCCAGGGTTTTGTTTATATTTTCTGTACAGACCTTAACAACAAAATTGACTGTCTCTACATTAATTGAGCAACTCAGGCTTGACAGCTGGATGTCACCAATTTGGAAAAGAGATGGAGAAAAGATACATACCCAGGGCTGAGCCAGTTCTGAAGAAGGGTCACTGGACCAGAAACTTTAATTCTGCTTTCTCTCCACAGTTCTGCTGAGTTTTCCCAACAATTTCTGTTTTTGTTTCTAATTTCCAGCATCCACAGTTCTTTGGGGGCTTTTTTTTGGGTCAGGGTTGATTCTTACCATTTCTTGGCTGTTGGCTGCATCATGTTTCTTGGAGGGTTTTTTTTTTGGCCACAAGGCCTGGTGAGATTTCTCACTATATCTTGCCAAACCTGCCTCATAAACGACCTACTCCATCCCTATAGCACCCCATTGTCTAACTCTAACCCCATTTACCACGCACTGTCCCCGGAGCAACTCATCACTCAGTGAATACCTGCTGAGACCAGCTTCCCTTGTCCTTACACCATCTTTAAAAGGCCACTGTGCATCCAGGCAAGGATTGGAAATCTGGCATTGCCCCACACCAACAAACTAATGGTGCGATAACCAGTAAGCCATGCTGCACAGAGCACATAGCTGATGGATATATGTATGGATAATATATATGGGATATATGATACATAGTTGCCATGGCTAACACTCCCTCATGCATACAACCCCATTCTCTCACCCCGGTGGCTGCTTAGCTAGCAGGCCACACTGTTTACCTGCCCTTGGCTACAGTCCATCTAATCATTCTCTCTACATCACCACTACTTGTCCTCACTGGAGACTTGCAGCCTTCACCATCCAGTTGGGAAACATCGGGAAGCAATCAGACAATTTCAAAGGTGAGCTTTTATTGACAGGCAGAGAAAGCAAACACAAGTCGAGTAGAGACTGTAGTTCACCCCCATAATGTGAACAACATGCTGACATGATGACCAATGACCATTTTACAATTCTATGATGATGTGCTGCATTCAGCTGTCATTGACTGGCACCAAATGGCCATCAGCACCTGTCTGGCATGTCGCGTCCACAAGGACAGCTTCTTCCTCCTCCCCAATGTTCTTGTCATTCTCCTGGGAAGACTGCTCCCATTCCCTCAGTTTCTCACAGCCTATCACATTGCTTTGTTACCCGCTCCACTTGCACAGAGCACAATACACCAGGATGATGCAGCACAGTCAGTCTGGAGTGGACCAGAGAGGACCCCTAACCACCCGCACCCTCCCCCACCCCCCCCCCCCCCCCCCCCCCTCAACCTCCCAGACTGGTCCAAGCAACAGAATCACATTTTCAAGAACCCTATGGTCTGCCCATCTCATGGCATGGTCACAGCATGGGCACTGCTTGGTGAAGGTGCTATGCTGGCTGACTGAGCAACACATTACACCATAAAGGGAGTACCGGCTCCACTCTGACCCCCTTCCCATCCCAGACCCATGTCAATCAGACAATATTTCATTGCTTTCAGTAGAGTCCGTCGTCATATTTACACAACAGATGATGCTGAGATATTCCCCTCATCCTACAGCACCCTTATCACAAGTGATTGGATGCTAAGATAACTTTTGCTTCATCGAGGTGGCAGTGTTAGATTTGCAATCACCAGTGGCCTGGTGTAAATTGCCTTTGATCAGCATTTGAACCCTAAGCACATTGACTCCACCTGCATTGTAATCGGGCAAGGAATTGATTGGAAATTAAATGCAGCTGGAGTTTGCAAATACCTGCTTCAGGCATTTGCCCCTTTCAATGTCGTAGTGTCCAGCAGACATGCTCCTGCACTTTCACTGGTCAAACTGACACTGATTCAGTCCACCCTGGCATTGTCCTAGCCATTTTCCAGTTGTATTTCGCACTGAGAGAACAGCAAGTGATGGCAGGGAACGCAGCTCACGGTGGGCACCATCAGCACAGTGCTCTGCCCGGTCACCAGGTACCCCACTGTCCCCCCACCAACCCCAGTGACTCCATGTTCCCTTTGCCTCATTATTTCCTGACAACCCATTTCTACCCATTCCCCACAGCCACCACACCCCCATGTGAAGACCTAACACAGTGAACTTTGCTTCCAACTATCCTCCCTGACCCCTGAACCTGACATTACCGTTACTGATGCCCAGCATGCTCCTGTATGCAAGGATGCTGTAGGCATCCAGAGTTTCAATGCAAGTTGCTAGTGAGCCCTGTACTTCCTAAGCATCCCTTGCAAATGGACCAGAAAAGTGCCATGAGGATTGTGAGGGGCTGGTAAATCTTGGATGCCAATGTCTGTGGATGAGGGGTGCCGTGGATTGTACCCTGAGATGCAGTTTTGTGTTGAAGGAGGCTCTTGACAGCCAGAAATATTTCCCAAATCTGCATTCCCAACTTGGGAGAGAAACCTCAGGCCAAAGTAGTGACCTCCTTTCTCAAACCCTCATTACTTAACTAGTCTCCTCCCTTCGAAAAATTTGGACCATCTGAGCAGTTCCAGGGCACATAACTGATTCTGAGTTGGCTGTGAGAATCTGCTGTTAGCTCCCATCCTATTACATTCCTAAGTAAGAACATCCTTACACATCCAGACACATGATCAATTCATATTGCTCTGAACCAGATTGGTATAATTTCATGGAGTTAGTATACAAGCCAAGGTTACAAAAGTTCACATGAAGTTTAAATCATAGTGTTTAAACCTATACAGATATATTTTAAAGCTCTACATCTCCCCTCTCAACTCTGTCCAAGGTCCCAAACAATCCTTCCAAATCCAGCAGAGATTCACATGCACTTCATCTAACCTCATCTACTGTATCCATTGCTCTTGGTGTGGTCTCCTCTATATTGGGGAGACCAACTGCAGATTTGGGGACTGGTTTGCAGAGCATCTGTGCTCTACACGCACCAACCTGATCTTCCGGTTGCCATCCACTTTAACTCCCCCTCCCACTCCCCTGGTGACGTGTCAGAGTGAGGCCAAATGTAAACTGGAGGAACAACATCTGATATTTTGCCTTTGGAGCTTACAGCCCAAGGGACTGAAAATTGACTCCATCAGCTTTAAAATCCCTCCATCTATCCACTCCACCCTTCCCACTAACCAACCACAATAACACCCTACCTGCATCCACCTATCTCCATCACAACTATCCTCCTCCCAGTGCCAACCCACCATTTATTTCTGGGCTTCCCTCCCCCCCCTAGTACTGATGAAAGGTTCCAACCGGAAACATTGACTTCACTGCTCCTCGGATGCTGTCTGACCTTCTGTGCTTTTCCAGCTCCACATTTATTGATTCTATCAAATTTGAATACATGGTTTGATTAGTTTGCAGAAGTGTATATCTAGAGCATGGTACTCTTGTGCAAAATAAGTCACTAAGCATTAGCTAGGTGATATAAGGTAGCATGGTGGCTCAGTGGTTAGCACTGCTGCCTCACAGCACCAGGGACCCAGGTTTGATTCCACTCTTGGGTGACTGTCTGTGTGGAGTTTGCACATTCTACCCGTGTCTGTGTGGGTTTCCTCTGGGTGCTCCGGTTTCCTCCCACAGTCCAAAGATGTGCATGTTATGTGGATTGGCCATGGGAAATTGTCCGATAGTGTCCAGGGATGTGCAGGCTAGGTGGATTAGCCATGGGAAATGCAGGGTTAGTGGGCTAGGGTAAGGGGTGGGTCTGGTTGTGAAGCTGTATGGAGGGTTGGTGTAGCCTGCTTCCACACTGTAGTGATTCTATGATATCATTTAAAAGTCATTTAAAAGGTTTTAAAAGTCTGTGGATTCAGGAATGATTGAAGCCTGAGGGATGTAGAGTTCAAGAGATCTGTCTAAATGGGCAGGAACAGTGTCAAAACTAGCTGGTGCCACTTTAAAATGGACTTTCTGTTTTAGGTGGTAAACATACATCAGTTAGCAAGTTGGGATCCTGTAAGCTGTTTAGTATTTTTGGTTGGAGATGACTGGAATGTGCATGCCATGCTCATGTCCAGGAATGGCAGCAGTGAAAAGACCGCACAAAGATAAGCTTGAATTTGCTCCTCTGACTCCCATTTTAAAAAATGTTCTGGGTTGCTTTGTGAGCGTCCAACGTACTTTGACAGTGGCTAGTGACCAACGCTAATCTCTAGGCATGACTGATGGGAAATTTTCCAATCATCTCCACTCTGGCCCTGAATACAGGGGACACTTTCTGCAGCCAATTTATTTATTTATTTCACGTTTCCGGTACCCACAGTTCTTCCTTTAACCATGATAACTAAATGTTGTATATTCCTTCCAGGAGTTCACCTTGGACGGTTTTCAAGACATTTTTAACTCCAGTCCAAGTTGGGATTATTTCCCAAACACCAGCGACAAAGACCTCACTAAAGCCTACGTTAACTGTGCCACCTTCAAGGCTGCATCGTTTAACAGAGTCTTCCTTCCCATCTTCTACCTTGCCATCTTCTTCGTGGGACTGTTGGGGAATGGAATAGCAGTAGCCGTTTTCCTGAAGAACAGAAAGACATTGGCCATGACAGATACATACATTCTCTACTTGGCATTCGCTGATATTCTCCTGGTGGCCAGTCTGCCATTCTGGGCTGTGGAGATAGTCAAGGGTTGGGTCTTTGGGTCAATGGCTTGTAAAATAATTGGGGCAATGTTCAACATCAATTTTAACAGTGGCATCTACCTTCTGGTTTGCATTAGCTTTAATCGCTACCTTTCTATTGTACATGCAGTCCAGATGTACAAAAAGCGCAGGTCTTTGTCAGTGCATATCAACTGCCTTGTTGTTTGGCTCCTCTGTGTCCTTTTAGCAATCCCTGATTTCATATACTTGACAGAATCACACCCCAGTGGCATTTTGAAATGCCACTATGACTTTGATGCCAACACTGCCAAGGCTTGGATGGTGGGCTTACGATTTTTCTACCACATCACCAGCTTCCTTGCACCAATGACAATAATGTTCTACTGTTACATCATGATTATCAAAACCCTACATGGATCCCACAACATACAAAAGTACAAGGAACGTAGGGCCATGAAGGTCATTGTCATGGTTGTAGGCGCCTTTTTCATCTGCTGGGTCCCTTACAACGTGGTCCTCTTCACAGACACCCTGCAGAGGTTGGGCTTCATAGCCAGGAGCTGTGTCTTTGAATCTAGGTTGGACATTGCCATCTCTATCACATCCAATCTGGGCTATTTCCATTGCTGTCTCAACCCATTTGTGTATGCTTTTGCTGGAGTAAAGTTCAGGAGAAACCTGCTGCAGATTTTCAGTGCTATCGGCTGCATCAGTCCAAAGATTGTGAAGAAATACACCAAATCTGGCAGCAAACCGTCTACACTGACATTATCAGAGTCAGGAGATACTTTGAACTCTGGAATCTAAGGTCTTAATTAAAATTGGATTCATGCCTCTGAATTACGCTATCAACTGCAAATCAATGTGCTGTAATTTCCATCTCTGAATCAGAATTCAAAGCCACCTCTGGAGATGAGAGAGTATTGTCTAAGCTAACAATCCAGTGCACTGGCCCTTAATGTATTTTTACCACTAGGCTATAGAAAAAATCTTCAGTTCGATCCCATTTACTTATTGTTAATGCATCATGTGAATATTGCTTCCATGCAGCCTGGAATGGACCTTTAACCACCAATGCATCAACCCAGTGTAATATAGCTCACCAAGGTTAGAAGAATTGAATCTCAAATTGTGTTAATAGGTTTTTCTTACAGTTCAACTCAACAAATAAGGCTACTACAATGAACGTTTTATCAATAGGGTGCCACATTCTTTATGTATTCACGTGAATATTAAAATAATGATGACACTGCCCATAATTTCCTAAATAAAAACCGAAAGAACTGTGGATGCTGTAGATCAAGAGCAAAAACAGAATTGCTGGAAAAGCTCAGCAGGTATGGCAGCATCTGTGAAGAAAACATTAGAGTTAACGTTTCAGGTCCGGTGTTCTGAGGAAGGGTCACTGGACCTGAAACATTAACTCTGATTTTTTTTTTCACAGATGCTGCCAGACCTGCTGAGCTTTTCCAGCAACTTCTGATTTTGTTGCCCATAATTTCCTGATCGGAATTTTTAGTTGAGGCTCAATACCAAGAAACAGATTGGGAAATTTGGACCCCAACAAATATTGATCAAAAGAACAAGGATTTGATCAGGATCACCAGAAAGGAACAGAAACATTAATAACAGAGCTAAAGTGACTTTATAAATAAAAAGTCAAATACTGACCCTTCAAGCCCATAAAAAGCAGCTGTAAAGTAAGACAACATTATCAGCTCTCTGTAGCTAAAGAAGGAAGACAAAAGATTCATTTTACTTCAGTTTAGACAGACAAATCAGAAAGATACAGAATCCTGGCCACTTCATTGGAACAGACAGAGATAATTATTGCAAGGAAAGATCAACAAGAAAATGTGGGAAAGGAAAGCTGAGGTGAAAATGGACGAAGGATATCATGCAATGGATGCAGGTGGCCTGAGTGGAATGTATAAGGACAGAGTGGAAGATCCAAGCCGTGAACCGTCTGGGAAGATAATAGCATCAATGAATACACAAATTCTGCCTAAAGACCAAGTCAGACAGAAGCACACTCATCGGAGAATCAGAGAGAGTCTGAATGGAAGTGAAACCCAGAAACATTCAGAGCACTCACTTGTATTCAGATCAGAAAGAGAGAACTGGCATTACATATGGGACTAATTATTTAATGTGCACTCATGTTAATGGACAAAGCTTGAGTCCCGGAAATCTAAAGACTTACAAAGCCAATAACAGCGAGTAATATTACAGTACCTTTAACAAAAGCATTGAACAGAGGCAACAGGGCAAAAAAACAGACCCTGAACCATTGAAACAGATATTAGAAAGTGTGGCCTAAATCATTGTCAGACAGCTGGGCTTGATGGTGTGAGTTATTGCAGACAGGAACATGGAAACGTGGGAGATTTTGAGGAGGAAATGCCACAACATGGAGCCTGACCATTGATGGAGAGGCAATGGGAGTGGGAGGAAGGTTGGTGGGGAGGATTGGGCTGGGGGGGGGGGTTGGGGGTGGGGGGGAGGATTGGGGTGGTAGGGAGGATTGGTGGTGGAGAGTGTCAATTGCTAGGTCCTAGCAGCAGAGGAATGGAAAATGAACAATAAAAAGACAACTTTATACAGCGCCTTCAAAAGGTCAGAATGTTTGAAAACACTTCAGAACCAGCCCAGCTCATCCCTGCCTCCCTAACCTGTCCTTCCTCCCACCTATCCCCTCCTCCCACCTCAAGCCCCACCCCCATCTCCTACCTACTAGCCTCATCCCGCCCCCTTGACCTGTCCGTCCTCCCTGGACTGACCTATCTCCTCCATAACTCCCCACCTACACTCACCTTTCCTGGCCCCATCCCCGCCTCTTTGACCTGTCTGTTTCCTCTCTACCTATCTTCTCCTTTATCCATTTCCTATCTGCCTCCCCCTCTCTCCCTATTTATTTCAGAATCCCCTTCCCCTCCCCCATTTCTGAAGAAGGGTCCAGATCCAAAACCTCAGCTTTCCTGCTCCTCTGATGCTGCTTGGCCTGCTGTGTTCATCCAGCTCTACACCTTGTTATCTCAGATTCTCCAGCATCGGCAGTTCCTACTATCTCAGAGCCAAGAAGTATTTTTGAAATGCAGTCAGTGTTGTGATGTCGGAAACATGACAGTTCATTTTTGCACAGCAAGCTCCCACAAACAGCAATGGAATAATGATCGGAAAATCTGTTTCTTTCAAGTGATGTTGACTGAGGGACATTGGCAAGGACACCCAGGATAACTCCTTTTCTCTTCTTCAAGTAGTGTCATGGGATCTATGGCATTGATCTGAACAGTATACAGTGGAGAGTCAGAGAAAAGGCTTGAGCCCAGGTCTTGGACTGAAACTTGAAGACACAACATTCTGACTCAGACGTGAAAATATTGCCACTGAGGTACGGCTGATAGTGAAGGGCAGAGAGATCGTAAGGTTGAGGAAGTTAAAGAATGAGAAAAATCTATGATTTTATATCCACTAATTTCAATTGAATTGGTTAGGAATAAGAAAATCCAGCCTTTAATGTAAACATTTAACTACCTACACAGGATACACAAGAAGATGGAGAGGCAGGGATAATCTGAGAATATGCAAATAGTATAACCAAGAGACCACAGACATCTCAATCTTGAAACAGAAAATAGTAAATTGTGGTTACAGAGGATTCAACTGTACTTCAAAATGTAGATGACTGCTGCTGGTTACGTTTGGCCATGCAACCATAAGATATCACACATCACACATCAAGCAAACCTCAGTTCTAATAGGGAGCTGTATTACCTAATATGTAATATTACGTTCATTCCAAATACTAACTAACTGAATGATATCACATTATATTGAACCCAACTAACGCTTGCTGTTATGATTCTATAAGCTAACTGTTGTATTATTTACAATAGAGATGCTGAAAATTACATTACTGATGATAAAGAAAAATAAAGCTTTGGTAAAGTTCAAACTGGTCGTTCATTTCTTAATCTTTGCTAAGCCAGGGTGTGGTTTCAACTCATATCACACTTTAGAGCTGTACAGCACAGAAACAGACCCTTCGGTCCAACTTATTCATGCCGATCAGATATCCTGAATTAATCTAGTCCCATTTGCCAACATTTGCCCCATATCCCTCTAAACACTTCCTATTCATAAACCCATCCAGATGCCTTTTAAATGTTGTAATTGTACAAGCCTCCAACACTTCCTCTGGCAGCTCATTCCACCCTCTGCATGAAAAAGTTGCCCCTTAGGTCCCTTTTAAATCTTTCCCCTCTCACCTTAAGCCTATGCCCACTAGGTTTGTTCTCCCCTACCTTGGGGAAAAGACCTTGGCTATTCACCATATCCATGCCTCTCATGATTTTATAAACTTCCATAAGGTCACCTCTCAGTCTCCGATGCTCCAGGGAAAATAGCCCCAGCCTATTCAGCCTCTCCCTATAGCTCAAACCCTCCAACCCTGGCAACATCCTTGTAAATCTTTTCTGAACCCTTTCAACTTTCACGATATCCTTCCTACGGCAGGGAGACCAGAATTCCAAGTATTCCAACACAGTATTCCAAAAGTGACCTAATCTTTTAATTTTTAATTGATATTGTAAAAGTTAGTTAATGTACAATCCATAAACCACAGGATGAGAAGTAGGCCATTCAGCCCATTGAATCTGCTCTGCCAAGGATGATCTAATAATCCTTAACTCCACTTTCCTGCCTTTTCCACATAACTCTTGATTCCCTTTACTGATTGAAAAACAGTCTATCTCAGTCTAGAAAATACTCAACGGCCCTTCCTCAATTGCCCGCTGCGGTAAAGAATTCCAAAAATTCACTACCCTCTGAGAGAAGAAATTACTCCTTCACTCTGTTTGAAAAGGGAGAACCCTTATTTTTAAATGATGCCTTCTGTTTAATTTCAATTAACTCAACCAAATAATAAAATTGTATCACCGGCTTCCAAATTTGCCAGTGGGGTTGGGGGCTGGGGATTTGTGGAAGGTAACCGGGAGCCTTTCAGATACATATTAATTGGATGAATTGGATTGGTGAAGGTCACTGGAAGTTGGGTTCATAGAGTGTTTTCAGGACAGCTTCCAAAAGGTACCACATTAAAGGTTACTGCACAAAACGAGAGCTCATGGTTTGGTGGTGAACATATTAGCAAGAAAGAGGATTGGCTCACTGACAGGAACCTGATAGTGGGGAGAAATGTTTGGATTAATGAGCTACAATGAGTGCAACAGGGCTCAGTGGTGTGGGCTCAACAATTTACAACCTACAGCAATAACTTGGGTGAAGGGGTTAAATGTATCATTGCTAGATTTGCTGATGACACAAAATAAGGTAAGGATATGGATAGGTAAAGTGAATGGGTACAAATATGGCAGATGGAGTATAATGTGGGATTGTCAACTGTGGCATAAAGAATGGAGAAGCAGCATATTATTTAAATGGAGACAGATTACAGAACTCTGCAATGTGAAGGAATCTGGGAATCCTGATACATGAATCAAAAAACATTTTAAAAATAATAGTACATGTTCATTGGCTATGATAGTGCCCGTTACTCAACCTGCTTACCCTTTAGAAGGTGGTGATGAGCTGCCTTGAAACTCTACAGTCCATATTGTGCAGGGATTCCTCAGCTGCTGTTAGGTGGAGAATTCCAGGGTTTTGGCCCAGAGATGGTGAAGAAATTGCGATGTACTTTCCAAATCAGGATAGTGTATGGCTTAGAAGGGAACTCAGAAGTGGTGTTGATCCCTCATGCCTGCTGCCCTTGCAATGGAAGTTGCAAAATTGGGCATTACAGTCAGAGACCTTAATGAGTTGCTGCAGAGCAAGTAGGGATAGTAAACACTGCAGACACGGTGCAGAGTGGTAGACAGAATGAATATTCAAGGTAGCTTGATCAAGTGCCAATCTGTTTGCTCTGGATGGTGTTGAGCTATTTTAGTGTTGTTGGAGTGACACTGAATCAGTTAAGTTGGGAGTATTTTATCACATCACTGACTGGTATTTATGTACATAACGACAGCCATTGCGTTTTAATATGACTGTACTGAAGAAGGGTCAGTGAAACGTTAACCCTAGTTTCTCTCCACACCTGAGTTTCTCCAGCAATTCCTGTTTTTGTTTCAGATTTCAAATATCCACAGTTCCTTGCTTTTTTTTTTCATCCAATGTGACTCATTGATTCATTTTCAATTTCTGGATCTGAAATGGTCTGACAGAACTCAAATCAAGGTCCTACTTTTTAATGAAAAGTGTATTTATTGTACTGCCAAATATTTCTAACTGTTTTAGGAGCAAACTTCAGGATTTTCTGTTTTCATTTAAGGTGAAAACTGGCCCTTATTTAATCACTCCCAGAATGAGTAAAATGTAGTTGTTAAGTGTTGAAGGCTTGAAAGCAGTTCTGATTTTAAGAATGAAATTGGGTGGTGATGTCCTTGAGATCATTCTGTCTTTATTCTCTGGAGAACCAAGAGTTTCTTTCATCTCCAAGTTTTACCGCTGATGAAAATTATGCAAATACGAACAAAAATTCTTGTCACCAAGCTCATTTTGACATTGGATCATCGGACAAATTAATTCTGCAACCTGGTGATTTAATGTTCTCTGAGAGACAAATGTAAGAACTGACCCATTCGGTGAGAAAGGCAAAATCAATAAGGCTGATGAGTGACTCAGTCGTATTTGAGGTGAGTAGGGGGCATTGAGCCACCTCACACATGATGTTACTATCTCAGTGCCAAATGGCAACCACCCAGAGGCCATTCAATGGGACCTCACAGCAGGAGGAGGACAATTCCTCAATCAACCATGGGCTTGAATTCCAACCTCACCCTTCGGTTCTAAAAATATATTTTTCATTCACTTAACAGTCAACAGATTCAAGCCTCAGAAATGTTGACAGCTTAACGACAAAATAGGAATAAATCCTGTAGCCTAAATATTTATGGGGAAGCGGGTTGTGAGGAAGACCCCAGCATCAGCCGATGAATCCCCAAGGCCAGGGGTGTGGATACCTTGGTGAATTTAACAGAAATACATCATAATCTTTTTTTTGCTTCCCATTGATAAGTATGTACCTGTCAGGCAGGGAGGAAGTAGTCGAGCAAGGGAACCGTGGTTTACTAAAGAAGTTGAATCTCTTGTCAAGAGGAAGAAGGAGGCTTATGTAGAGATGAGGCGTGAAGGCTCAGTTAGGGCACTTGAGAGTTACAAGTTAGCCAGGAAGGACCTAAAGAGAGAGCTAAGAAGAGCCAGGAGGGGACATGAGAAGTCTTTAGCAGGTAGGATCAAGGAAAACCCTAAAGCTTTCCATAGGTATGTCAGGAATAAAAGAATGACTAGAGTAAGATTAGGGCCAGTCAAGGACAGTAATGGGAAGTTGTGCGTGGAGTCTGAAGAGATAGGAGAGGCGCTAAATGCATATTTTTCGTCAGTATTCACACAGGAAAAAGACCATGTAGTGGAGGAGAACACTGAGATACAGTCTATTAGACTAGATGGGATTGAGGTTCATAAGGAGGAGGTGTTGGCAATTCTGGAAGGTGTGAAAATAGGTAAGTCCCCTGGGCCGGATGGGATTTATCCTAGGATTCTCTGGGAAGCTAGAGAGGAGATTGCAGAGCCTTTGGCTTTGATCTTTATGTCGTCATTGTCTACAGGAATAGTGCCAGAAGACTGGAGACTAGTAAATGTTGTCCCCTTGTTCAAGAAGGGGAGTAGAGACAACCCTGGTAATTATAGACCAGTGAGCCTTACTTCGGTTGTGGGTAAAGTGTTGGAAAGGATTATAAGAGATAGGATTTATAATCATCTAGAAAGGAATAATTTGATTAGGGATAGTCAACACGGTTTTGTGAAGGGTAGGTCGTGCCTCACAAACCTTATTGAGTTCTTTGAGAAGGTGACCAAACAGGTGGATGAGGGTAAAGCGGTTGATGTGGTGTATATGGATTTCAGTAAAGCGTTTGATAAGGTTCCCCATGGTAGGCTATTGCAGAAAATACGGAGGCATGGGATTGAGGGTGATTTAATGGTTTGGATCAGAAATTGGCTAGCTGTAAGAAGACAGAGGGTGGTGGTTGATGGGAAATGTTCATCCTGGAGTTCAGTTACTAGTGGTGTACCGCAAGGATCTGTTTTGGGGCCACTGCTGTTTGTCATTTTTATAAATGACCTGGATGGGGGCGTAGAAGGATGGGTTAGTAAATTTGCGGATGACACCAAAGTCGGTGGAGTTGTGGATAGTGCGGAAGGATGTTGCAGGTTACAGAGGGACATAGGTAAGCTGCAGAGCTGGGCTGAGAGGTGGCAAATGGAGTTTAATGCGGAAAAGTGTGAGGTGATTCACTTTGGAAGGAGTAACACGAATACAGAGTACTGGGCTAATGGTAAGATTCTTGGTAGTGTGGATGAGCAGAGAGATCTCGGTGTCCATGTGCATAGATCCCTGAAAGTTGCCACCCAGGTTGATAGGGTTATTAAGAAGGCGTACGGTGTGTTAGGTTTTATTGGTAGAGGGATTGAGTTTCGGAGCCATGAGATCATGTTGCAGCTGTACAAAATTCTGGTGCGGCCGCACTTGGAGTATTGCGTACAGTTCTGGTCACCGCATTACCGGAAGGATGTGGAAGCATTGGAAAGGGTGCAGAGGAGATTTACCAGGATGTTGCCTGGTATGGAGGGAAGGTCTTATGAGGAAAGGCTGAGGGACTTGAGGCTGTTTTCGTTAGAGAGAAGAAGGTTAAGAGGTGACTTAATAGAGACATACAAGATGATCAGAGGATTAGATAGGGTGGACAGTGAGAGCCTTTTTCCTCGGATGGTGGTGGCTAGCACGAGGGGACATAGCTTTAAATTGAGGGGTGATAGATATAGGACGGATGTCAGAGGTAGGTTCTTTACTCAGAGGGTAGTAAGGGCGTGGAATACCCTGCCTGCAAAAGTAGTAGACTCGCCAACTTTAAGGGCATTTAAATGGTCATTGGATAAACATATGGATGATAATGGAATAGTTTAGGTTAGATGGGCTTCAGATTGGTTTCACAGGTCAGTGCAACATCGAGGGCCAAAGGGCCTGTACTGTGCTGTAATGTTCTATGTTCTATTCACCAAGTTAGCAGGCTGCTGGGCAGGACAAGCATTGGCAGCAGGCCACATTCTGGGCACCCTTAACAATGGTGACTGGTGATTCCATTTGGAGCTTTGAGAGAGGGGAACTTCCAGAGGGGTAGAGGCTAGAGAGAGTACCAGAATCAATGGTCTCGGGGCTAGGGTACAGGATTTTGCAGATCCAACAAGGAGTGCAGTGACAGAGAATCCCTGTTCAACGGGGATTTGACTGCTTTTGAACAGGGACAATGTACAATGTTACAGGGAGAAGGCAGAGGAATGGCACTAAGCGAATTGCAGGACAGTGCAGGAATGGTAGGTCAAATGGCCTCCTGTTGAACTGTTGCTGACTTGGCTGTAAAGGACTTAATATGGGGCCTTTAGGAAGCCAAAAGTAAAGATTGTTGCTTGACACACCTTCAAGTGCTGAAGGACTAGGGGACAGAGAGACTCATTTGGAGAGTAATGCCCAGGCTGATGCGATACTGGTCCCAGGTCCAACCCATGCCCAACTGGTCCACATAGTGAGCTAAATATTCTCAGCTATATCTTAGCAGGAAAAGGGCATTTCGGTTGTAGATCTAACCCTGGGCCAGTGCAAGGTGGCCACCTACTGGTTCTGAATTGAAGTGAGTGTCGTTTCAGGGTGCCCACTTCTCTTTCTCACTTTGTCTCTGCTGAGATGACAACAGGGGAGGAGCAAGTGGTACCCACTGGTTCACTTGATTACAACCTTCCACGACAGTCGGGTCCACGAGGATGTGTCCTGGACACTGCTAATAGCATTATTGATATTAGTTACCTTTATCCTGTGGTTTAATTCCTTACTAGTTATTCCCATTTGAAAAGGAAACTCTACTTTGTTTCGTTTTTAATGCACCAGTATCTCCTTATGGGGTTATCAAGTAAAGGGATCTGCCTTTATGTAAACACAACTCCTAACCGTATGGTAATGAAAACTCCAAGATTAATTAGGAATTCACAAGAACTTCCCAATGGTCCTGGCTGGTTTGGGCCTGAGTTTTCTGAAAAAAGAGTATTTAAACTTTATCTCTTCCCTGCAGACTAGTGAGAGGGAACAAACTGGATTGGAGTTCCCCATCCCAATGTGAATATATGTGTGTGTATACATGTGTGCATGCACATACATGTGTGTGTGCATATTTATGTGTGTGCGTGTGCATACGTGTCTACATATATGTGTCTGCATGCAAGTGCATGTGTGTGTGTGTGTGTGTGTGTATGTGCTTTGATGGGGACTGAATTGGGTTAGACAGTGTTGCTGTCTATGCTGGAACATTTTGCCAACACTCAACTGTTTAAGCTGACATAAAGACGGCACTACAGAGATATAATAGAAGCAAAATACTGCAGATGCTGGAAACCTGAAATAAAAACAGAAAGTGCTGGAAATAGTCCTGAGGGCTCTTGTGGTGAGAGAAGCAAATTATTCTGCAGACAGTCATACTGAACTGCAAGTGTTTCATCCTTCACTGGTGCTGCCTGATACTTTAGCAAGAATGCTCACTTTGAGAAGCATGCAGGCTTATCTCTGAACCCATGCTCACATCACTGAGGTCAGGCGCACAGCATGCAATGTTAAGGCTGGCATGGTGGCACTGTGGATGGTGCTGCTGCCTCACAGCACCAGGGATGTGGGCTCTATTCCAGCTTTGGGAGGCCTGTGTAGAGTTTGCACATTGTCTGTATGCGTTTGCTCTGGTTTCCTCCCACAGTCCAAAGATGTGCAGGTTAGGTGGATTAGCCAGGGTAATTGTGGGATTACATCGATCTGGTGGGATGCCCGTCAGAGGATTGGTGCAGACTTGATTGAAAATGGCCTCTTACCACATTGTAGGGATTCTATTACGGCTTTGGGCCGAATCTTGAGTTTTTGTAACAAAGTGTCAGTTTCACTGAGTTTCATGGACCATTTCTCTTTGAGAGATCTCTCATCGCATCTTACCAAACTCTCCTTATTAACAATCTACCTTGTCCCTGTGGCACCTCAACCTCCTGATTCCAGGCCCATCCCACCACTCGCTGTTCCTGTGGGAATTCACTACTCACCAGATATCTGCCTAAAGACCGGCATCCAAGCCACCGGTGCCATTTTAAAAGGTTGCTGTGTACCCAAGCAGGCAATGGCACTCTGATGCTGCCCTGCCCATCGTTCCAAAGACATTGAGAAAGTGGAAAATGGCATCGTGATTTTTCGGGAGGTGCTGGTGGATGGGCTGGTCCAGAGGAGGGCTGCTTCCTGGAGGTGGGCACTCTGCCAGACCGTGGCAACTAAGCCCGAGGTGACCTCCTGGATCAGTGCCTCCTCAACAGTGACGGAAAAGAGCCAACAGTGCCACAAGAGTGTCATGGACCTTCTCTGCTCTGCCAGGGTAAGTGCCACACTCTGCTATCTCACTCTCATTCTATCTCTGATACTGCACCCAGCTCCCACCAAGGCTCACGCTATGCCACTCTCACTATTGCTTGCAATATCTTCCCTCACTCACGCTTCCCATACCCCAACCTCTTCCCACACCTCTAATTCTGCATACCCTCCATGCTGCCTCCTCCCTCGCTCGGGACACCTCAACACCTTACTCATGTACCAGCAATAACAGCTGTGCCAGCTGCTTCCGTCTCAGTCGATCTCTCCATCTCTCCCATTTCAGGAGGAGAAGCCCACAGAAAAGTCGAAAGGGCCTGTAACAGGGGTAGGGATTCCCAACATTCAATTCCTCAGACCCTATGAGGAGAAAATCCTGGCTCTCACAGGAGAAGGGGAAGGGGAAGCCAAAATATCCAGTCCCTCCAACTGAGTAAATGCCACTCCTCACTTCACTGTGACTCTCCTATTAACCTCCTATCTGCCTCATTCATTGCACAAAACTTCTAACATTGGCCCCGAAGCTTCTCTCCCTTGTATCTTGCAGGTACTAGCTGGATGGCCTTGGCCACTGCAGAGAAACGTTCTGCTCCACCAGTAGCCACCTCCCCGTCTTCTGAGGATGAGAATTCCCAGGCCTCAGAGGAAGCATTGGCAAGGCTCCCTCCTACAAACCCCACCACCCCACCCCACCCCTGACCCCAGCTCAGATACTGACACCTCAATGGAAAGGTCAAGCTTAGCAAATGTGGAAGCACATTCTAGAGTGCACCTGACTGGGGCAGCTCCAGGGCTGGCCAAGAAAGAGACACCTCAGGCCGTAGGCAGACACAGGATGTGCTGTAGACTAGGCACCTGCTCAGCATCGAACAGGACAGGACCCAATGGTGTCAGCACTCAGGGACTTTGTGCATATGCTCAATGAGGCACAGGAACTGCAAGCTGGTATGTGGGGGAGTGCATAGGAGCAGTAAGCAGGTACATGGGGGAACAGGAGCAGCAAGCAGGTATGTGGGGGGTGGGGTGCGTACAGGAATGACAAGAAGGTATTTCGGGGGGGGTGATGGTTCTCATTATCCAGAGACTGCAAGAGTGCAGCTTCTCGAGTGGCCCCAGCTGCCTCAAACCTCCCAGTTTGCAGCCCTCAATCGCCACAAATCGGTTCCTGAGTCTCCTTCCCACGGCAGCTGCCCCCCAACCTAAACTCCATCCCTGCCTCCCGCACCCTCCTTTCCCCTGGGTTTCTGTCCATGAATCTGATAGACTGGCTATGACTCACCCTCTTCATTAACCAGGCACCCGCTGGCAAACATACCCAGTGCCTTGACTGATGTCTGTACCTCACCCCAGCTGTGTTAGTACAACACTCCCTGGACTGACTGCTATGGAGTCAGACCGACCATGACGCCTCTCCCAGGAGAGCAGAGGCACACACTCCCCGATCAAAAACATCTCAGCTGCATTCGTGACCGTGACCAATCTGCTGGGCTGCTGTTGCAGGCTACCCTTCACTAGCTGTGCTGAAACCTCTGACTGACAGACACTTCCATGGACTTCAGTGAGGACTACTCCGCTCAGACGGAGACCTGGCACTGCTTGTGCTGCATACTCAGTGCATAAGCTGCCGGTTTTGGGGCAGGTGTGAGACTGATGTGGCACATTGCTGTATAGCAAGATGCACAGCCCCTAGTCTGAGGACTGCTGGCCAGCAAGATAAGCTGCCTGGTTGCCTGAGTGCTCTCCTAGTCAAGACAATTTCTGGGTGCTGTGTGCATCCAGGGCAAGCGAGTGAATGTTGGGAGAGCATGCAAAAGCCTGGGTACAATCTGTGTGAGCCATGGACCTGTCTCTGCAGGCAGTGTCCTTGCAGCAGCCTTACAATGCAAGCTGCTAGTGTGCCCTGCAATGCAGCTCTGTGCGACCTAAGTGTCCTACTATCGTCCTGGATCAGAGGATCTTGAGCAGTTTTCAATTATCAGATGCCACTGTCCATGGATGTGTGTGTGGCTGGTGTCTATTGATCATGCCCCACAACACTGTTGTGTAGTGACCAATACTGGAGGCTCTTTGCAGCCAGTGATGAGCTGATGTCACCACTGAATCAGTCACAATGACCTTTTACCACCCTCCCTACCTCTAGGTGCCTGCTTAGACCATTTAGTATCATGATCCAGAGATAGTAGGAACTGCAGATGCTGGAGAATCCAAGACAACAAGGTGCAGGGCTGGATGAACACAGCAGGCCAAGCAGCATCATAGGAGCAGAGAGGCTGACGTTTCGGGCCTAGACCCTTCATCAGAAAAGGGGGAGGGGAAGGGGGTTTTGAAATAAATAGGGAGAGAGTGGGAGGCGGATAGAAGAGGGATAGAGGAGAGGATAGGTGGAGA
>NC_063362.1:23907421-23948348 GCF_021869965.1 Rhincodon typus
CTACCTGCTATCTCTCTCTCTCTGGCTATCTGCTATTCTCTCTCTCTGGCTATCTGCTATCTCTCTCTCTCTCTGGCTACCTGCTATCTCTCTCTCTCTCTGGCTATCTGCTATCTCTCTCTGTCTGGCTGCCTGCTATCTCTCTCTCTCTCTGACTATCTGCTATCTCTCTCTCTCTCTGGCTGCCTGCTATCTCTCTGATCAAATCTCTCGCTATTTGATCTGACCATGCAGAGTACAGTGCTGCCTGCACTCCCTCGGCATGTGCCAGGCGCTGCTGGTGCTCTGTGCCACCCTGCCATGCCTTCATACCTTGCCCTGTGCCTGCTGCCCCTGCTCTTGCGGTGCTTGCCCTTGGTCAGGGGCTGCCCAGGAGACTGTGTTTGCCGGGATAGCCACACCATAGACTGCAGGGACCTGGGACTTTCTGAGCTGCCTACCGGTCCCTTCCCGCTGGTGATCAGAAAGATCCTCATGAGCAACAACCGAATCCGGGAGATCCCCAATGACTTCTTCATGTACTACCGTGACCTGGTCTACCTGGACCTCAGCAACAACTCGCTGTCGTCTATCGCCCATGGGACCTTCAGCAGCACCAATCTCATCTACCTGGACCTCAGCTACAACAACTTCTCGCAGCTAGCGCCCGGAGCGTTCAGCTCAGCGCAGCGCCTCATCATGTTGCGCCTGGGGAACAACCCCCGCCTGGGGAAGGTGGAGGACGGAGCATTCCTGAACCTCAACCTCCTGCAGGTGCTGGAGCTCAACGACAACGCGCTGGAGTCCCTGAGTGTGGCCACCCTCCGCTCCCTACCCTCCCTCCGCACCGTCCGCCTGGATGGTAACCCCTGGCTCTGCAACTGCAACTTCGCCCAGCTCTTCCTCTGGCTCAGAGCGAACGCTGAAATCCTCGCCACGGGTAAGTGCCGAATGACTGTCCCCCCAGCTACTCCTCCCTCCCTCCTTCCTTCCTTCCCAAGAGCGCCCATGGCCCAAAGCTAAGGTGGGGGTAGAGAAATCCCCTGAAAACACACTCCTCCTGGATTAAGTCTGTAGCAATTTGTCTGTTGGAGGTTAAACCAAAGTGTACGCCAGCCCTACGCTCCTGATCCATTGGCTGGACAGGACAGAGGGTCTTAGAACATAGAACATAGAACAGTACAGCACAGTACAGACGTTGTGCTGAACTTTTACCCTAAACCTAAGGTCTATCTAACCTCCACCCCTACCTTATACTATCATCCATATGCCTATCTAATAGCCGCTTAATTGCCCCTAATGAGGCCAACTCCACTACCCTTTCCACGCCCCTACCACTCTCTGAGTAAAGAACCTACATCTGACATCTCCCCCATATCTACCTCCACTCACTTTAAAACTATGCCCCGTCGTAATAGCTATCTCCACCCTAGGAAAAAGTCTCTGGCTATCCATTCTATCTATACCTCTTCTCCTACCTATGCTCCTGGGGCATGGCCAAACTGGTCATTAACAGGTCAAGGCAGTGAGCAGTGGAGGGGCTCATTGTGCCTGACTGTCTGCCCCTCTCTCGCTGTTACGTTGGTGCTCGGGTGTCCCTGGAGAGCCCCCCTGCACGTTGGAGGTCTTTCAAGACCAGTGGGCACCGTAGCGGCTGCAGGGCATCATCACCCCAGACAACGTTACTTCAGTTTAGTAAATTTCTGCCTCCTTGTGTGAGTTTCTGCTCAGCTGTATTTCATTACAGTGCCCATCAGTACAACAGGGCAGAGGAGGGCTTTTGTGGCAGAGGGTCCCCTACCTCCCTGGGAGGTCAGTTAACTCAGTTCGCAGGACACCTGGTTTGCACTGCAGAGTGATGCCAACAATGCAGGTTCAATTCCTGCGCCAGCTGTGATCAACCACGAAGGTTCCACATTCTCAACCTGGACACTTGCCCGAGGTATGGTGACCCTTAGGTTAAATTCGCCTCCTTCGTCAGTCTCTGATAAGAGAGTGGAACTATGTTGACTTTGCCTGTTACCTCTGGGCCAGGAGCTCTGGGTCCGAGTCCCACCTGCCCCAATCAGGGCAGGGTCACACTCACCGGACCAGGGTATGGATGAAATCGATGTCTCTTGGTTCTCTCTGGAACAAGAAGGAGCAAATGAGAGCTGCCTCCATTGGAACCATGCCCCATTCCACAAGTCCACAGCACCCATTGACAGGACTTTAACAAATACAGACAGTCTTGATTAACCTGAAGTTAAGTGAAACTGCACTATTCAAAGCACATATTCTCATAGAAAGCCTCGTAAATATTCAGGTTATTTTACCAGACTGTCAAACAAGTATGGATACATGAACAAAGTTAATATCAAAATAGTCAAGAATATATGCAAAACTATGTTTCGGCCCTCATATAAAAGATTGTCTATCTGGAGGTGGAAGCGTATAGACAGTTTTTAAAAACTTATCTAGACATAATTGAGGCAGGCAATGGCCAGGGTGAACGAAATGAGCAGGAACTTGCCTAAGCACACTGACTTTTGGGGTGCATTGTTCCTTTGTGCTGCTAGGAGTCAGGTAAGAACTACATTATCGTGAATCAGGCACATCTTATCGGAATCATAGGTAGTAAAATCAAAACTGAAATGGCGTTAATCAAAACCTTGTAAATCGAGGACTGCTTATACAGAAACATCAATTCATACACCTCTCCATCAGCAACATTGGGATCAGTAGTATAACTACAAAATCAATCTTAATAAACTAATATTCACTAAACAGCTAGAGGTTGGAAGTTCACCAGAGGTTCTGGGGAAAATCAGGTTATTATTTAAATGCTTTTGAATATTGAAAGCAATTTTACCTGTGTCCACCTGTTTTAGCTAGATGGGGGATTAAGGTGACAAATCTGACCTGCCGTTCACTTTACCAGTCTGAGTTCCTGACATGTTCCCTGGAGCTTCCCAGAGGATTTGGTTGCTGTTCAAGGTTGAGTAGCTCAGCTGGGAGGTTAGGCCTCTATTCTCTTGCTGAACTACCTAATTTGGAGACAAGAGTGGGAGTAGGGTTATTTCTTTTGGCCTCAGCACCTTTGGATTGAGAGGTGGTGATGGCACATGGGTGTTAACCAGGGTTATTGATGGCTACTTTCGACCCTCCTGAGTGCATGCATATATGTGTGTGCGTATGTGTGTATGTATGTATATTTCTATGTATACTGTATGTGTGTGCATATGTGTGTGTGTATGTATGTATATTTCTATGTATATTGTATGTGTGTGCATATGTGTGTATATGTATGTATATTTCTATGTATATGTATGTATGTGTATGTGTGTGCATGTATATGTGTCTACGTGTGTGTGTGTGTGTATGTTTTTGAGTATGTGTGTGTATATTGAGTGAGGACACGGTAAGATTCAACTGTGATAGTGCCCACAGCTACTCAGCCTGCTTGTTTTTGCTGGCAAAATTCACAGAATGGCTTCAGGCATTTGACCAGTATCCGTAAGATCATAAGATAAAGGTGTAGATTTAAGCCATTCAGCCTATTGAGTCTGCTCCACCATTCAATCATGGCTGGTATGTTTCTCAATCCCATTCTCCTGCCTTCTCACCGTAACTGTTGGTCCCCTTACTAATAAAGAACCTATCTATCTCTGTCTTAAATACAGTCAATAACTTGGTCTCTACAGCTTTCTGTGCGTGGAAATGTATCTCAGCAGCTTTGAACCAGGTTCCTGTTTGTCTGCAAAGCATATGCAGTAAACTGAATGACTAAACACTGGCTTACTCCGAATTTTCTGACCCAGCCCTTTCAGGAAGTAAATACCTAGTTCTCTAATACTTCAGCAGGGCAGCAGTATAAAGGGCTTCTCCAGGTATCTACAGGTACTTTGAAGAGATGGGGCACAGGGGTAAAATTGAACATTTGCAGGATTTGGATAACATTTCAGGTCAAAGTGCAGCAATGGGAATGTTACTAGACTAGTAATTCAGAGGCAGGTGGCGGAAATTAATTTCAGTTAATAAATCAGGAATTATAAAACAAGTCTCAGTTATGGTAGCCATCAAACAATGATCCATTGTTGCAAGTGAAGGAAATCTGCCATCCTTACCTGTTCTGTCCTACATGTGACTCCAAATCCACACCAATGTGATTCACACTTAACTGCCCTCTGATAGGGCCAGGACAGCCATTCAGTTCAAGGGCAATTAGGGATGGGCAACAAATGCCAGCCTTGTCAATAATACCTGAATCCCACGAAAGGGTTTTTAAAAATGAGTCGCAGTTCTAGGATGTTAATCTGATGTTAACATTTTCCCCCTTCATTCTTGCTCTTTACTGACCCAACTGGCCGAGCACATGTATGATAACATGGTTATTCTCCACCCATTCAACCTTCTCAGGGGGGTAAAATGCAAGAGTGCAGTTACTTATTCATATGGGGCAGGAGAGTTGCCCTCACCTGTATTAGATTCAGGATTCAGGAAATCAGCTAGACTTCTTGTTCCTGATTGTTAGCCGGTGATCTGCTGGAAAGTGTTTGTGTGTGTGGGTATGGAGCAAAAACAGGATCAGGCTAAATGTGATGCAGCCCCCAGATGACTAGCCTGCTGATGTTCACCGCCTAGACACACATGCAAAGGTTAGACATTTGGCCAAGATAACCCTTTAAACACCAGCAAGTTTCCAGCTTCTCAAACAGTGAATCCACCCCCACCCACCACTGGGTGAATGCCAGCAACAATGAAATAAGTCTCTTCGATTCTTGTCTGATTCACTCATGAGACGTGGACATCACTGGTTGAGGCCAGCATTTATTATCCATTCCTGGCTGCCCTTGGGAAGGTAGTGGTGAGCTGCATTCTTGAACTGCTACAGTTGGTCGACCCACAATGCCATCCAGGAGAGAATTCCAGAATTTTGACCCAGCAACACTGAAGGAATAATAATATATTTCCAAGTCAGGGCGGTGAGTGGCTTGGAGGGGAATTTGCAGTTGGTGGCCTTACTATGTATCTGTTGCCCTTGTCCTTTGAGATGAAAGTGAATATAGGTCTGGAAAGTGCTGTCTAAGGAGCCTTGGTGAGATTCTGCTGTGTACACACTGCTGCTACTGAGTGCCGGTATAAATCAGGAATTATAAAACAAGTCTCAGTTATGGTAGCCATCAAACAATGATCCATTGTTGCAAGGGAAGGAAATCTGCCATCCTTACCTGTTCTGTCCTACATGTGACTCCAAATCCACACCGATGTTGGTGGATGTGGTGCCAATCAAGGGAGTGGATGTTTGTTGAAGTAGTGCCAATCAAACGGGCTGCTTTGTCTTGGGGTGTCAAGCTCCCTGAGTGTTTTTGGAGCTGCACCCATCCAGGGAAGTGGGGATTTTTCAATCGCACTCCTCAACTTGAACCTTGTAGATGGTGGACAGGTTTTGGTGGGTAGAGAGGTGAGTTACTCACTGCACGTTTACTGGTCTCTGACCGGTTGTTGCAGCCACTGTGTTCATATAGTGAGTCCAGTTCAATTTCTGATCAATAGTAACCCCCCTCAGAATGTTGATAGTGGGAGATTGACTGATGGTAACATCATTGAATGTCAACGGGTGATGGTTAGTTTGTCTCTTTTTGGAAATCATCAACGGCTGGCATTTGTGTGGCATGAATGTTATGTTCATTGCTTACTTCAGGTCCTAAGTGAGAGATGGGAAGTCCAGCCCATGAGTCATTCCAACAGGGACTAAATCAAGGCAGAGGAGGGAAGGTGGCAGGGTCATCACCCATCCCTTGCCACCCCACCTAATTGAAGACCCTCACCAAAACCCACCTCAGGAAGAGGGTTTTAGATTCCATCCCATGCTTACAGTTTGGATGTTCTGAGATGGGCTAAAATTGGAGCAATTCCTAAAATGATATTGTACTGATTGCAGTCTTCTTATTTCGAATGAGTTAAAGAATCTGATAATAGTTATTAATGAACGAACTTCAGCCTTAGGAGAGAGAGTTGGGGCAAGAGCTGCTGTGTGATCAATGGCAGTATTGCAAACCAGGTTTTTAGTGAATGGGCCACCCAGCTTACACAGTTCCTGAATCCAATGGAAAGGAGGATCAGGAGGATCAGGTAAGTATACAAGGGGCTCCCCAGCACTTTGCTCAAAGACTAATTGAAACCAAAGGAGCCATCATAATGCAATTCTGTCTTTTGCTCGCCATCTATATTTTTCGAGCAGACATCCTAGGACACTGAGGCCTTTTGAAGTGGTCTTGCTGTTGTCCTGGGTGAGACGAGCCAAATCAAGCCAGGCTGGGAGCAAATTCCACATTCAGTCTTGTGTGGCTCAGTGACTCATCTATCTGAACAGCTGACATCCTGAGTGGACTTCTGCTCAGCAGTTTGCAAGCGCTCACACACTATATGTAGTGCCAGGAAAGAGGGAAGGCAATAGAAGAGAATGTGTAGACTGTCATTTAATATTTCCAATAACAAAGCACAGAAATGGATGCAAGAGAACATTTATCTTGTCTAGACAAGGGACGTGAATGAATAATGAGACATTAAACTGCAACATTTAGTGGAGCAGTTAATAGATTGATGCTTGGATGAGTGAAATGAGAGTCAATTAACTGGATGAGAGTCCACAAGGATGTACACATTCTAACGGGATAATCAATAAGGAGATAAGTGACTTTATCATTACCATTTTATGTTGATAAAGGTGAGGGGTGTCAGTACTGGGGACATGAAGATTTCCAATTTAAGACACACTCGTGAAAATAAACACATCAAAACAACAACTTGCAATTATACAGCGCACTTATTGTAATAAAGCATTCCAAGGCACTTCTCAGAAGCACAATCAAACAAATTTTGACGCTAAGTCATTTAAGGAGATTTTAGGACCGGAGACCAAAAGCTGCATTAAAAGGTGTTCTTCAGGTATCGTCTAAGAAAGAGAAAGAGGGAACCTCAGATGCTAGTGCTCTGGGAGATGAAGGCACAGCCACCACTGGTTGAGCAATTAAAGTCAAGGACACTCAAGAGGCTGTCACAGGATGAGCGTAGGTGCCTCAGAGATGTTGCAGGGCTGGAGGAGGTTACAATGATAGTTACAGGTGAGACAGTGTAGAGCTTTTAGAATGAGAGAGACAATTTTAAAATCAGGAGTTTATCAGGCAGGAAGCCTGTAGGTCAGTGAGCATAGGGATGAGGGATCTCTGGGACTTGCTCTAAGTTAGAAGCAGCAGAGTTCTGTGTGAGCTCGTGAAGATGACTTGGCAATCAGAACCACATTGAAATAATCAAGTGGGATCTTATGGAGGTGACCAAGTCTAGCTGCCAGCTGGGAAACTGTTGAGAGACCCACATTGCTGCCTTTGGGGAAGGTCTTCCAAAACCACAATCCAAACAGGCAGTGGAGAAGCCACCAGACAGCTGTTCCCCTTGACCCATGCAGTGGGTGGGGGGGGGGGGCGGTGACCCTCTGCTGAGATCCTCAGGCCAATAAGAAGCCAGAGTTGGGGAGGTGTTGGTAGCTGGTGCTGGAATGTCAACAACTAGAGGTCCAGGATTGAACCAGGCCTTGGGTAATCCATGGCAGGAGGATCATGGGGGTGGTATATTTGGGGAGAGGTCAGGTGCAGTTGATCCAAAACAAAAGGACATTGTGACCATCCAGTCTAGCTCTAATTTTCAGGCTATGTCCTTTTTGTTTTGGATCAACCTACCCCCTCACATATACCTGAAAATTAGCCTTAGACTGAATGGGCACAATGTCAGGAAGCAGTGCCCACCATTCTCTTGTATGATGTTGAGAAAATAAGCATCTCTCAGCATTTTGATAAGGGGGTCACATATTATGCCCACTGACTTGCATGTTCTAACAGCAGTCACAGAATCGCCATCTGAAGCACCAATGTCTGATTTCTACTGCCGCTTGTCTTCAATTTACTAACTCAGCGGATGCCAAGGTGATCTCTATCAATTTGTACTAATCCAGGCATTACTGTCATTCACTAAACAATCTAAGAACTTGTGGATCAGTGCCTGGCCTAAAGGAGGAATGTCTAGTGACCTAAGAGATATACACCAAGGCGTCCATGAGCTAAATATGGGGACCACCTGATTTCCAGACAACGCAGCAAGCAAACCACCTGGGGCTTAGTGCTTTGTGCCTGTAACTAACTTCAGGTGTGAGACAGAAGTGGATATAATGTATGTGTTCTTTCATAGGACACAATTTCTTGTTTTTTTCACTCTGGATGAAGCATTGTAATGTAAGTGGCTATTAACTGACAATGTGGATGTTCAGATTAAACTTTGTAGTAGGAAATAGCAATAGACCACAAAGTCTGTCTAGAGGAACAGGAAAGCTGACGTTTCAGGTCGGGACCCTTCTTCTGAAATTTCTGAAGAAGGGTCCCGACCTAAAACATCAGCTTTCCTGTTCCTCTGATGCTGCTTGGCCTGCTGTGTTCCTTCAGCTCCAGACTTTGTTACCTCTGACTCCAGCATCAGCAGTTCTTGCTATCACAAAGTCTGTCTTCCCATTTGGTTATCAATATTGTAGTGGGGGACCATGGGTAAGAATTAGGGTGTAGACAAAACCTGAAAATGCATCAAGAGTTCCAGCAGCATGGGTCTACAGACAGACAGCCTGACTGTTAAGTGCATATATCAATTAATCATTAAAACCATGTTACCAAATTGACAAATCAAGACAAGCTAACAAAGGAGATTGGTTAGCTCAGTTGGGTGGACAGTTTGTCTCTGATGCAGAGTCATACCAACAGCCTGGGTTCAGTTCCTGCATTGGCTGAGATTACCATGAAGGACTCTCCCTCTCCCCTTTCCTGAGGTGTGGTAACCCTCAGGTTAAACCACCACCAGTTGTTTCTCTCTCTATTGGTCACCACACTGCAAAAAGGATGTGAAGGCTACAGAAACAGCTTACCAGGATGTTGCCTGGTTTTGAGAGTATTATCTGTGAGGAGAGATTGGACAACTTGGTTGGTTTTCGCTTGAGGGGTGACCTGACAGAATTTTACAAAACTATGTGAGGCATGGATAGTCAGGGCCTTTTTCCCAGGCTCAATTACTAGGGGACATAAGTTTAAGGTAAAAAGGGGTAAGTTTGAATGAGATGTGAGAGGCAAGATTTTTACCCAGAAGATGGTAAGTGCCTGGAATGTGCTGCAGGGGAGGTGGTGGGAGTGGATACACTAGCAACGTTTCAAAGACATCTTGACAGATACATGAATAGGCAGGGAATACAGGGACATGAACCGCACAGAGGCAAAAGGTTTTAGTTTCGACAGGCATCGTGTGTTGGCGCAGTCTTGGTGGGCCGAAGGGCCTGTTCCTGTGCTGTACAGTTCTTTATTCTTTTCTTTAGTTACTGAATGAAGATGCTTCTGTCCTGTTGCCATGTCCAGGTGTTTAGAGTATCTGATGGTGGGAACAATGCACTGGTTTGTTTTTCCATTGAATGTGATTCTCCTAACTTGATGCTTTGTGTGCTCACATTGGAAAATGTCAGAATTAGACTCAATTAAGAGTCAGTCAACACTTGTTGGCAGATCGGCTTTCACTGAAACGAAGCCTTTTAACTCTTTCAGACACATATGGTATTGAGAAAGGTTTTCCCAGTACCCTGTCCCACATTTTCCACTTACCTTTCTCATTTTTTTTTATATATTCAATCAGGAATCAAATCTGCACATATAAATATTTACCCAGAGAATGATTTTTTGGATCACTTTAAGGCTGATTGGGGCAATAGTTAGCACTACTGTCTCACAGCGCTAGGGACCCAGGTTCGATTCCACCCTCAGGAGACTGTCTGTGTGGAGTTTGCACTTTCTCCTTGTATCTGCGTGGGTTTCCTCTGGGTGCTCTGGTTTCCTTCCACAGTCCAAAAATATGCAGGCCAGGTGGATTGGCCATGGAAAATTGCCCATAGTATTGAGGGATGTGTAGCTTAGGGGGATGGGTCTGGTTGGGATGTTCTGAGAGTTGGTGTGGACTTGTTGGGCCGAATGGCCTGCTTCCACGCTGTAGGGATTCTATGATGTTATACAATCGGCACTGATGTGAGAGTTTCCTACGATCAACAATGCAGAGTCCCCTGATTTGAGTAATATACTCAGTGCTATTTTAGCAGCAGTGAGCAGTGAAAGACCCTAGAAAACTGCAGAGATGTGTCTACATAGACCACAAGCAATGCAGAATGGATACTAAATGGTGGTTAAACTTACTGGAACTCTGAACCTTCATGAGGAAACCTGATTATTAATGCACTAAGATGAAAGTGGGTGAACCATCCCTCATTCTATCCTTTCCTGAGATGGTTTTACACTTGCTTGGACACTTAAAATTCACAAGTTTTGGATCAGATCCTAATTTCCTGTTCTTGAGAAGCGACTAGGGTGGCAATTTTGTGATTTTTTTTTTGTTGATGCCAGCACAGCAAAATTCTGGTGTGGGAGAGTCAGTAGACTGGGAGAGTCAGGAGACAGGGAGAGTCAGGAGACAGGGAGCTCAGATACGCCAGCCTGGGAAATTCTCAAGAGACAATGGTTTAAGGGCAGGTTTGATGAGTTCCTGTTGTTTTGCTTGCTATATAAAAATATCTATGTTCATTTCTTCAAGGCTTTGATGCAATCCAATGCTCCTTGCCCAGGGATATGAGGAAGATTACACTCAACGAGTTATCAGACAGCAGCTTCACAGAGTGTGAGTTCTCCCTGACTCTGACAGACTACTTGATTATCTTTTTCTCTGGGGTTTGTGTCTCCATCACTGCCATTACAACGAGCTTCTTCTTGGCCAATATTGTTCAATGCTTCCAGAGACTGGGACTATTCAAGGAAAGTGATGACGACGAAGAGAATAATTAATGGCAAGAAACAGACGAACCAGATGAATACTCGTCATTTTATTTCCTCTGCTTTTCATTTGCGAAGGAGTTGCGTTTTTACTTAAATATAAAGTTGCACATTATGTAATGCATTTGTTAGTAAGATATATGCATCTGTTGATAAAGATGAAAACATTAAAATGAATTAGTTTTTCTAGTTGAGGTTGTCCTACAGTTGCTTGAATGTAGGAACAAGAGTAAGCTATTCAGCTTCTTGAGCCTGTGCCTCCAAAGGACTAATGGGATGAAGGATTTTATTATCAACAAGATTAGACAACAAAGGAATAGGTCATGCCTCAGCCAAGTAGACCCCTAGTATGTTGACACATTCAGTACTGTGAGCAATTCCGAGTACTACATTCAGGAAGGATTATATTGTCCATGATAGATTGGCCCTGGTTTTTGCTACCGGGTTAGGAACACAGAGATGGAACATTTCCCAGCTCCATGTGGCAACAAATTTCCTGGGAGTGTGGATTTTCATTTCAGAGAGAGGGAGGTAGACTGGGTAACGTCAGGGCGGAAGCTGCTGACTGAGGGTGCAGGTTGGCCACAGGATCGGCCTGTCTGCACTGGCACTGCCCGGAAGATTACCCAAAAAAACCTGATGAAACTAAAAACTGCCCTCCAGCCCTCATTTCCAATATCTCCTCACTCCCAGACACACTCCCCATTTCACATTAGTGCTAATCCCTATGCTATCTTATGCCCTTCTCCTCTCCCTCATGACACCTCATTACTGCAATGGTATCTAATGCCCTGTATTGATCCTTGCCCTTTATAATCCTTATGCCAAAAGTGGCAACTTATGTTAAACCATGCCCCTTTGCCTACCACTATTTGCCCTTTCACATACCATGCCAACTCACCTAATGTCCCCAATGGGAGCCACACAGAGCTGACAAGAAAAAATACAAAGAGAACCTCCCTGATTCATAGAATACGTTTACCACATTTAAAATTCTTTACTTTAATAAAATATTTAAAAAATAACAGACATTTCATTCAAGTGCAATAAGCACTGAAATTCAAAGTCCCATATCCAAAAATCAAAAAAATCATTTGTATCTGCCAATCAAACTATAAAATGGAAGACACCCCACTCTGATAACAGATCCTTGTGAAATCTGTCTTGCTGCACTCATCCAGCAATGGAAATCCTCAAGATAATGTCAAAAGACAGACAAAACAGAAAGAAATCATTCTTTTTGAACTCTCCACACTTTTTTTTTCAAAATCAAAATGCTTGGAGTTTTATATGATTTGACAGTCTTGACAAATCCCTTTAACATTTCACAAGTTTTAAAACCTTTCACAACTTGACAGTTCTTTGACAGCTTAGCTTCATTTAGAAGTTCTTTGTCAGCTTGACAGTTCTGGTTGGTTGATACATTTTTAGGTACATTCAACTCTACTGGTAACAATACCAAAAGGTACCAGACACCCAAGAAAACCACCTGTCCCCCCACTTCAGCATCCCCTGCAGCAAGGACACCTGATTTCCCTTCACCACAAAGACCATATCAGAAGGGGTACTCTACCTTTCCAAAGGTGTGCCCAAGCTATCCCAGTGAATGTACAACATCCAAAGCTTAGCAGGTCCAGTACGCACACTACAGGAACATCAATATCCCACTTCAGGATGGCAGCTGATGATGTAAATGACCAGCTCCCTCCATAAAACATGAATGGGTTTAACTCAGTCTGAATCTAACCTCCCCCAAGTGAAAGTGGGAAGTGCTGTATTTAGAGGCAAGACTTCCAAATTTTGGCCTCTACTGCCATTTTTGCCACAACAGAGATGCTTTTTGTCATGAAGAAAAGCTGAGCCATTATTGTGTAGATTTGCTCAGAATGTGTAGCATTGTGTTTCCTGGAATTTAGAAGGTAAAGGGTTGATTGGTCAATGTTTCCAAATTGTTAAAAATTGATAGGATAGAGAGAATATATTTCTAATGGCCGGTAGTATTTTGCATAAGGGGTTTTGTCTATTCGTTGAAACTAAACCATTCAGAATTGACATTAGGAAACACTTCAATGAACGTAGACATTAGGAGCTCTCTTCAATAAATGGTAATTGAAGTTAGATCAGTTGTTAACTTGAAGCCTGAGATTAAGAAATTTTTGTTACCCAAAGAAATGGACAAAAGTGGGTTTATGCATTAGGATGTAGATCAACCGGGGTCTTATTGAATGTTAGAAAAGGCTCAAGGTGTTAAATGCCTCCTCCCATTCCTGGATTTCCATTTCATTATGTTATGGTTGACCTGTGGCTGAACTCCATGTACTCTCCCTGGTTTTAGGTGATCTGGGGAAAGACTAGGTGAAGCTAGCTCTTTCACCTCAAGGATTTTATACAGTCATGAAGATGTGCCATGGTACTGTAAGCACTAAACTATAACTGAGATCTTCAGTCTGTTTCAGATGGGCACAATTTCCTGGTGCTTTTCAGGTAAAGGACTGCAGAATAGCTCTAAAAGGGCACCTTCCTGAATGTTGCCCTCTTGTTGATTTTCATCTCTCTTGCAGGTCAGTTGGGTGATGGGCTGCATCAGTTCTACTCCCGCAGACTCAGTGACACCAGCGGGAGGCTTGATCAATCTGAGTTGTCAGGCTTCACTCAAATATAAGTGACAAGCTGCCAGCACTAATCCCATTATGTGGAGAAACAAAAGAAGCTGGTATTGTTCTCCTGACAGCAGAGAAGGTGAGGGGGGACATTTACAGAGGATTTGAAAATCGTGAAGAATTTTGATAGAGTTTCCGAAAGATGAAGGTTCTGCCAAAGGTGACATGAGGGAGTGAACAGCGTTTCTTGTTGAAAAAACTTCAAGGAGACCAGTATCCTGTCACCAAGTTATCCTTTATTTACACGTGCAAAGTACATAGGCTCTGACCAGCCAGCTCAGAGCCAGTCCCTATTTGAATCCCTATTTGGTATTTGTTTCTAATCAATCTCTTTGGAGATGTTATTACACACCTCTAGAGCAGGTGGGACTTGAATCTGGGCCTCTCAGGCCAGGGATAGGGACACTGCCACTGCACCACAAGAGGGTTCATAATCTCCTGCTTATAACTGTCAGCCTGGGCTCCCTGATTGGCCCAGGTCATCATCCCCAATCAAGGATCTCATAGTCAATAGGATCCACCTGGCCCTCAATCCAATTAGTACAGTTGTGATCTGGAATGCATTGTCTGATAGGAATGGTGGAAGCAAACTCAACATAAACTTTAAAAAGGGAACTGTAAAAATACTAAAAATGGAAACATTTCCAGGGCAATGAGGGATGGAACTAATTGGTTGACTCATTCAAAGATCTGGCACTGATACAAAATGTTGTATGGCCTTCTTCTGTGTTTAGTGATTCACTGTATTCAATTTGATTCAATATTGTTGGCCTAGTGGTATTTTCACTGGACTATTAATCCAGAGACCTAGGGAATGTTCTGTGGGCCTGAGTTTGAATCCATGGTGGAATTTGAATTCAATAAAAACATCTGGAGTTAAAAGCGCATTAATTGGTGACCATTGACCTACTAGATTGTCTGAAAAACCCATTTGTTTCATTAATGTCCTTAAAGGAAGGAAACTACCATCCTTACCTCGGCTGGCCTACATGTGACTCCAGTTCCATGGTAATGTGGTTGACTCTCATCTGCCCTGTAGGCAATTAGGGATTAGCAATAAACTTCGGGCCCAGACATGATCCCACAAATGAATAAAGAAAAATGTACTGTTTATATTCAGCTTGCCATTTGTGCAAGTGATAACATGATGGGCCAGGTGGCCCGTTGCCATTTAAAAGCAACCAGCAGCTCTTAAATGGGAAGTGTACTTTTCAAAAGTTGTCAGTGAACAGTGGGTTAGAATGGCATTTGTAAAGGCATTCCAATTTTCACACAGAACTATGAAGATTCACATAGAGCAGGTGTTGCACAAGTTCTTTCTTTGCAATGGGCAACTTAAGCCCTGGCAAATCAGTTAACAAGCAGAAACAGGACAACAGGTCGATGCCAGCAGCTTAGTTCCAAGGAATTGCCTGCAACACAAGATGAAGTGTAATTTTCTTAACAGGTCAGCCAAAGTTAGACTCCTGGTCAAACCTTTCATTCTCTGTATAGCTCTGTAATGTCAAACCTCAGCCCCAGTGCTTTTGGGCCCTGCCTCCCTCACTTCCTCAGCCCCTCCCAGAAATACAATATGACACAGTGCTACTAGCCCATTGTCAGCTTCCACTGCTGTTGCCCTTGCAATTATTGTGTTTGGCCAATGTTGATGTTTCTCCTGGTCAGCACTTGCACCACAATGAATTGCTTCAAACATCTTCAAATCCATTCTGCAATCTATTCTAAATCTCATGGCAAACTGGCCCTTGCAGGCTGTGATCTCCATCCTCTCTTCTACCTTGGGCAGACGTGAAATCCGATGAGAGGGGCCTAAAATTGTATACCCAAAGTCTACAGCCTGATACTCCGCTGGACAGGGCACTTGACAAAATGGGGATGTCTTACAACAGGAATGGATTATTCTACAGCATGTCTGTATCCTCATGACTCCTTCAGTATTGCTGAATAGCAATAATTATGTTGCTGGTGGCAGGGTTCTTCAGAGGTTGATCAGTATATCAGGTGAATGAGGTTAGATGACATGGTTATCTTGGCTCAGTGAGTTAATCATTCCATCATCTTTGAGTCAGAAGGTTAAGGGTTTGCACTGCACTCTAAGCTAATCAGATCAGACAGCCGTTTCACATCCTGTCAGATTTGACCTTCCTTGTCTTCAGTGGAAAGTATTATCAAAAGAGAGTAAGAACAGTGATCACTCCATCCCAGCAGTTTCACTGGGTTAAAGTAACCCACCTTAAATTCATAATACAGACCAACACTTTGTGTCAGCAATGAGGAAGTGATGCATTATCAGGAGTCCTGTTTTTCAGATCAGTCGCTAAGCCGAGATCTCCTCTGTCTTCTTCAACAAATCAAAAACATTCAAAGGAGTGTTGCAGACTTCCCCCGGTTATCAATATAAATATGTAAATGCCTAACATTCAGTCCTCTCATCACTGGTTGAGGGGTCTTCCTCCTTACAAATTGGTTGCTACTTTTGTCAGGTGACAGTTCATTGACTACTGAACACTTTGTCAGGCCGAAGTCACAAAAGACACAGGATAAATACAAATTCTTTCTTTATGACTAACCTGAGCATTGATTCATAATTCTTTATTATATTCGCTGACTTAATTTACATAAATGTTTCCCTTCTTTGTCTCCAGAATGCATTTAGCTATAATAGACCAGTCAGGTCTGAAATTTCCATAGATTTCCCTGAGTTGATGACCATAGAGAAGATGATTTTGGGAGTATTTTGAAGCAGACCAACTAGTTGGCATTTAACAGGCCACTTGGTTCATTAATGAGATGAAAGGGAATCAAACTTAAGTCCAAATTCACAGGTCAGAATATTCTAATCATTCCAATCAGTAGAAAGTCAAACGGTAAACCTTTATGGCTTCATTGTCTTAACAATAAAAATCTTAAAGTACGAGATTACAGTACTTATTCATAAAGGATCTCCAATTAAGGCATGACTGGTTTTGTGACGAGGAATACAACATCAGTTATTTAACACAATAAACATTAACTTAGGAGTGTTTTGCTATGATAGCAATTGCTTAGTAATATGGAGACTCCTGTTAAGTATTCCATAATGATATCAGTGGCAATTTATTCCACAATGACACCAGTGCTGTTGCTATCCTCAACAAGATCATTTGGATATCGCTATGACCGAGCATGTTAGCTAAACAGATTGAAATTAGAATAGTCTAATTTTTTTATTGAGGCCCAGAACCGGCACCAGATACTTCAACTTGACAGAACACTTACCATGCGTTCAATGGGTGGTGGAAGCAGATTTAATGATAACTTTTAAAAAGGGATGGGATACATACTGGAAGCAGTTAAAAGTGCAGGACTCTGAGGGAAGAGCAGAGTAATGGAACAAATTAGACAGCTCTATCAAACAGCTAGCGCACATATGATGGACTGAATACTTTGTTTCTGTACTTGTCAAATCTATGGTTTCGTTGCTTACATCCAGCAAAACTAATCATGGATAAAGGCAATTTAAATGCTGATTTTTCCGCTCTGTTTGTTAAGGCAGTAATTAAGTGAGAGGAGATGACTTGGAACACGATCTCACTGAGATAACCATATAAATAATTTCACCGATCGGCAGGGAGTTGATTTACACCTGATTACTCGTGAAATTCAAGAAAAGATCTGGGTGTAATTTCCTGTATGATTGAGGATTACTGGTTAGCATGCTCATATGGTAATCCTAGCTTCACATTCATTCCTGTCCGGGTCAGAGATATTAACTCTGTGTTTAAATACCAGGGCACAACATACAAAACAGTTGTAAGTGAGACAAGGTCACTCAAATAGCAGGAAACAGAAACAAAAAGGGTTTGGATATTGTGTGTAATTAGTCACACTGCCACTCCATGCTGAGAAAACAAAGTGATTGGATACAAAAATGAAATACCGCGGATGCTTAGAATCCAAAATGAAAACACAAAATGCTGGCAATACCCAACAGGGGTCTGTCAGTGTCTGTGGACAGGGAATCAGGGCTAATGTTTCAGGTCAATGGCTTTTCCTCAATACTGGAAGAAGTCAGGGGGTCAACAGTTTATAGCAATAACCAAAGCAGGGAAAAGGAGGGAGAGGAAGTAAGAACAACAAGGATGATCAATGAAAGGTGGAGGGTAAAATGGTTTAATAGACCTTAATTGCAAGGGGGAATGGACTGAAGTATAAACATTTTGGTGCTATTGTATAGGGCATTGATGATGTCATACACAGGAAATGAGTGCAGTTATGGTTGTCTTTTTTTTAAGGAGGGAGTTACTTGCATTGGAAACATTTCAGAGAAGTCTTACTTCGCTGATTCCTGCATTGAAGATGGCTGTCATGTGAGGAAAGATTGAGCAGTCTGAGTCTATCTTCATTAGAGGTTAGAAGAATGAAAGGTGATCTATTGAACATAAAAGATCCTGAGAGTCCTTAACAAGATACCTGCTGAGAGGATGTTTGGGGGAATCTAGATCTAGGGGACACTGATTAAAAATAAGGGTTCTCCAATTTAAAAAGGATGTGAGCAGGAATTTGCTCCCTAGGGAAATTGCTAATGTTTAGAATGCTTTACCCCAGATAACAGGCTGGCTGGGTCATTCAACACTGAATTAGATAAATTGTTAGTTGATAAGGGAGTCAAAGGTTATTGGGGGCACGCAGGAAAGTGAAAATTAAGTGAAATTGAAATTAAGGCCAAAAATAGATCAGCCATGATATTATCGAGTGGCAGAGCAGGCTCTTGGGGCTGAATGGTTTATATTTCTTACATTGTTATGTTCTTTTAATAAAAGTGATAGTGATGCAAGAGATAAGGAGTGGTAAAAGAACAAAACAGAACCAAACGATCAATCCACAAGACATATAATTAGCAACAGCAGAACACTTGCTGTCTTAAGAAATGAGTGTTAGTTATAGTCTTATGTTGACCCTTGCAAATAGGGAGACATGCAAGGAGGAGAGGAAGAAGGCCATTGAGCATCTGTTTGCCCACACACTCACTAGATATCTGTTAAAGAAAAATCAACAGCAGGTCAGTGAAAAGCTAGGACCTGAAACCTTAATAACTGTAGAGTAAATTATAGTGACTTACCAACCAGATCTGCTCCTGCCACAGGTTATCTATAGCTTGCCCTATCGTGGGCTCTGTGCCACTTATTTAATGCTTTCAGGTTAAGTAACATCCAAATACCTACCAGTCCTTGAAGGAAATCAAAAGAAAAGTTCCAGATTATTTATCCATTTTATATGCCTCTTAGCTGAAAGAATGAAAATGTAAGTTTAGGAAGTTCAACCAAGGCCATGGACAACGAAAGACAAAAACACTTGATTAGTTTCCCTATTCCTATAGCTCATTCCTGGGTGTCCATTATTCTATACATAAACCACACAACCCTTCCACTTAGATTTGAATCTGTAACTTACACCTGCATTTCCATAACTCCAATATTAACTCCCCAATTGCTTTGATTTGGTTGCTGTCTGTAACTCACTCCCTGCAATTCATTATTCTAAATACGAATTGCCTGATTATGTTGATCTAAGAGACTGTGCCAATAGTTAACGTAAAAACCCTGTCAGTAGAGTTAAAAATCTCCTGGGGATCTCCTAACTGCTGGCCAGTAACCCTTTATAAAGAGCATACATATGTAGCATCTGGCTTAGAGCTGAATTGAACATGCACTTAGGGTAAAACAGGCTCTTGGTTGTGATGCTCAGCATGGTCCAATAGCGTGCCATCACTTACTATCTTGAGTCATCCATGAAGAATGGCCATCTCCACATTGTCCCAAAGTATTCCCTGTGGGGTGCAACACCAGAAGCATCTCCAGGAAAGGACAGAGAACGAGGGGAATGCGAAGGCTTTTTTATTTGTTCATGGATTACGAGGATCACTGGCTGGGTCAGCATTTATTACCAATCCCTCATTGTCCTTGAGAAGGTGGTGGTGAGCTGCCTTCTTGAATCGCTGCAGTCCACCTGCTACGGGTTCACCCACAATGCTATCAGGGAGGGAATTCCAGGATTCTGACCCAGCAACAGTGAAGGAATGGCGATATATTTCCAAGTCAGGATGGTGGCTGGCTTGGAGGGGAACTTGCATGTGGTTGTGTTCCCATGTATCTGCAGTCCCTGTCCTTCTAGATGGTAGCAGTCATGGGTTTGGAAGATGTTGCTGAAGGAAATGAAATGACCAGATACGGGAGAAGTAGGTAACGAGTGAACTGCTACACTTTGCGAAGGGTCTGTCAGGGGTGAACAAGTTAATTCTTTTTAATGACAGCAGCGTCTGGAAACCTTTCCACAGTTTCTATCACTAAAAAAACTGAGAGCAGCTCGGTGGCACATATGAAGGGCACAATGACACAAGTGCTCGCCATGCCAAAGACGAGAGTGTGGTAAACCTTTTCATGTCAAGCACATCAAATTACTCATTCCCAGAAAGCTGAGTGGATTTGAGGGCAGAGTGACTTTCAGCAAACATTACAAACATCAACAGAGCTGTGAAACTGCTCCAGCAGTTGGAGGGTCTCACTGTCTTAGTGTCCTGTTTAGCCTGGCTGGCACTGTTGAATTAAAGGAAAATTGCCAACATGGGCATGGACTCCAGTTAGCCTTCTTGAGAATACCAGCTTTCACAGACATACCCGAGTGCAATCACAGAGTCATGAAGTGAAATAGCACGGAAATAGACTCTTTGGTCCTACGAACCCATTTCGACATGTTCCCAAACTAAACCAGTCCCACCTACCTGTGTTTGGCCCATATCCCTCCAAATATCTCTTATTCATGTACTTATCTAAATGTCTTTTAAACATTACGACTGTGCCTGCATCCATCACTTCTTCTGGAAGTTCATTACACACACAAACTACTCACTGTGTAAAAATATTGCCCCTCATGTCTTTTTTAAATCTTTATCCTCTCACCTTAAAAATATGCCCCCTAGTCTTGAAATCCCCTGCCCTTGGAAACAGACCCTTGTCATTCACCTTATCTATATCTATCATAATTTACACATCTCCAGAAGGGTTCAACAAAACCTATAGGTTCTGACCTGGTTCACCTCAGTGGGGTAGTAGCAGTCAAGAAATTGACCTCTGAGATAAGTGACAGACGTCAAACACTTCAGAATGAACAGAAGGGTGAAGAAAGGGCGCAACCTAAAAGTATATCAGAACTTATGATGTGGAGGTGCCGGTGTTGGACTGGAGCGGACAAAGTCAGAAATCACACGACACCAGGTTATAGTCCAACAGGTTTATTTGAAATCACAAGCTTTCGGAGCAATGCTCCTTCACCTGACGAAGAGGCTATGCTTGAAAGCTTGTGATTTCAAATAAACCTGTTGGACTATAACCTGGTGTTGTGTGACTTCTGACTTTATTTCTTATGAGCAATGTGATAATAACTAACAAAAACAAAGTCGCTGGAAAAGTTCAGCAGGTCTGGCAGCGTCTGTGAAGGAAAAAACAGAGTTAACGTTTCGGGTCCAGAGATCCTTCCTCAGAACTGCCAGACCTGCTGAGCTATTCCACCAACTTTGTTTTTGTTCCTGATTTACAGCATCCACAGTTCTTTTGGTTTTTACTTAGTGATAATAACTAAATCTGTTTTAAGGTCTGTCTAGGCTAACAGAAGACCTTTGGAGCCTACAACCCATTGGTCTCAATGTGGACTTTATTAGTTTCAAAATCTCCCCACCCCCAGCCTCATCCCATGACCAACCCTCCCTCTCATCCCCGCCTCCTTGACCTGACACAACCTGTCCATCATCTCTCCCACCTATCCGCTTCTCCCACCTCACTGACCAATCCCCACCACTGCCTACCTGCATTCACCTATCACCATCCCACCTTTCTTCCCCAGCCCCATCCCTTCTCTCTCTATTTGTTTCCGAGCTCCCTTCCCCCTCCTCCATTTCTGAAGAAGGGTCCAGACCCGAAACGTCAACTTTCCTGCTCCTCTGATGCTGCCTGGCCCGCTGTGCTCCTCCAGCTCCACACTGTGTTATATCAGAATGATTCCAGGTTCAATTTTTAATCTTAGCTCAAGTGAGGGATGAGGGGTGGATAGCTTCAGAGGCACTACAGTCTTGTCATCTGGGAACCCCAGTTCACTCACTCTCATACACACACACTCACTCACTCATTCACCGCCATACTCACACTGATATACATGCAGACACACAGGAAGCATTTTCTTCCTCTTCGCCCAGACAGGCTCTAAAACAGATTTAGTTATTACCACATAGCTCATAAGAAATAAAGTCAGAAGTCACATGACACCAGGTTATAGCCCAACAGGTTTATTTGAAATCACAAGCTTTCAGAGCGCTGTTCCTTCGTCAGGTGAAGGAGCATCACTCCGAAAGATTGTGAGTTCAAATTAACCTGTTGGATTATGACCTGGCGTTGTGTGACTTCTGACTTTGTCCACCTCAGTCCAACGCCAGCGCCTCCACATCATAAGAAACAAGAGCAGGAGTAGGCCATTGAGCTAATCTAGCCTGCTCCTCCATTCAAGAATATCATGTTGATCAATCATGGCCTTTGTTTTCCTGCCAGTCCCGCCCAACCATGAGCTTTGACTCCCCTGTCGATCAAAAATCTATCCAGCTCAGCTTTGCATATATCTAATGACCCAGTCTCCACTACTCTCTGGGGAGAGAATTTCAAAGTCCAAATTCATTCTGAAAGAAGAATTTTCATCTCATCTCCATATTCAATGGGACTCCTGCCTATTTAAATCGTTCCCTCTAGCTCTACACTTACACCATGACAGGAAACGTCTTGAGATTTTCTCAGTATTTACCCATCCTGTATGGGTCTGAAAGAGTTAATACTGAGGAATGCTCCGTGCCTGCTCTATGGGCATGCCAACTCACTATGCTGAGGTCTAATGTGCTGAAATGATCATACCTCACTACCCATCAAGACCCTTCAGAATCTAATGTGTTGCAATAAGATCACCTTTCATTTTTGTAAACTCCAATGTATATAAGTTTTCTTTACAAGACAATCCTTTTATCCCACGAATCAACCTATCATGCACTTTTCTAAACTGTTTCTAGCACAAATATATCTCTCTTTAACTAAGGAAACTAAAACTATACACAGGACTCTGGGTGTGGTTTCACTAATGCACTGTGCAGTTCCAGTAAGAATTCCCTCCAATTATACTCTGTCCCTTTCTCAATATGGCCAACATCCCATTTGCCTTCTTAATTACTCATTGTACATGCATACTAACTTTTTGTAACTCATGAACAGGGACATCTATATGTTACCCTCTGAATTCTGCAAACTCTCCCTTCATTTAAATAACATTCTGCTTTTCTACTCTATTCTGCTGCCAACATTTTTACCCTTCGCTTGCTCCTTGAACGGCTATTTGTAATCTCCTCACAATTTGTTTTCCGATTTATCTTTGTATCATTAACAAATTTGGCTACAATGCAGTCAGTCCCTTTATCCAACTCTTTAATATGTTGCATAAATAATTGAGGCCCCAGCTCTGATCCTTGTGACAGTTTTCCCCCAAAAATAACCTAGTTGTCCTGATTCTCTGATTCCTCCTCGTTATTTAATCCTCTATCATTCTATTTATCACCTCAACACAGTAAGCCTTTTACATAGCACCTTATCAAATGCCTTTTGGAAATCCAAATACACTACACCTACTGATACCTCTTTATCTACCCTGCTTGTTACATCCTTGAAGAACTCTAATAAATGTGTCAAATACAACTTCTCCTTCACAAAGCCGTATTACATTATAATTATTGAAATGTCCTGCTACTACGTCCCTAACAATGGATTCCAGCATTTATATGATGATAGTGCTGTTTGTATAAGCTTTTTGAGTGCAAAATTGGCTACATTACAACTTTCACTGACTGTAAAGTGCTCTGGAGCATCTAAGGTTATAAATACAAATACATTGCGTTTGTTATTAGGAAAGAATGGGAAGGGCTCAGCTGTGATGTACCTCTCATGATTGGTCAGCTTTCTAAAGGTCACTACTGAGGATCACACTGGCAGGCTTGGCTCTTTGGCGAAGTATATTCGAACAAAGGTAACCCACTTCAGGAGAAGATGGAATAACTTTAAGAGATGAGTTACAGTGTCATAGAGATGTACAGGACAGAAACAGACCCTTCGGTCCAACTCGTCCATGCTGACCAGACATCCTAAATTAATCTAGTCCCATTTGCCAGCATTTGACCCATAACCTTTTGACCCTTCCTTTCATATACCCATCCAGATGCCTTTTAAATGTCATAATTACACCAGCCTCCACCACTTCCTCTGGCAGCTCATGCCATACACGCACCACCCTCAGCGTGAAAAAGTTGCCCCCTCAGGTCCCTTTTAAATCATTCCCCTCCCACCTTAAACCTATGTCCTCTAGTTTTGGACTCCCCTACCCTGTGGAAAAGACCTTGGCTATTCATCTTATCCGTGCCCCTGATGATTTTATAAACTTCTATGAGGTCACCCCTCAGCCTCCGACACTCCAGGGAAAGTAGCCCAGCCTATTCAGCCTCTTCCTATAGCTCACACCCTCCAATCCTGGCAACATCCTTTAATTCTTTTCTGAGCCCTTTCAAGTTTCACACCATCTTTCTTATTGTAGGGAGACCAGAATTGACTGCAGTATTCCAAAAATGGCCTCACCAATGACTGAACAAAGACTGAAGTCCTGAATGAGATTGCAAATTGGTTTTTCCCTTGAAGGTGCAAAGTGGAGTTATTGCCTCTAGTTAACTCTTCACTTTCAACTTTTATCATTTTCAAAACAGCCATAAACAAATACAGCAAACATTGCAAACTGACATTAGTTGAAAGAGAAAGAAATTGGACACTTTTATAGTTCCACGGATAGAAATCAAAGTTAGAGTTGGACCTGTAAGAAATCAATTAGCTCATCACAAACCAAGCACATGGACGTACCAATCCTGGTCTGTACTGCTCACTGCCACGTTGGAAGTTACAGTCAATCCATTACTTAAACTGGAAGACCATCACAATCTCTTTCCAAAGAGTCTCCCATTTATATTTGATTCCTGGCTGACGCACTGTAAATTAATCTGTCACAGATGGAGTTTCTTTAGTAAGTGAATCCAGTGGACACCTGTTGTGACAGGTAGTATGAGCTTTCCATTAAGACTGACTTTTGACAGCATTACACAACCAGACATAATAATATGCTGAAATATTTAGGACTGGTTCATACTGAGCCAGCATTTCACTTCTGAGAGTTGGTTTCCTGATCATCAGTCTGTGACTTTCACTAAGGAACATATCTATACATGTACAGTGTGTGTTAAGAATTATTGGATAAGAACAGAATCCTGGGAATGGCCATCCTCAATAAGAATCATTAACAATGGAGAAGAGGGCATCAATAGGCAGAGACAAAGGGCAAATTCCTCAAAAAAACATTATTGCTAATATTTTTCATGTGTAGCCCTGTTAATGTTAAAGATATCCCAAAGGTACTTAGCACCTTCCAAACCCATGACCTCTATAATCAAGAAGGAAAGGGATTGCAGATGTAGGGGAACACCACCACCTGCAAGACCCCCTCCAAGTCACTCACCATCCTCACTTGGAACTACATCACCATTCCTTCACTGTCAAATTCCTGGATTTCCCTTCCTAACAGTACTGTGGGTATCCCTATACATGAAAGACTGCAATGATTCAAGATGGAAGCTCATCTCTATCTTCTAGAGGGTAATTAGAGATGGGCAATAAATGCTGACCCAGTCAGCAACACCCACCTCACATGAATGAGTGGAGCAGTTTGGGTTTTGAGAAGATTTAGGTGGGTGGGAAAAGAGAGATGGGAAGATTTAGCAATGGAGTGTGTGCAATAGGACCCTGATGACTGAGAGCTCTGCCAGAGATGGTGGAGTGAAGGCAAGTGAAGAGAGAAGGCTCTATAATAGAACAAAAACAAAAGGCAACATCCCTGAGTGGAAACAGTTAATGTTTGAGGTCAATGGCCTTTCCAGGTTTGGGAAGTGTTTTTTTTGGTGATGTTGCTTTAGAACCAGATAAACTTTAAACACAAACATGGAGGACAGTTTACTCATTGCTGTTTGACACCTATGCAGCCAGATCTTAATTGCTTCAAACTCAGAATGTGGAAGAGAGCCCCAGCAAGAGCAATGGAGATCGAATCCATTAACACCTTCAATGCCTTGAGGGGAGGTGATAGCTATATTACTGTGAGACAGTTAATCCAGAGACACATGTGATGTTCCAGGCACCTGGGTTTGAATCCTTCCAAGGCAGACGGTGGAATGTGGAATTAAGAATCTGATGATGGCCATGAAACTATTATTGATTGTCAAGAAAACCCCATCTGGTTCACTGATGCTGTTCCAGGACATTGTTACCTGCTCTGGCCTGCATGTGATTCCAGACCCACAGCAATGTGGTTTACCCCTAACAATTAGGAATGGACAATAAATTCTGACCTAGCTAACAGTACCCAGATGCCATGAATTAAAAATAGAAGGATGGTTGAGTGTGAGATTGGAGCCAATGATGATCGGATACTCTATACAACAGGATAATTCTTCGGAGACTCTTTTTGGAAAATGCTGCTTATTGGAGAAAGCTGCCAACATCATCAAAGACCCCTCCCATTTTGATACTGCTGTCCTACAACCTCTCCATCAGGCAGAAGATACAGAAGTTTGAACACGTGCACCAGCAGGTTCAATAACAGCTTCTTCCCTGCCATTATTAGACTGATGAATGGACTCTCTAACTTCAAATAATGCTGATCTTGTTAATGTTAATCTTGTCTAGCACACATTTAGGATGGCACAGTGGCTCGAATTGCTGCCTCACAGCACCAGGGACCTGTGTTCAATTCCACCCTCGGGTGACTGTCTTTGTGGAGTTTGCACGTTCTCCCTGTGTCTGCGTGGGTTTCCTCTGGGTGCTCCGGTTTCTTCCCACATCCCAAAGATATGCAGGTTAGGTGGATTGTCCATGCTAAATTGCCCGTAGTGTTCAGGGATGCGTAGATTAGGTGGGTTATAGGGAGATGGGTCTGGGTGGGATGCTCTGAGGGTTGGTGTGGATTTGTTGGGCCAAAGGGCCTGTTTCCACATTGTAGGGATTGTGTGTATATAATAATGAATATATATGTGTGTGTATATACACATCCTGTGCAGTGTAACCTGTATGCCTTACTATGTCCAAGCGATTTTTCACACTATGATCTGTGTATTCTTGCTTACTATGAACTGCTCATAAACAAAACTTTTCACTGTACTTAGGTACACATGACAATAATTCAAATCAAGTCAAGCAGGTCGACTCTGAAAGTGGAATTCAGGATGGGAGTGTGTTCTGCTTGATTCTCACTGGGAATGTCATAAAACATCCCAAAGCAGTTCACAAGAATGTTATCAAAAAAGAAACCTGACACCACGTCACATAAGGAAATGGTAGGATAAGTGATGTAAAATTTGTAGGAAGCAGTAGGCTTTAAAGACCATCTCAAAAGGACAGAGCAGTTGAGAGGCAGGCAGGGAGGCTCTCGGACAGAATTACAGAGCTAACAGGAGGCAGGACCAGGTGAATTTATGAGGTATGGTTTAGTAGAGGACAGAGAAGCGGATTAATGCGTGAGCTCCTGATGGCTTAGATTGATCATGACTTCTGTGACAATGACCATTTCACATGTTCAGATATCCATAATCTTGTCTTAATCATGTCATCCTCCGGCTACCTTGCAGGCTCATGGGGCTGTGTGAACCTATTATACCTTCACAGACTTAAAGCTGAGGCTAGAGATTGTGTGGTTTGATACTGCTTCTAATCCTCTCACACCAGATATTGAACACTCTTTAAATGGTGACTGTCTATAGGATGTGAAATAGTTGCTGCAACAATTATCCTATGGCACCCCAACTTTCCGATCGGAGCACAACCCTCTGCTACATTAAATCGAGCGTTATCTCCAGATCCCTGCATTTCAAACATTTGTCACCCTTTCAGATACAGATCTGATCATCTAATGAATCTGAACTACAGGGCTAAAAATGTTCACTATTTTCTTGAGGGATTTGTCTCTATGGAAATTGGAAACTTCTCCTAATCCCAGGATTACAGTGAACAAGCATAGGTACTGCAGTTGAGCCATTAATACTATTACTGGGACTCATCCCTTTGTCCTTTGATTTCCACAGAAGATTATTTCCCAAAAATATACTGCCTTCCTTAGTGACGCACAAAGTTTAAAATGTTCTTTTCTCCAATTTCCTCCCTGCCACTTTTGGGATTTTTTGTTGCTTACATTCCAACATCTCAAAACAGATTCAATACTGAAGATACCCAGAGCTCTATTACTGCCACCAATTAACATAAAATAGGATAAATTTTATACATATATTTATCCTATTTTATGTTATATATATATTTATATAGAGTGAGAGAGAGAGCACTACAGTGCCAAATGCAGTCTGGGCAGTGAGAATGCCAAATTACGTAAGAAAGAAATTTGAAAGGATGCAGCTATAACGTGGACTGGCCTGAAAGGGTCACAATAGTTCTGTAAGGGCATTGCTGAAAAAAATTACATTTTGTCAAAGTTTTTGCCTTGCACTCATCAGGACAATTCACAAAAATACAGATTTAATAGAAAAACTGACACACTGTATGAAAGGAGAATACTGATTGGTTGGCAAGTGGACTGTGATTGGTAGGGGCATTACTGTGGAGAATGCACCAGTTAACAAGGCCTGACAGTTAACTGCCAGGCGTTGTTTAAAATTTAAACTAGGCAGGTTGACTCTAATTCTCAAGGTATTGCCCTGAGAAATTAATTCCAATGTCTCTTATCATGATGAGTGGGAACAGACGCAGTGTATGTCCTTCCTGTCTGCAAAGAACTTTGTATTAAAGTATGGAGCTTCCAGTACATCGATGCCCACCTTGCTGCAAGCCCAACTGACAATCCTCAGTGTCATTCTTCACCCAGTTCTGAACAGCTTTGGACAGGCTCCAAGTCACTGCCACTTGTTAACAGCGTTTTCCAATAGCTGAAGACGAACAGTTCAAGAAAGTGATCGAAAGGAAGGAAAGTAAATGGTGCAGGCATGAAGGCAAATGACAGAGCAGACCAGAACCCAACACACAGTGTACAGAAGTGATGTGGTGCTCCATGAGATTATTTTTAGTTCTCTTAACGGAATGTGGGCATTGCTGGCAATTGTTCTTGAATTCAGTGACTTACTTGACCATTACAGAGGGTACTTTAAGAGTTAATCATGTTGCTGTGGATTTGAGGCCACGTGAAGGCCAGACAGGCACACATGGCCCGATTTCCTTCCCCAAAGGACATTCATGACCCAGATAGGTCTTGCAAAAAATCATCACGGTCACCATCACTGAGACTAACTTTTTATTTCAGATTTATTTTCAATGAATTTAAAATCCATCAATTGCCCTAGTAGAATTTGAACCTGGGCCTGTGGATTACTCAGCCTGTAACATTACTGGATTTGGAGAAAAGTGTGCTCTATACGAATGCACAGCATTATTTGTTGGAGTTTGGTTTGTCCTCCAGCATCTCACACAAGCCATCATTTTTCATGTGAGTTCAAAGGACAAGAATTTTCATTTAAATACAGCCTATCATGGTTGAGCAAATATCAATGGTACTTCACAGTTTGTGGCTTCTTTGAATACTATATGGATCTCTCTTTGGGGTACTTGTGGACTGTTGTGGATTGGGAAGTTATCCTTTAGGTATGTGAGACTTAGGTCTAACTCCAGTATTTTCTTCAAAACTGTTTTGGTATATTTTACACCTCTAGGTAAATATATTTTCTCTCATACAGACTATTCCATCTCTCTTCTATTGCACACGATTGCTGAATCACTATTACACTAGTAATATGTAGTATATGACACTACCCATGACAATTAACCAATTACTCTTCACTGAGGTGGATAAGAGAAAGAGACACATGTCAGAGAGAGGGGGCTTCTAACAAGAGTCTTGAAGGAGGGGGGTGAATTTAAATTGATGGGAATAGTGAGGCTAGGGCAGTAAATTTGAGGTGATTGCTGAGTGCAATTTGGAGCAGGTTAGAGTATGAGCTAAAGTTAATGAAGTGGGAGTGGGGGTCAGGCTGGAGCAAGGAGCTAAGGCAGCATTGCAGCAATCAGTGATACAAGAAGTCACCAACACTTTGAGAATCCAAAACTTCCTTGGCTTGTGTGATTCTGCCGTGTTAGATGGTACAGTCATTAAACCTTTTCTAAGCAGGAGAGCCAACCTATTTCCTTCCAGAGGGTCTCCTAACTATATTTGATTTCTGCCTGAACACAGCCACTTCATCAGTGTAAGATGGGCTTTCTTCAGTAAGGTAGACAAATAGGAGGCTGGAAGAACACAGCAGGCCAGGCAGCATCTGGAGGAAAGGAGCAGTCAATGTTTCGGGTATTACCCTTCCTCAGGACAGGATGTGAAAGTAGGGGGAGCTGCAGATAAAGTTGGGGGGGGGATGGTGAAGGAAGGAGTGGAGGCAGAATGGTGGTGATAGGTGGACATTGGTGGTAAGTACGACCTGGTTCGTCGATGGGAGGGATGAATCTGGTTGGTGGCTGGATGGGTGGGTCAGAGGGTGGAGTGGAAGGGAGGAGGCAGGGCTGGAAGGGGAGGCGGAGGATGGGTGGGAAGGTTATTTGAAATTGGAGAACTCAATGTTGAGTCCTCTGGGCTGTAGGGTGCCCAGGCGGAAGATAAGGTGTTGTTCTTCAAATTCCTTCAGTAAGCTGGCTTTTGTGACCAGTGTCATGATCTTTGGTTTAAAACATTCAACATAGTTTCAGTGAGAATGTGCTTATATATCATTGACTAATTCAAGCACAAAACAAATCAAGATTTATAATTGAGCCTGGACAGTACCTTAATCAGGGACAGCATGGACATGAATGACAACCATTCCTACAAATTATCTGTAGAAATTCACATCTTACTTGAACAGTGTCTCAGTAACGCTGTAACATTGAGTAGCCAGGGACAGGCTAACATTGGTGACTCCCCACAAAGTCAGCTACAGGTTTTGCCTCAGTATTAGGAAATATTTAATTGCTAAGTGTAGGTGACAGTCACTCTGACAGGCTAACCACAACAACTTCTCTTCCTGACAATAATATGCACTATGTACAAGTAACTTGTTGTCCTTAGTCCCCAAACTGGAGCCATTTGCATTATCGAAACAGGGTTCCAGTGTATTTGCATAATGCTGCCTGAAAGCACTGCCTCCCTGTTAGAAATCTGGGCGTGTGAGCCATTGCATATACATACTAACAAAAATTCAAATTGAATCATGAATAAAAATGCTCAAAATTTGTAAAATTTATCATTCTGCTTGGAGACATTCCCCAAGTTATGGGACAGATCCATTCAGATTGATACTGTGAATCACAATAACGGGCAGTTAGAGCTCCTTGACAGGAGAAATAATATAGTCCAGTCTTCCCAAAACAAATCTAGGAATGACCACTGATAACTTTACTGGATGAATGCATTAATCTATCAAGTGCTTTAACACAAGCACCAACACGTCGACTGTAAAATAGCAGAGGAATTCATTTCAAACACAAGTAGCATTCACTTTCTTAAAATCACCAACAGTAATTTCTAACATTTGGTGCCTTTACTACCTTTCACTCTCACATTTCAAAACAGCCCAAAGGCTCTTTCATAAAGTAAAGCAGAAAGGAGGAATATTTTCAATTTTAGAAGCTGAACATAGAGCCTGTATTCATTGCACAGAGGTAAATCAGTGAGGCGACATCACAAACTCTGTAATGAAACTCAACAATTAACCTCTCCGTGTGGGACACAAACAATGAGTTAAACCTTGGTACTCTAAAGAAAAACTCCAGGGATTCCACAAAGCAGACAGAATGTAACCCAAGGACATCATCAAGAAGAAAACTGACTAGACTGCCAAATGAATTAAAAAAGACATCCTCCACCACTCTGAGTAGGAGGTTAGCAATGTCTCTGCCTACAACTGGGAGCTCACTACCAACTTTAATTCAGAAAAATACTTCAACCTTTCATCAGCAAACAGAGAGAGTTACTGGGTTACACACTTCACTGACAGCCATGAATTGTTCAGGATCATTCAATATGACAAAGTGCTGAGTGGTTGGATCAGAGCTTTATTTAGGACGAAGCTTACCTGAATGAGCCAGGTGTGTCAACTTAAAGATGCCATCACCTGTTGAAATATGGGAAACGGCAAAAAAAATCACATGAAGAGTATGTGTACACAATAACCTCCTGACAGTCAGCTATCCTAATCACCAACATTTAGCCTAATTGATTGTACCAAGGTAAGCTGCTCTGTACCCTGCTTTGTTTATCTGTTTAAATTGCGTTTGTTGGTGACAGAATTTGAAACAGAGGAGACTCATTCCAATTGGACGTTGTCATCTTGGATTCCGTGTAACAAACGCAGTTGACAGTAAATCTGATGGCCTTATGATTGAGTCACTTATCAGTAGCTGGCACTAGCAGTGCTGCATCTTCTAAAAGTCTAACATCAAGCAAGTAATAGCTTTATGTAAGTGTTGTGGAATCATTGTTTTCTATGCATTTTCCAAAGGTCAACTCATGCCTTGCTTAAGAGCAATGATCTCAGAAATGATAGGGACTGGGGACCACAGAGATTTCCTTGCCCTTGACTCCCGACAGAACATAGATTGGTTCTGCAAACAGGAGGCCTAATACTGTTTCACAGATATAGTAAATAAATGACAGGACCAATAGTTTTGTCATTTTGTTTCGAAATGTGCTTACTGTATGAAAGTTGAGATAAACTTGTCTCCTAACAACACTTCGTCAAATTCCAGCACTGGAGAGATTGAAGAAGTGGAGAAACAGGCCCACATTTCATCTCAGTCATCATCACAAACTGGTGGGCAATGGAACTAGAGCCACATGGAGCGAATCATCGTCAAAGTGACAGAAGAACAGAAAATAGGCCATGTGCGGTCCCAGACTGTTCAGAACTCCACAGAGTAAGGAGTCACTCATTATAGTTGTGAATAGCACACTGCTGGCTGAAAGGTCAGTTTAAGCTGATGTTGGTGAATTAATTTTCTGAACGCTTAGAAAAGGGTAAAGGCTTTGAGCCAATTTGATACAGCAAATCAGCGTCAGGGTTTAGAGGGGGGCACTGAATAAACATGCCAGAAGTTCTACGATTGCCCAATACAATGGCTTGTCTTTGCATAGAGTTATTGCTGAAGGTACAGAATTTGTGCTGCAGGAACCAGCTCCTCACTACATAAATCTACTATCCCCTAATTTCCAGTTTGTTGTCATCAGCTTTATTAATGTCCTCTGCACCTTCCGGTTCTTTAATCGGTTCCTGTTGAATAATTCCTCCACCTGTCCCACAAGCACTTTTGCTTTTTTCTGAAGGGTTGACTTTTGCTGGTTGCATTTCTGTTTGTATCTGGAACTTTTGACACCAGTGACCATTTTCCCTGTTTAATCCTCATCATTATGGCCATTATTGAGCTCAATGCTACCCAGGCCCTAAGTCGGCACAAACATTTTAAGTGATACAGTCATTGAGCTTCTTTTTGTAAGCAGGAAAGTCAATCCATTTCCTTCCAGAGAGTCTCCTAACTATATTTAATTTCTGCCTGAACGACAGCAATTTTATCAGTATGAGATGGAGTTACTTCAGTAAGGTGGTTTTTGTGATTTTCCATTGGGGCCTTACTGAATAGTCATCAGGACTGGGTACCCTGGCTAATTTCCTATCGCTTGGTGCAGTGACAATGAGGTTAGTGGTTCTGCTCCTACTGCCAAACTATGAACAGTAAGGGCTAGAGACTGAAGTGCAGATCTACGCTATGCTCCTCACTGTTCAATGCAGTTACTAAAATGTTGGTGGTGTTCCTTGTTTCAAACACTAATTTTCTCTGGTTTTCCCTCTCATTCATTGTGTTCCTTTTGTCATGTTTTTATGCCCCTCCTCTCTCAACCATTTCCATTTTGTTTTGTGTGTTCTATGTTAGTTCTACACTCTGTCATCCTTTCCCTGTAGAAGTTGTTGCACTTCCTTAGTTACACTGGATTCCTGATAGAATCACAGTTTTTGTTTCTTCATGCAGTCTATGCCTCTCATGTTTTCCCCTCTCTGTAATATTTTAAGTCTATCAGACTTTAATCTCTCTCCATTCCCTCACCCAGCACCAGCTGTAACTGAATTGGAAGCATTCTAGTGCTCATTTGTGTCTTCCTAGAAATCTTGATTAGAAGGCAAGCTATTTAATTTCAGGAACCTGAACTGCAGCTTGCCTCAAACAGAAGAGATGAAAGTATCCTCTCTCTCTGTGTGACGACGGTTGAGTCTCACAGTCTGGGTTCCAGTAAAACCACTGATCGTTAAAAGGTGAAGACAATGGAACTGAAGATATTAAAAATAAATAGGTGTATGGCTAGCTCCCTCTGATGGAGGCATGTGTAATTACATATCAGTAAAATTACAGAGATAGTAGGAACTGCAGATGCCGGAGAATCTGAGATAACAAGGTGTAGAGCTGGATGAACACAGCAGGCCAGGCAGCATCAGAGGAGCAGGAAGGCTGACGTTTCGGGCCTAGACCCTTCTTCAGAAAGGCTGACGTTTCGGGCCTAGACCCTTCTTCAGAAAAAGTTCACTGCCTGACAGGTTACCTTGTATAGTTCCTAAATGACAGCAATAGCTTGCCTCAACTGGTACAGTGGTTGGAGTCAGAAGTTCCATGCCAGGATTTGAACAAAAAATGTACACTGACACTCCCTTGCTGTACTAGGAAAGTGCTGCACTGTTACTCTGATGACCCTCATTTGAGCTGTTACACTGGAGTTCTAAAGTGGTCAAAAAGATTCCAGGCACTATTTGGAGGATGCTCCCACAGTAGCCTGGACAACATTTCTCCATTAACTGACGTCAAACTACCAAATATAGAATCATAGAATCCCTACAGTGTGGGAGCAGGCCATTCAGCCCATTGAGCCCATGTTGACCCTCTGAAAAGCATCCCACCCAGACGCATTTCCCCCTACCCTATCCCTGTAACCCTGCATTTCCCATGGCCAAACCACCTAGCCTTCACATCCCTCGACACTACGGGGCAATTTAGCACGGCCAATCCACCCAAGCTGGACACTTTTGGACTGGGGTTACCAGGTTATTTATGACTGTGGTAAATACAGAAAGTGCTGAAAAAATTCAGCAGTTTGGTAGCATCTATGGAGAGAGGAATAGAGTTAATGTTTTGAGTCCAATATGACTCTTTTTCAGAACTGCAGTTTCGAAGGAGTGTCACACTGGACTCGAAATGTTAACTGTTTCTCCCTCCACAGATGCTGCCAGACGTTCTGAGTTTCTCCAGCAATTCTTGTTTTTATTTTAGATTGGCAGCACCTGCAGAATTTTATTTTTATTGATGCCTGTGGGACATCTTGCTGAGCAGCAACTATATTTTCCAAGGCAATAGCCAGTGTATTTCAAAATAAAAATTCTTGTGAAATGCTCTGAAACAAGCTTGAGACACCTATTAAGTTATTGTGCAACTTATGTGGACACAGTACAAACAGCCAGAATGTTGGCAATTACCCAATATACGAGCAATTTGTTCCATTTGCACAGCAAGTGCCAACTGATTCTGGTAAAAGGAGAGCAATTCAGAAAAGAACTTTAAATAGAATAATTTTACCTAAGTTCACTGACATTGGTTTGGATCATCACTCTGAGTGAGAATGAGGATTTCTGATGTTACTGCAAATGATGTCTGCATCATTTGATGAGTCTGGGAAGTAATGCAACGTTTCACCTAGCTATTTCCTTACTGTCACCTTGTCCTTATCCAAGAACTATCCAGAACTGTTGTTCTGTTGAAATTTCGGTAGATATTTTGAAGGAAAAGACAGATGTATTCAAGATCATTACTTGGAAACCACACAATATGATGATATCCCTCTCTATCTGAAATGCTTTATCTACTGTTTTAACAGGAGTGTTAATTGATTATAAAATGAATGGATTCACACCCCAATTAACATAAAGGCTACATTTTCTAGATAGCCCCCCAACGTAGTGATCAGGTGCAGTAACACCACTTGAATTTGGGGATCCTTTTGTTCTGATTTCCCTTAGCTAACATTTCATCCTTTCATTTTTGTCCTGCAGAATGAATTATCCGTTTGAAGTTAGTCTTTCTCCAAAACCCTTGGCATCTCCAACAGTTCATTGATATCGGAGTCCTTTTCTAACATTCTTGTTCTGAGCTTATTGGAGTTGCTCCAAGTTTGCTGAGATTCCAATCATTTTCCATGTCTAATCCACCTCCTCTGTTTTTAACTCTCTGCATTGTGGTTATGTGATACTCTTGCTCTCCTTCCCATTGTAAAGTAGCAGTAGAGCTATTTCCCTTGCAGGCACAAAACCACCCCCAGACCCAATCAAGCTCCCTTTAGAGACTTTGGCCAGAAATTCATTCCATGTGCAGGAGAACAGGGAGCAATGAATTTACAATCTTCTCACATCCTCTCCAAAATAGAGACAGAGCTAGAAAAACAAAGAGTCACAGCACAGGCTTCATAAATCAACCGTTTTATTACTGAGAGTTTCTTGTTTAAGATTAATTCTGTTAATAACTCCTCCAAAGTTCATTCAGTCATGATCAGATGTACCTGACACAGTGTTCCTAACATGTCCCAGGAAAATGAACGCACGTAGCTGGACAGATTGCCATGCTCCCATTTTTGCCATCAAGTTAAGTCCAGTTAAGAAATTCTGAAGCAATGATTGTCATTTTTTTGAGGCGGGATGGTGGTAGCTACTTATGGGCTGTCGTGGAATAAGGGATTTGGGACCATAGGAGAGAGTGTAGATAGTGTCATACAATGCTGGCTGGTTCTCTTCTTTTCTCTTCAATCTAGCTAACTTCTCCTCCAAAAGGCCAAAATTTGTGGGAGGAGCTGAAAGGAAATAGATACAAAAGACATCCCTGAGTTCCAGCTACAGAAGCTTATGTTTACAGACGTCTTGTGGTAAAATATCCCATTGTGCATGGTAGGAATGGTCTCCAATTAAAATTGGTGCCAAGCTACATAATATGGATAGATGGCCAGCAGCTTGATCAAAGAGTTAAGTTTCAAGGAGCACCTTAATGCAGGGAAGTGAGGTCAAGAAGGGCGGGCGGCTTGGGAGGGATTGAAGATCTTAAGACCTTGGCAACAGCTTTATGGCTGGCCATAGAAGAATGGAGGAAACTTAGGATGTGAATGATCACAGATCAGATAGTCCCAGGTTTCATCCCTGTTCAGTGCTGAACTAACTGATCTCAGCTGCAATAGCAAAGTGGGGCCTTAGCAACACCAACATGGGAACGGGAAAACTGCTCTGGATTTTTTTTAGCATTATCTGCCAGAAAACTCAATCATGAATGGCATGTGCAGCAGGACTGGTCTTGAAAACCTCCTATCATCTTCAGCCTTCATTACCACCCTGGAGAAATAAGCTGCCAAGACTCCTTATTGGTGAATGACCATCCGAGCAAAGGACAAGAGAGTTGCTAACACTCAGCAAACTATACCCTGCTAATAGTCAGTCTCTTCACAGGAGGAAGAAGATATAGAAAGGGGAGAGAATTAGCATAAACATGCTCTGCAATACATACCTATTAGTGGAACGTCTATACGTTCTGGGACCCAACCTGGCAGCCTTGCATTCCATTTACGAAGTGGAGGCAAACATGGGTTTGGACGTCGATTAATATGTTCATCGTAGTGCGTAACATAGTACCAGGAGCGTGGAATGTTGTGATGAGGGAATAATACTGTAATAGGTACACCCTAAAAAAATAAGGCAACTTATTTAGAGTTTCTTCTTGGTCAAGTACTGTCTGAGGAAGCATTAATCATAAGGGCTGATATGGTGGCTCAGTGGTTAGCACTGCTGCCCACAGGGACCCAGGTTCGATTCCACCCTCGGGCGACTGTCTGTGTGGAGTTTGCACATTCTCCCTGTGTCTGTGTGGGTTTCTTCCAGGTGCTCTATCTCCTCCCACAGTCCAAAGATGTGCAGATTAGGTGGATTGGCCATGCTAAATTGCCCCATAGTGTCCAGGGATGTATAGACTAGGTGGATTAGCCATGGGAAATACAGGAAAGGGGTAGGGCGTGGGTCTGAGTGGGATGTTCTTCAGAGGGTCAGTGTGGACTTGATGGGCTGAATGGTCTGCTTCCACACTGTAGGGATTCTATGATTCAAGGACTCCTGGTTTACAATAAATCAAAGTCTGTCTTTCTTGCATAAGAGGGACACATACCAAGAGTCCCATTGCTTTATTTTTGGCTAAATGTCTGTATTCCCCAGCCACTAAGGAGATTACGCCAGTCCATAGCAATTTTCCCCAAAATTGTTTCATTACCTGTGCAGAGCAGTTCATAACCAGCAAATCACCTTTCATCAGTTCAGTGCTGCTCAGACAGTGGGAGGTAGCGTTCTGGTGAAACCAGATCTAGTTCATTTCTCAGCAAGGTACCTGGAGGAGCTGTGTTGAGCACTACCTCAAGCTGAATCTCTTTCAGAGACTGTTCAGCTCACTGAAGGCTTGAAAATTCCTACCTTGCAAATGGATTGACTCAAATGGGAAATGAGATGAGAATAGATAGGTATTTGATGACTGACACGGATACAATGGGCCAATGGGCCTCTTTCCAGGCTGTAATACTCCGTGAGTCTATGACCAGATTGGCTAATTGCAACTTTGGTGCGGTGATTACTATTGTAATGGGAAAATCATCAACTTCTTGTTATTAAACTGATAAATCACTGCACAATGACATATGTTTATGGAGGTGAATTTGAAGCATATGAAAATAACATGAGGGGTTGGCAATTTTTGCTGTTGAAATAGAGCACCAAGGAGATGTTCACTCCCAATGAGCACTAAGATTGCATCTTAGGATACAGGAGGGAAACTGCAAACGGAGGGGTGTAATGGGCCCACAACTGCACAGCAATATTCTACAAGACAGCCCATCAGATCACTTTATTTGTGGCTAAGATAAAACAGCAAGCGTTCCTGATTCATGTCACTTTCCAGCCACCCTTGAGGTTAAGTGTGGGTGGTATCCCTTATCCAAATAGACTCACTGATTGGACTCAGATATTTGGAGCAAGAACCAGAGATCAGCTGGTGTCCACTGAAACAGACTCCTATACACATTTCCTCCCCACCAGCACTATGACATGTACTCAAAACCATTTTGTGACCTGTCTGATAACCAGGATTCAGGAAGGACTTCGTCCCAATGCCATTCAATATTCCTAGTCCGAAAAGAGCCACCTTCACCACCTCCCACCCGCCCCCACATCACACCCCACCCCCACCCACCACAACTTCATCTCACCTGATGTTTTTTCTGGATCAGAACTTTCTCTCTGATGTCTGGCATGACGTATGGGTAGTGCTTGTAGTCAGTTCGGTATGTGGTGGTCCCGAAGCAAGTCCCCTTGATGAACTGAATGAACAAAAAGAAGGAAATGCTAGCATTTTACGTAGGCATTGAAAGCAGCCTGCTTGAGTGATACTCCATCAACCACCTTAACCATCCAGTCACTGCACCACCAACACATCACAACGGCAATGTGTACCATCTACAAGATGCACCGCAGTGACTTGGCAAGTCTCCTTCAACAACATCTCCCAAACCCCCAACCTCAACCACCTAGAAGGACCAGGGCAGGAGCCACATTGTAGTACTGCCACCTTCGAGTTATCCTCTAAACCACACACTACTGGGGTGGCACAGTGGCTCAGTGGTTAACGCTGCTGCCCCATAGTGCCAGGGACCCAGGTTCGATTCCAGACTCGGTGACTAACTGTGCAGAGTCTGCATATTTGCCCTGTGTCTGTGGGGGTTTCCTCCCACAGTCCAAAGATGTGCAGGTTAGGTGGATTGGCCATGCTAAATTGCCTGAGGTGTCCAGGGACATCTAGGCTAGGTGGGTTAGCCATGGGAAGTGCAGGGATAGGATAGCAGGATGGGATCTGAGTGGGAGGCTCTTTGGACAGTTGGTGTGCCATCAATGGGCCGAATGGCCTGCTTCCACACTGTAGGGATTCAGTGATCCTGACATGGCAATACGTTGCTGCGCCTTCACTGGGTCAAAATTCTGGAACTTCCTCCCTAATAGCATCATTGAAGTACCCACAGTGCAGACGTTTAAGAGGAAGATCCCCATCAGCTTCTCAAGGGCAACTCAACTTGGGGAAATAAATGCCAACCTTTCCAACAATGCCCAACTCCTAAGATTGAATGTCACTTTTTTTTTGAAAAACAAAATCAGAAGTTGCTGGAAAATCTCAGCAAGCCTTGCAGCATCTATGGCAAGAAAGCAGATTAATGTTTCGGGGTCTGGCAACCCTTCTTCGGAACTGACTATAGCGAGGAAAATGTTGGTGCATATGCTTTTTTTTAATGGTCCAGTTCCTCTGGCAGGAGGCAGGAGCACAATAACATTTTGGGCTGTTTTCCCATACCAGCCAGAATGTTCGGGGATGTGCTAGTGAGCTGTGAGGGGTTAAAACCATCTAATGGTCAAGCTTCAGTTACAGTTGTGAGACTCCTGCTGAGTCAATGCTGTATATACAGACTGTACTGTGTTTGGCTCTCAATGAATGATAGTCAGTGCAGTGTGGATTTTTACTGCACAGTCTCAGACCATTCAGCCCAATTTGTCCATTTATACTGCTGTCAAATAAGGGCAGGCTAGTGAAAAATGCCCCCAGCCCATTAGCAAATAAAACAAATTCTCTTCTTTCTTTCTCTGTATTTATCTTGTTTCCCATAAATTTAATTGTGCTATTTGCCATTGTTACTCACTGTTATGATAAGTTTGACGTTCTAACTAGGTAAAGGGTGAAGTCACCAAAGAACAGGGATCAGAAAGACATGACCTCAGCCAGTGTGGGAATTGAACCTGTACTGTTGGCATTACTGACCAACCATCCAGCCAACTAACTGAGCTAACCAATCCCCACAGTACACAGCCACTTTAAATTAAAATGTTGATCCTGATTTCCTTTACGGATTTAACAAACTATCTGATGTTTACAATCCCTGTGTTGGTGTGTCCCTGTGGATCAGGAACTACATCCTGAACTGAAGAGGGGTGCAGAAGAAAGGCAAAAAAAAATTCACAGCTTCTATATCCAGACTAACTGATGTCCTGACACACCCACACATGTACCCGCCACTCACACTCACACATATACACCTCACCAACACTCACACATATACCCCTCACCCACACCCACACATATACCCCTCACCCAC
>NC_063362.1:23948358-23957998 GCF_021869965.1 Rhincodon typus
CACATATACCCCTCACCCACACCCACACATATACCCCTCACCCACACTTACACATATACCCCTCAGACACACTCACACATATACCCCTCATCCACACACACACATATACCCCTCACCCACACACACACATATACCCCTCACCCACACACACATATACTCCTCACCCACACCCACACATATACCCCTCACCCACACTCACACATATACTCCTCACCCACACCCACACATATACCCCTCACCCACACTCACACATGTACCCCCACCACACACTCACACATATACCCCTCACCCACACCCTCACATGTACCCCTGCCACACACCCACGCATATACCCCTCACACACACCCACACACATAGCCCTCACACATACCCACACACATACTCCTGACGAACACCCACACATATGCCCCTCATACACTCCCACAGGTATACCCGTACACAGACTCACACACATACTCTGACACACACCCACAAACATACCCCTGACACATGCCCACACATATACCCCGACACACATCCACACATGTACCCCTGACACACACGCACACATATACCCCTCTCACAGTCAAACAAATATTCCTCACATACCCCACAAATACCCCTTCCCCACACACACAGACCTATAATCATAGAGTAGTTACAGCAATAGAAGGAGGCCAGTCTGCCCAATGGACACATACTGGCTCCTAGCAGGTTTGAGTTAGTCCCATTTCCTTCCCATTTCCCTTTTGAAAGCTTCACTTGAGCCTGCCTCCACCCATCCAAAGTCTAAACACATGCTGCACAAAGAAGACTTTCCTCATGTTGGCTTCGGTTCTTATTCCAATCACTTTCGATTGGTGTCATCTCGCTTTCGATCCTTTTACCAGCTGGTTTAATACCTCCCAATCTGCTTGTCATGATTTTGAACACCTTGGTGAAATCTCCTCTGAACCTTATGTTCTCCAGGGAGAACAGCCCCAACTTCTCACATCGCAGAAGTAAATTATTCCTGGTACCATACTGGTAAATCTTTGCTATCTCCTCTCTAATAGTTTCACGTCCTTCCTAAAGTTTGTTGCTCAGAATCTTATGCAATATTCCAGTTGGTGCTGAGCCTGTGTTTTATAAGATCACAATGTCTTTTCTCTTTTACTTTCTTTCTATCAGCATCATTTGAAACTGCTCACTCTTCACCTCTAGAGGGGGGAGCGGGTAATATCACAGGAGCAGTATTCCAGGCACCCAGGTGATTACACTATGGATAACGTCTCCTGTGGCAAATTTAAATGTGGTTAATTAACCCAGAACATAAAGCCAGTATCAGTAAAGGTGCCGTTTTTTTGTTGTAAAAACTCTACTGGTTCACAATGCCCTTCAGGGCAGGAAATCTGCCATCTTTACCTTCTCTGGCCTACATGTGACTCACTGCAACATTGTTAACTCATAAGTGGCTGAGCAAAGCACCCCACCCAAAGGAAATTTGGGACGGATAACAACATTGAGGTCGCCAGCAATGCTCAAGATGTAAATGGGGACAAAAAAAATCCCTCACTGCAAAATAATTTGTTATTCAACTTGATTGGGCAGCCCAGTAAGGTAAAAAGCATCCAATACATTCACTGGAGCTTTTTCCTCAGATATAGGTGATGAGAAGATGAGACTGATGATGATAGGACCCATTTCACCTCTGTTTGTCATTTGCAATCCAACAGCCTCTAGCATGTGCTCACACTGAAAGTTTGGACCGTGAAGGGAGGAAGTCCAGTCCCATCCTGACCGAGAAGGTGAGAAAAGCCAAGGATTTTCGGCAAAAGGACAAATTGAATGGCAGAGCCGAAATGAAACTGTTTCCGTTTAGCGTCCAGAGGTCTTAATCCTGTCACAGGCACACACACACACATACAAACACACGCGCACGCGCACACACACACAAACACAGCGACACACACACATGCAGACACACACACAGAAACACATAAACACAGACACACACACACAAACACACAATCCCTCCACCCCTGTCGCTGCACTTGTTTCAAACTTGCTACATCTCCCAGTTCTAATGAAAGGTCATTGACTGGTTTCTCTCACCTACGATGTATTTCCAGCTATGCCCGCTTTTATGTTAGATTCCCGGCAGCCTCATTATTTTGCTTTTCTCTCCTGCAAGCCCGTGCATGGCAGTGCAGCTCCCCAGAGCCATATTAGGGCTGGAAGTGACCTTCATTCATCTGCCCCCGACCCCATCCTCCCAGCCCCATGTGGTCCCTCCATCTTACCTTCTCCCTTTCCTCTGCCCAGTTGCCGACCAGCACTCGGTTCTGATAGTGCCGCTGTATTTTCCAGCTGGGCAGAGCTGCCAAGGGGTCAGGAGCAAATCGATCTTCGCGGGATATAGGGCAAAGGGATGCCATGACTCTGCAGGAGTGTGTGTGCCAGACTTAGGTGCATGTGTGTCACTTTCAGCACCTTTGTTTACCGTTTCCATGGAGACCGCCTTCAGCAACACTCCACTCAGAACAAATACTGGGCATCCACCAGGTCTCATCTCCCGGTTCCTTCAATACTTACTTAAGTCCATGTGGTCCTCATAAGGGTTTTGTGGCACAATGGTAGTGTCCCTACCTCTGAGCCAAGAGGCCTACCTACTCCGAAGGTGTATCATAACATTTCTGAACAAGACGATTAGAACATTTCTACACGGACTCCAATAAGGCTCTGGTGGCAAACCGTCAAAAATCACATGACACCAAGTTATAGTCCAACAGGTTTATTTAAAAACACAAGCTTTCAGAGTCTCGCTCCTTCTTCAGGTGTCAGTGAGAGAGGTGACATCAGACACAGAAATTATAAGCAAACAATCAGATGGTCACAGAACTGATGCGAATGTGTTGAACAAACCTAAGATGGGTATTAAGTCTTTAATCAGTTAGAAAGGATTAATATGCAAATCCCAGAATTTCTTTCAAGTGACTTCCCCGAGATAACTAAAGGTTTTTTATAAGTTCCCTCAGCATACCAATGAAATTCTGGGATTTGCATATTAATCCTTTTTAACTGATTAAAGATTTAGTAACCATCTTAACATTTGTTCAACACGTTCGCATCAGTTCTGTGAGCCTTTGATCGTTTGCTTATAAATTCTGTGTCCGATACCACCTCTCTTACTGACACCTGAAGAAGGAGTGAGACTCCGAAAACTTGGGTCTTCAAATAAACCTGTTGGACTATAACTTGGTGTCATGAGATTATTGACCTTGTTCACGCCAGTCCAACAGCTCCACCTCCACATCCTGGTGGTAGAGTGGCAGTGTTCCCAGAAAACTGAGCACGGAAAGTCTGGGTTCAAGTCCCACTTGCCTCAGATGTGTGACCAACGACATGATCTGAACAGGTTAAAAATATATGTTGGACATTCCTCCCACCCCATTCCCAACAAGATGTGCAATGTTAAAGCTGATTCCTGGATGCACGTTCATTCACTCTCTTGGATCTAACTCCATGGCACTGCCTTCATTGGACAATAGCCACAGATTTGGGGAATTTCTTCATAATAGGAGATGAGCAGCTGTAGGTGAGAGCGACAAAGATGGTGGGTTTGTTTACAAAATAGCAAGGTGCTGTAATTGGGAGAAGGCACAGTTGATATTCCGCAAATATTGATGGGCTGAAGAGCTTTCTTCATCTTTCTTCATCTTGTGATCTATACAAAATGAATTAAGTAACTGGGCATCAGATTTTCCTTATGCTGAAGGACTTCATTCTAGCTCTCTATAACTTAATTTGATGTAACTTGCCAGGAGTTAGTCCTCTCTCTGTCCAATTACCATCATCCATTGTACCACCATAATTACACATTACATAAGATAAGAAATTGAAAGCAGTTTGTTGAGAGATTGTGATTGAAGCCTATACCCCATTGTCATTGTTTAAATAGTCCGATATAACTTGCAAATTGACAAGCACACATCAGAATAAAGTGTCATAGAGTTGTACAGCACGAAAACAGACCCATCAGTCCACCTTGTCCATGCTGACCAAATATCCTAGATTAATCTAGTCCCATTTGCCAGCATTTGGCCCATATCCCCCAGTATTTTAGGTTTCAGAAAGGCCCAGGAGTAGATTAAAATTTACAGGACAAGTGTCCATATTGTTATATTAAACTTTGCAAAGTGCCATCTTTAGCTTATTTGCCAATACTCTTGCCTCTGATTGTTGAATCAGATCCCACTGCAGAAGCTTGGACTCTGAAACCTGGCCAGCACTCTACTGCAGGGAATACTGAACTACTGGAGGAACTGTCCTTCAGGTGAGACAATAAACCAAAGGCCTGTTTGTTCTCTTGGATGGATGGGTAAGATCTCATGGTGCTACTTTGAAGAAGAGTGGGAGTTTTCCCAAGTGTCCTGGCCAATATTTATCCCTCAACCAACATAGAGTCATAAGCACGGAAACAGATCCTTCAGTCCAACCAGTCCATGCCAAACATGTTCCCAAACTAAATTAGTCCCACTTGCCTGCGCTTGGCCCCTAACCCTCCAAACATTTCTTATTCATGTACTTACTTAAATGTCTTTTAAAAGTTGTAACTCTACCTGCACCCACCAATTCCTCTGGCAGTTCAAACAACTCTCTGTGTGAAAAAGTTGCCTCTCATGCCTTTTTAAAATCTTTTTCCTCTCGCCTTAAAAATATGTCCCTAGTTTTGAATTCCCCCAACCTAGGGAAAAAACCCTGGACATTCATTTTATCTATACCCCTCATAATTTTATAAACCTCAACAATAAATTTGCACATTGCTTCTTTTAGGATCTTGCCTCAGGCAAATTACCTGCCCCATTCAAACAGAGACTCCAGCACCTCAGAATCATTACCGTGCTGAAGGAGGCCATTCTGCCCATCATGTCCGCACTGGCTCTCTGAATGTATAATTTGTATAGTGCCCTTCTGCCATGTAACTCTCCATTTTCTTCCTTTTTTAGGTAAGTTTAATTTTGTCTTGAAAGCCATTACTAAGTCTGACATTCCCTGGTACATTCCAGATACAAACTACCTGCTGTGTAAAAAGATATCTCTCATGTCACTGTTGCTTCTTTTACTGACTACTTTATACCTGTGTCCTGTCATTCTCCATCCTTTCACAAGTGGAATAATTTTTCCCTATCTCCCCAGTCCACATTACTCTTGATTTTGAATACTTCATTGATTGAAGAGTGCTTTGAGCTGACATAGCTTTGTGAAAGGTCCCAAACCAAGTCTTTCATTCACAGTCAGTTTATCTCTTTTCTGCAGAGGTGAGTCATCCACCTTTTTCCCCTTTGCGCTCTACAAATCCCCTCCCAACTCTCTCCAGGTTCTGCCTGCATACAGAGGTATGTAGTAACTTATTACCCTGTCTCTGACATTGCCTCTGTGAATCTATTCAATAGGCACATAAGCTACCACTGAACTTCAAGTTGTACTACATTGTTGGTCAGAGTGAGTTTTCCGTAGTTGAGCATGTGTGCATAATTTTGACAACTCTGCACTGAAATCAGCCTTCAGGCGACACTTCTGCTCGTGGTTTATGCAGTGTACAGTCAATAGGGAAATCATGACCAAGCCATATTCCTGTAATAAGTCCCTTAGACATATTGGGTCTGAATAGCACCTTCATAAAGGAGGTTATCTCAGACTACAACAGGACCTTGATCAGATGGGCCAATGGGCCAAGGAGCGGCAGATAGAGTTTAATTTAGATAAATGTGAGGTGCTCCAGTTTGGAAAGGTAAATCAGGGCAGGGCTTATACAGGTAGTTCTCCTATAACACGATAGTTGTGTTCTTGTGTGACCTCACGCTATAGAAAATCGTGCTGTAGAAAATCGCCATAGAAAATTGCGTTAGAGGGAAATCACTATAGAAAATCACTGTACTTGTACAGCAGAAAGTTTGGATTCTCCAAACAGCATCCACTATTCATCACTCACATTGCAGCCAATACACATTAATAAAGTTCGTGTTCTAGCAGAAATACCTGCACACTCAATGGTAAGGTCCTGGGGAGAGTTGCTGAACAAAGAGACCTTGGGGTGCAGATTCATAGCTCCTTGAAAGTGGAGTCTCAGGCATACAGGATAGTGAAGAAGGTGTTTAGTCACTGGCCTTTATCGGTCAGTGCATTGAGTATAGGAGTTGGGATGTCATGTTGCGGCTGTACAGGACATTGGTTAGGCCACTTTTGGAATATTGTGTGCAATTCTGGTCTCCCTGCTATAGGAAGGTTGTTGTGAAACTAGAAAGGGTTCAGAAAATATTTACAAGGATGTTCCCCGGGTTGGAAAGTTTGAACTATAGCGACAAGCTGAATAGGCTGGGGTTATTTTCCTTGGTGTATCGGAGGCTGAGGTGTAACCTCATAGAGGTTAGGTGAATAGCCAAGGTCTTTTCCCCAGTGTAGAGGAGTCCAAAAAACTAGAGGTCATAGGTTTAAGGTGAGGGGAAAGATTTAAAAGGGACCTAAGGGGCAGCTTTTTCACATAGAGGGTGGTGCGTGTATGGAATGAACTGTCAGTGGAAGTGGTGGAGGCAGGTACAATTACAACATTTAAAAGGCATCTGGATGGGTGTATGAATAGGAAGGGTTTAAAGGGATATGGGTCAAATGCTGGCAAATGGGGCTAGATTAATTTAGGATAGCTGGTCAGCATGGACGAGTTGGACCAAAGTGTCTGTTTTTGTACTGTACATTTCTATAACTCTATTTCATTATTCCTTTAGCACACTCTGCACAAAGCCCCAGACATATCAGTTTGTGCTGGCCCCACTCTGTCTGGTCGAAGCCATATTACTTACGATCTCACAGTGATTATTTAGCTCCTTAATACCCATACCTATCTCAGATAATGGGATTTACAACACAGGCAGAAACTGGGATCATTGTAGCTCATTAAAAAGTCCCACTGCGTAGTGGAAGCAGACCATCTGACTGGTAATGTATCAGTCCACAAATAGACTCTTCAATAATCAATGTTTTCTATTAAACAATTGATCCACAAAAAAACTAGAAGTCATCAAACAATGACATCTGTAGTGATTGCAACGGGGTCAGTCAGGTGGACCTCATAGAACATGGGTTCCATGATTGGAGCTATTAATCTGGTCCAATTAGGGAGCCCTGGCTGACTCCTGGCTGAACAGGAGTGTCAGAGGTTCTGTTCACTCTGAGAGCTGTCTCTATGTCAAGGACTCTCCACATTTTCATAGAGTCCCTACAGTGTAGAAACAGGCCATTTGACTCAACAAGTCCACACTGACCTGCCAAAGACCAACCCACCCACCCCATATTTTCCATGGCTAACATGCCTAACCTACACATCCGTGGACATTATGGGCAATTTAGCATGGCCAATCCACCTAACTTGCACGTATTTGTACTGTGGGAAGAAACCAACGCAGACACAAGGAGAATGTGCAAACTCCACACGATAGCCACCCAAGAGTGGAATTGAACCCAGGTCTCTGGCATTGTGCAGAAGCAGTGCTAACCACCATGCCATCCACATGTAAACGTGTAAATAAAGGGTGACTTGGTGATGGGATACCGACCTCTGTGGAGTTAATTCAACATCGACTCACATTATAATTCACATCGCTTTAAGCAGCAATCAAACAGCTTTTCCTTTATTGGCTCTCTTTGGCATTGACTACAAGGTGTATGTGTAGAATATCACTCAGCATAATTGTAATCTTTGTGCCCATTTTTCATCTGGGAGGCTGAACAGGGAATATCAGGCATCGCAACAGTATGAAATCCTGAGAAGAAAAGCGATTTTAAAAGAATCTTGTTATGAATATACAGAGAGACACACTCTTGTGGTTCCCAGTGCTTGAATCCCCGCAGTGATAATAGTATTGCTAATAATCTCTGTGATCCATTCTGCTCTGTGCAACAGTATTGCTTAAGCACCTCTTCTTTGCACATATGAAAAAGCCAGATGTGGAGTTGAGCTTCCAGTAGGGAGTCCATGCTGGAAATTTGATCTGTGCAGTTCATTACTTGCCAACTATGTACATTATCAGCTTTAAAATTGTGTCAACGTGCATTCCGATTCCTGATGTATTCTCCCTGCAGCAAGGTTTAGTCGGGAAGTTCAGGAAATTACTGGGAGGCGTAATCACAGCTCTTGTAATCTTCCCCACCGCCCACTACACAATGGCTGTTTCTAAGTTTGTTCCTTTTCTGTCGACTCAAAAATTGTGAATGTCACTCCTTGTAGGCAGGAGGTGTGGGCATTAAGGAGGTCAAGTGGAGGGAAGTCAAGTAAACAGAGTCCTATCAGTTTAAAGGAGTGACTAGAGTCTGTGACCATGGATAGTGAGAACTTGGTCAAATGTGGGCTGATCGAAAAGAGTCAGCATGGCTTTTCTAAAGATAAGTGAGCTAACTGAAACTTTGATGTGGTGACCATTAGCGTAGACAAAGAAATATGTATGAATCACACACTCACAATCACACTCACCCTCACCCTCCCTAAGACACACACACATAGACTCCCAACACCCCCCACCACACACACACACACACATGCTCACATATTCACACTCACACTCACACACACACACATTCACACTCACACACACACGAATGCACGTACACTCATGCACGCACTCACAATCACACACTATAACACACACAGACACACACACAATCATGCACTCTCTCACACACACTCTCTCATACACACACACACTCACGCACACGCACTCACACACTCTCTCATGCGCGCACACACACACACACACACACACACTGGCACACACACACACACACACTCTCTCACACACACACACACACACACTGGCACACACACACACACACACTCTCTCACACACACACTGGCACACACACACACACACACTCTCTCACACACACACAAAACACACAAATATTCTCTCTCTCACACATACATTCCCAGAAATCATTCAGCATGTGGTCCCACAAAGGTGATTACACACGAAATTTACAGTAGCCTTGGACTGGAAATTGTTTGAGAGTTAGGAGTGGGGATAGTGGACTGATACAGAAACTGGAGGGTTGTGTTGCACACAGGCATCCCAAATCCATCCCAAGTGCCAACCTACCTTCGCACCCCTCCACCCAGGACACCTGCCCCAGGACTCAACACTTTCTCCTGCCACCAGACATGGCACACCATCTCTCTGCAACCCCCATCCACCAATTCCCATTCCCTTCTCCTACAGCCCAACATTCCTACATTCGCCCTAAACTCCTTGAGCACAACACTCATCCCTTCTCCCCAAAACCTGAAAGTCCCCTACCTCTGCCAGCAGACACATCAACTCCCACCCGCATGACAACCCTTTCCTCCATTGCTATCTCACTGCCAGGCCTGATACCCCTTCTCACACCATCCTACCTTAATCTTTTACCACTTTTCCTAGTCGGCTTGTACCCTGGCATCTAATTCATCTGGCACTCTACATACTTGGCACCCTAACCCACATACTTATCTTGTATGTTTACCGTTTAATAAGAGTGATTGAAGTGACTATCCTTGCTGCTGGACTTTTAAAATATCAATCACAGAGTAAAGCTCCAAGTGCCCTGAAAAAGTGGGCATGGTTTGACTTCCTGTAATAATCCTACCCTACAA
>NC_063362.1:23958008-23964289 GCF_021869965.1 Rhincodon typus
ATGGTTTGACTTCCTGTAATAATCCTACCCTACAAGAGAGCTGTGAAATTGCAAGGATGCTTAGTATTTCTGAAGGAGCATTAATTGGAATCTCCTGCCAGGAACGCAAAGCTCTGTATGAATGGAAAAAAGAAGGAATAGAGGGACAACCTGACTCCGATTGCCATTCCTTGGAAAACCCAGCCCTATATGTCTATAAGGAAGGAGACAATGTTATCAACAGCCTGTCTCCCAGATGAGAAGGTCAAGTAGCCGTTATCAAAGAAGCTGATTATCCCATGGAAGCCATCTTGAACGTGGTACCAGGAAACTGGAACGCCATTGTCCTCCAGCCGCTTCTTGAAAAGCAATCCATCATCCCTTAGTACATCAAACTCACAGGTCAAAATGTACGCTGGTGGCAGCCTGCCAATGGCAGTATCGCTGGCAAGGAGAGGGGCAAACGTTGGCTCTAAGCTGGGCTTCACAAGATTATAAACCTCATCATCATGCGTTAGGGCAAGGTTGGGCTTGTGACCTCCGACCTGAAACTTGGCCGGGATCAGATCTGGCTTTAGCCACCTCCTGTAGTTAGTTTTGATTTCCACGGGTAGGTGGTGACCTGACAGCACCTCTTCCACAAAGGACATGTCACCGTTCAGATACTGCAGGAAGAAGAAGATCATGCGTGTTCGGAAGAGGAGGGGCACGTATTGGTTTTGTTGGTAGGAAGGCAGGTTGAAGTCGACCATTTGGAGGGCTGGGTAGATCAGGACCTGGGCACAGAGGGATGGCAAATCCAAGCTCTCCTTCATGGAAGTGACTCTCAGGCAGATGGCAGCAGCCAGGTTGCCCCCAGCGCTATCCCCACACACAACGATCCGGGTGCGGTCAACTCCATAATCACCTGCGGTCTTGAGGAAATGCAGAGTGGCATTTAGGCAGTCTTCGAACTGAGTGGGGTACCTGTACTCCGGTGCAAGGCGGTACCTGGGGAAACCAACAGGAAAACATTAGACCTTGTTGAAGGACCCATTTCTACAGGGCTAGGCCACATCAAGGTTGAAGAAAGACTCTCTAATGCACAAGTTGGTCAAGGTAGATTTGACAGTCAGCTGTTATATCACTTCTGACCTGTGGCCTTTCAACCTCAGACCACAGAAATGATTTCTGTACCAGGTGGACGGTGCAGTAGGGTGACTCATCTGAGATCTGGAGGTTTTCAAGAGTAGCGACAAGAAAGGCAGACATGAAGCAATATCAGTGAGGTGTTGAAAACAGGAACATAGGATTTAGGAGCTGGAGTAGGCCATTCAGCCCCTTAAGCTTGCTGCATGATTTGTTAAGATCCTGGCTGATCTGGCCTCTACATTCCTGTCTACCTCCAATTGCTTTGGCTCACTTGTCAGTTAAGAATCTATCCAACTCAGCCTGAAAAAAAAATCCAATGATCCAGCCTCCACACCTCTCTGCAGAAGATTAAGGGCTGTCTAAGAGAAAAAAATCCTAATTTCTGTATTAATGGGAGATTTGTTATTTTTAAACTGTGTCCTCTAACTCTAGATTCTTCCATAAGGGGAAACGTCCTGTTAGATCCCCCCTATTAGGTCCCCTCAAGATCTTAAATGCTCCAATAATATCACCTCTCATTCTCAAACTCCAACGTTTATAGGCTCAACCTGTCCAACTTTTCCTCTTTTTTCTCTTTTTTCTTCGTTTTCTTTCCTCATAAGCCTGGAGAGTGGCGGGTGAAGGAAGAGGCCTCTGGTGGCAGCAACACGGGGACAAGCGGAACACAGTAACACCTCAGCCCGGGGTATCCCGGCGAGCAAGGAGGAGGTCCCAGCTGACTAACCCTGGCCCTGACTCGCAGGCTATGCTGAGGCTCCAGGTCAACTGCTCGGCCTTGGCACCTGAAAGAGGAGAAGTAGCGGTCTTTGCACAGTGTGGCAGTCTCCCGGTATGGTGGTCTTGTCCCAGTGAGAAAATGTCGTCCCTGTGTGGAGATCTTCTTCGTCTTCGGCTTCCAAGTGTCCCAGCGGCCTGGCAGGTGGGCTCATCCAGGAGTCGTGTTCTCATCCTGGCATGGCAGTCTTCTTTGGTGGAGGCCTCCGGCCAAGTATTCCAGTGCTCCTGCATGGCAGTCTTGTCCTGGAATGGCAGTCTTGTCCCTGAAACATGGTCTCATCCGGAATAGCAGCCTTATCCTGGCTGCACCTTCAATGTATTCCATCATTCCTTAATCAGCTTTCCCCAGGCCCAGGAGCCATTAACTCTTCATCTCAAGACAGCTAGAATACAACAGCAGAGATGTACTGCTGAGGCTGCACAAGGCTCTGGTCTGACCGCATTCGGAATATTGTGAGCAGTTTTGGGCCCTGTATCTAAGGAAGAATGTGCCAGCACTGGAGGGTGTCCAAAGGAGGGTTAAAAGAATGATCCCAGGGAAGAAGGGCTTGTCAAATGAGGAGTGATTGAGGATTCTGGTCTGTACTCAATGGATTTTAGAAGGATGATGGAGGATCTCAGTGAAATTTACAGAATACTGAGAAGCCTGGATAGAGTGGACATGGAGAAGACATTTCCACTATCGGAGAGACTAGGACCTAAGGGCACAGCCTCAGGGTCAAAGCACTACCCTTCAGAACTGAGATGAGGAGGAATTTCTTCAGCCAGAGGGTGGTGGATCTGTGGAACACACTATTGCAGAAGGCTGTGGAGGCCAAGTTGTTGAACGGATTTAAGACGGGAGATAGATAGGTTCCTGATTAGTAAGGTGATCAAAGGTTACAAGGAGAAGGCAAGAGAATGGGGTTGAGAAACATATCAGCCATGATCAAATGGTGGAGCAGACTTGACGGGTCTAATTCTGCTCCTATATCTTATGGTATTATGGTCAATTTTGCTATAGAATTTTAATCCTGTTTTTGTCCAACCTTCCCTAGAGGCCTTGTACAGTACTGGACTGGATCCAAGGCGCCCAGTCTGTGTAAATCCTGTAAAATTAAACAGGGCCCTGAAGAACAATTATTAAACATCACAATCAACAAAATATTTGGTGGAAAATCTCCTATCTAATATGTGTTGCTAAGAAGAATAGAATGTTCTGGAAGTTGTGTGGAAATGCACTTAGTTATTTTGTAAAACAACGAGGACAGAAAGTATGCCTCAGTCATAGGAAATGAAAAACGGCAAAATTAACTGATGGGAGGACAATTGGTAAATAATGAATGCAAAGTAATTAAAAGCCAAGTGAGAAATGTTGTGATTACTTAGGGAGCCAAATACCCCTCATTTGCTGAGGTCATTGTGATACAGCATTTCGTCTGTAGGGAGGAAACTCCTTGTTAATCTGCAGCATTGTTTATGACTCCCCACAGCACATAAGTAAGAAATCAAAAAAAAGGAATAAGTAATGGACGATTGAAGTGGAAAAGGGCAAAGTTGCAGAGTTCAAGGGCTTGTGGAGATTGGCCCAGAATAATGGGGGTAAAATAAAAAGCAAGCAGGATAACTGAGCAACAGCAAGGAATCCGCAAATGTCAGTCAGCTAGAAAATAAAATAAATGGAATAGAAAATCATAAATAAAACTAGAACTCCATGGATAACAAGAAGGTAGGAATTACAGACAAGAAAAAATCAAAGTCCATCCCATTTGGGCCTTCTACCTGGCAGAGCTTGGTGTAACAATGTATTGGAGTGGCTGATCCATCCCAGCTATCAATCTCAATAAAAGGGATGTGAAATAAAATTAGGCCCCAAATTACTGAATGTAATCACAACTTTTTAAAATCTATTCTTTCATGGAACGTGGATTTTGCCAACACAGTTAACATTTGTTAGCCATTCCTTATTGTCCTTAAAATGAGTGGCTTTCTGGTCTTTGCTGAGGGCAATTAAGACTTAACCACGTTAATGTGAGCCTGGAGTCATGTGTAGGCCTGACGCAATAAGGACAGCAGATTTCCTTCCCTAAAGGACATTAGTGAACCAGATGGGTTTTTGCAGCAATCGATGATCACCATTACTGAGGAGAGCTCTCTATTCCTTTTTGGATTACTAATTCAGTGTGCTTTTCAGAAAACTGCAACTGTGAGTTTGGTAAAGAGATGTCAGAAGGGCTGAACAAAAATATGATCAAATCCTAACAGATTGTAAAAAAGTAAAATGATGTTAAAGATAAAAGAATTTTCAAGAACAGATACGACACCCCAGGGTGAAAGTAAGAAATGGATCGGTAGAGGATAAAGGCAAGACAGTGATATTAAATAAATATTTTACCTACGTCTTTTCTAACAAATGGTGGTGGATATGTAAATAGGACAATTGATAGGACTAACTCTAGAAAGGAATTTGGTTCTGAAAATAAATGAACAGAGCCCGAGGTGGATAGGTCAGTGGAATTGTGATAGCTGAACCCTGGGCTATTGGAAGAAGTCAAACAGTATGGATTCTGTTCACCACATTTCAATATTCTGAAATTGTGGGACTGTAGGGTGTCCTAATACATAGAACTTCTGCATGAGAAAGAAGAGAAAGATAAATCCAGATCCTAATAGACAATTTTTCTAATGTTGCTTTTGGGCAAACTTGTAAAATACCTGAGTCAAGATAAATTGAATAATTATTTACAAATGTCAGCATTGGTTGATAGATGCCAAACAGAGTTGGAGTAAACGTATATTGCTGCCTTAACTATCAACATTGTGGAGAACTTTTACCACGTTGACTGCAATGGTACAAGAGAGTGGCTCATCACCACCTTCCCAAAGGAAACATCATGGAATCCCTACAGTGTGGGAACAGGCCATTCAGCCCAACAAGTCCACACTACCCCTCTGAAGAGCATCCTATGCAGGCCCATTCCCCTACCCTTGCATTTCCCATGTCTAACCCACCAAAGCCTAAACATCCCTGGACACTATGGGCAATTTAACATGGCCAATTCACCTACCCTGCACATCATCAGACTGTGGGAGGAAACCCATGCAGACAGGAGGAGAATGTGCAAATTCCACACAAACCGTTGCCTGAGGGTGGGTTTGAGCCCAGGTCCCTGGCACTGTGAGGCAGCAGTGCTAACCACTGAGCCACCATACCACCCCAATGTGCATTAGCCAGGAATCGAACCCAGGCCTCCCGCATGGCAGGCAAGAATTCTATTGCAGGTAGCACTTGCAATGGGTAATACATGTTAGCTTTGTTAGCAATTCCCATCTCCCATCAATGAGACACAAGGAATGTCTTAGGTCAACAAACATGGAGCTGGAAAAGCATGGCAGATCAGACAGCACTCCGTTTCCTTGGCGATGTACTGGCACAAATGGTCATATTCATCTGAGGAGGTAATATATAGATATTAGTTACTTTCTGTCAAGATAAGCAATATGTCTGACATGCTGTGCTTTTCCAGCTCCACAGTTATTGACTCTAGCTTCCAGCATCTGCAGTCCTTACTGTCTCCAGGACTGTCTTAGGTCCTAGTGTTGTCCTTGTCACCAGTGTTCAGGATTTACTCGTTAGTTGGAATCTCTCTAATGATTAACATCCCCAGGGAACATTAAGCAGGTTGAAAGCTCTGAAGACAAAAGACAAGTATTAAATGAATCAGGATCACAATTGAATAAGAACTGTGCACATGAGTGTAATAGCAGCGAACTGAGCACTCACATGTGAGTATGAAGGATAAGATGCCCCACCATGTATCTGAGAGGAACATCGAGAGTTGTCTGTGATTCCATCACAGTTAAATAGCTTTCCAACTCTTCTGACTGTCAACCAATGGATAACCAGAGGGCACAGGGTACGTGGTGTATTAAAATTTGTCAAGCCAAGAAAAGGAGGGATTAGACAGAAAACAAAAGCATCACTTCTGGATGAGATAGAGTGGAGGTGGAAGAGGAATTAGCTTCCGCTCCGTCTGTCACGTGTCCCAGAGCAGTGTTGCCTCGGATTGAGGTCAGCTCAGCATTAGGAATTTGCCAATTGGATGGTGGACTGTGGTCCTATCCAAGCAACAGATACTCACTCCACAGACACCACAGTTGACTCCGTTTCCTTGGCGATATACTGGCACAAATGGTCATATTCATCTGAGGAGGTAATACATAGATATCAGTTACTTTTTGTCAAGTTGAGGAATCTAAGTACTGGGAAATGGAGGATGTGACTTTTCAAATAGCTAATGACAGCATCAAACACTCCCAGTACAGGTACAGCATGGGATTAGAAGCAGAGTAAAGCTCCCTCTAAATTGTCCCCATCAAATACTCCCAGCACAGATACAGCACAGGGTTAGATG
>NC_063362.1:23964299-23981223 GCF_021869965.1 Rhincodon typus
CAGGGTTAGATGCAGAGTAAAGGTCCCCCTACACTGTCCCCATCAAACACTCCCAGGACAGGGATAGCACGGGGTTAGATACAGAGTAAAGGTCCCTCTACATCAGTGGTTGCCAACATTTTTGCATGGGGTGAGGGACACATTTCAAGTTTTCTCTAGCCTGGGAGACAGTGAGCAAATTTCAGAAAGATAAGCATTAACACAAACTTCAGTAAAAAATATTCACAAACAGTAAATTGCTAATTTAAATGAGTAATTAAGAGAAATAACCATCAAATAGTGCCAAGCAGCAAAGCTTAATAATGAAACCAATTGTTGCCTTTTTGGCTAAGGAGCAATCCAGAGAGAGAAAAGGAATCTGCCATAAATCCTGATCCCCAAGGAAGGAGGCGATGGCTGGGGCTGAGCTAAGAGGCTCTTTTTTTCAAAAAAAAATCTTTAGTCACAACACAGTTCGGTTCTGTACAGTAGCATATCAAGGAAACAAACAAACATTGGAGTTTAACCCTATCCAAACAAACCAAAGGAACATCGTACTTGAACCAGACTCTATTCACATACATTTGAAGCACCGAGAGGGCCCAAATACTGAACAGACCCTCATTTACCTTTAGCACAAAGACCTCAGACAGTGGTCCTTTCCCAGTGAGCCTTGGTAGCAGCTGCCCCAAGCTTTAGGGAATCCTTCAGCAGGTAGCCCTAGACCTCAGAATGTGCCAGTCTTCAACATTCAGTGCTAAGGATTTGGGTCTAACTCATGCTAAGTTTAGGTCACCTCCAAACTGGCTTTACTGGAATTCACTGGGAGGTAGACTTCAGAGCTACTGTTTTAGTCATGTTTACTGGCTTCATGAGCAATGTGGGACTTCAGCTGGAGCCTCAAGTTTAAATCTCTACTCCTGACGGAATATCTCAGATCATTTTAATATATGAAATTCTAACACTGAGTCACTCCGAATAACCCTTTGATACACCTCACTCATACAGACCAATGAATACAAATCTAAATAAAAGTATGTTGTCAGGGCTATTTTCCTGTGGTTTGCTCTCTCATTTTGTTCATATTGGTGGTTGCAGTGGCTCTGAGATCCCAACCCGGCCTGTGCTGTTAGCTGCTCAATGACCAGGGGGGTTACAAACTGTTAGCATGAGGGAGCGAACACCTCTCCCTATTTTTGATAGTGACCCCCCACATGTGTGAGTGTGGATATCATGTGAGGCTTGACTGTAAAGATTGTCAGTCAACAGCCTCGAGATTAGCATTCAAATAAAATAAAGAAATACAGATGCTAGAAATCTGAAACAAAAATAAAAATAATTGGGGAAACTCCACAGGTTTGGCAGCATCTGTGGAAAGAAAAACAGAATTAATGTCTCAAGTCCTGTGACCCTTCCTTGCGGACAGAATGTATGTATGCTGCAAAGTGGTCGCCCAGTCTGTGTTTTGTCTCCCCAGTGTAGAGGAGACCACATCAAATCCACCCAGGATCACAGGTATCTCCATGATGTACAATGTTCCTCGGACAGCTATTCTCTCTGCACCCATTCAGGGCCATACACCTCCATATGCACGCTCTCAACTTATCTCCCCATCAGCACTGCCTCACACTGGCTCAGAGCTGCCTTGCACCCTTCCCCAACCCCGTTCTACTTCATCCTCCAACTCGTTCAAACCTCCAACAAGAAAATTTTGCCCTTCCTTTCAGCCAGTAAGGAATGCAAGCTCAACAACTCAGAGGTACCCAGGTCCCTCTGGAACCTTCCTCCCCTCCCTTTCCCTCTGTCTCCATCCCCTTTCCCAACCCCACCTCCTGTTGAGTTTTACTGTCCCTTCTGACCCTCCACTCTCTGATGCTGAACATCCTGTACTCAGCAACGGTCTCAGTTTTATCCCCCTGCATCCCCATCTTAATGGATTTTGGGCATGACGTGACACTGAACTCTTCTTCCATTGCCTCCGCCTCTGTGCCCATTTCTTTGGACAAGAGTCCTCTCCCTGTCCCGCACACCCCTTAGCCCAGCTCCAACAGTCTCCCTCCACTTGGGCCCCTCTCTCTGGCCTTTACTGCGCTCGACCTGTTCATTGAGAACTGTTGATGCAGCATGGGCTGCCTGAGTTTCTCTGACACCCCCTCAACTGTTCAAACTTATCTCCCTCTGAACTGACTGCATTCTGTGCTCTCAGATCCAAATCTGATTTTGTCATCAAGCCTGCCGACAAAGGTGGCGCTGGGTGTACTGATCTCTACATTGTGGAGGCCCAGCGCCAGCTGTTGGACATTTCCTCCTATCTCCCGCTGGACCATGACCCCACCATGGAAAATCAAGCCATTGCATCCATGACTGTCACCAACCTCATCTCATCTGGGGATCTCCCCCCAACTGCCTCCCAGCTCATAGTCCCCCAACCCCACACAACCCGCTTCTACCTTTCAGGAACCATTGTTTCTGCCTGCTCCTGCTCTGTAGAACTCATCTCTTCCTACCTCAATTTTTTTCTCCCCTTGTCCGGTCCATTCCCACTTACATCCACGATTGTTTCAGAATTTCTAGTTTGCAGGCTCCAGCCAGCCGCCTTCTCTTTACCATGGAATGCAACCCCTCTACATGTCCACCCCCTCCCAGAACGGTCTCAGGGCTCTCCACTTCTTCCTGGAAAAAAGGCCTGAACCGTCTCCATCCACCGTCACCCTCCTCCACCTGGCCGAGCTCGTCCTCACCCTCAACAAATTCTGTTTTAACTCCTCTCACTTTCTTCAGGTCAAAGGGGTGGCCAGGGGTACCTGCATGAGCCCCAGTTATGCCTGTCTCTTCATGGGGTACGTGGAACATTCCTTGTTCCAGTCCTATTCCAACCCCCACCCAAAAACAACTTCTCCGGTACATTGATGACAGCATCAGTGCTGCATCCCTCCTTCATTCGGAATTGGAAAAAATGCATCAATTTTGCTTCCAATTTCCACCCCGCTCTCATCTTCACCTGATCCATCTCTGACTCCTCCTTTCCCTTCCTCGACATCTTTGTTTCTACTTCTGGGGATAGATTGGCCAACATCCACTATAAACCCACTGACTCCCACAATTACCCAGACTATAAACTCTCACTCCTTGCTTCCTGTAAAGATTTTCCATCGCATTCTCCCAGTTGCTCTGCTCTGGTGGAGCCAGCTTCTGTGGGGTTTGGGGGTGGGGGGGCTTTTACCTCAACCAAGGATTCCCAGCACCGTGGTTGGCAGGGCCTTTAACCATGTCAGGCCCATCTCCAAAACTTCTGCCCTCACTCCTCCTTTTCCCTTCCATTGCGACAATAACGTTCCCACAGTCCTCACTTTCCACACCACAGCCTCCACATCCAAAGGATCATTAGCCACCATTCCCACCACCTCCAGTGGGATGCCACCACCTGCCACACGTTCCCCTCCCGTCCCTTGTCAGCCTTCTGTAGGGACCGCTCCCTTCAGGTCACTCTGTTCCACTCTTCCTCCATTCCCAACACCCCCATGGCACCTTCCCTTGCAATCGCAGAATGTGTAACACCTGCCTATTTACTTCTGTCTGCAAAAAAAACTCTGAGCTTCCAGTTGCCTGTTACTTCAACACACCACCCTGTTCCCTGGCCAACGTCTGTGTCTCGGGCTTGTTGCAGTGCTCCAGTGAGGTTTGGCACAAGCTGGAAGAACAGCATCTCAGTTTCTGCTCAGACACCCTGCAGCCTTAGGACTCAACATTGAGTTCAATAATTTTAGGGCCTGAACATCTTCCTCCATGTCCTTTACCCACCTCCACACCCCAAGCTCTATCATGACATGGTCTGCTTTCACCTACTCATTGTGCCATTATCATCTTTTATCCTTTCTTGGCCAACCATCATCCATCTCTTTGTCCGTCTAACTGTCTTTCTCTATGTCTGGGCTCTGTCTCCACCCATCAGTCTATCTACTCATCAACATACATACCACCTTTGCTTGAGCCTTATCAGTTCTAAAGGCTGTTAACTCTGCTTTCTCTCCACAGATGCTGCCAGACATGCTGGAGTTTCTCCAGCAATTTCTGTTTTGTTTGAGCCTAGAGATTAGATTCCACTTGGGTGTTTCTAAAAAAAAGTTTGAAAATACTTGCATTTATATAGCACCTGTCACCCATCTCACATCGCTTTACAGCAATGCGATTCTTGAGTTCACCAAGTGCCCAAAGTTAAATCTTCTACATTATAAACAATGACCGGATGATCTGTTTTAAATGTTGGATTAGAGATGAATATTTTCCAGGACAAACACTCCTTCACTTTGGAGAAAGAGAATATAGGTATAGAACTCAGGAAGAAAGACTGTGAGGTTCTTCAGCAGTTTGACACAGGGAGTGAGGAGCTATTGGAGGTTTTTCCAGGCCTATAGTGGACAGACCTCCAGATTCGGATGGGTTTTATCCCAGGCTGCTGTGGGAGGCGAGGGAGGCAGGACGTTACAGGGGCTCTGACACAAATTTTTAATTCCTCTCTGGCAACAGGGACAATGGACTGGAGGACAGTTTTCAAGAAGGTTAGTAGAGATAAACCAGGGAATTACAGTCCAGTGAGTCTTGCATCAGTGGTACGGAACGATTGGAGAAAACTCTGAAGGAGAAAATGAATCTCCACTTGAAGACACAAGGTTTAATCAGGGAAAGTCAGCAATGGCTTTGTCGAGGGATGTCATGGGCTAATGAAATTTTCAAGGAGGTGACCAGGTGTGAAGATGAGGATGGTGCAGTTGAAGTAGTTTGTATGGATTTCAGCAAAACCTTTAACAAGGTCCCACCTGGAAGACTGATAAAGAAGATAAAAGCTCATGGGATCCGGGGTAACTTGTCAAGTTAGATCCAAGATTGACTCAGTGACAGGAGACAGAGGGCGGTGGTAGAAGGCTGTTTGTGTGGCTGGAGCCAGAGTCCAGTGGTGTACCTCAGGGATCAGTGCTGGGTCCCTTACTGTTTGTGATATATATAAACAATAAAGAAAAAAATGTTGGAGGGATGATAAGTAAGTTTGCAGACGATACAAACATTGGCCAGGTATTTGACAGTGAAGAAGAAGGTCTTAGGTTATAGAAGGATTTAGACAGATTGGTCAGATGGGCAGGTCAGTGGCAGTTGGATAAGTGTGAGGCAATGCACTTTGGGAGAAGTAACAAGACAAGAAACTACTCAATGAATGACAGGACACTAGGAAGCTCAGAGGAACAGAGGGATCTTGGGTTGCTTGTCCACAGATCCCTGAAGGTAGTAGTGGATTGCTTGCCTTTGTCAGGCATGCCATAGATTATAAGAGCAGGGAGGTTAGAGCTGTACAAAACTTTGGTTAGGCCACAGCTGGAGTACTGCATACAGTTCTGGTCACTGCACTGTAGGGAGGATGTGATTGCACTGGAGAGGGTGTAGAGGACATTCACCAGGATGTTACCTGGGACGGAGCAGTTTAGCGATGAAGAGAGGCTACATAAGCATGGCTTGTTTTCTTTAGAGTAGAGAAAGCTCAGGGGACCTGATAGAGGTGTATAAAATTATGAGGGGCAGAACAGGGTGGATGGAAAGAAGCTGCTTTGCATAGTTGAAGGGTCGATAACAAGGCGGCATAATTTTAAGGTGAAAACCACATGGTTTATTGTAGATTTGAACAATTTTTTTTTAACCCAGAGGGTGGCAGGGGTCTGGAATGCACTGCCTGGGAGAGTAGTTGAAGCAGGAAACCTCACAACGTTTTAAAAGTATTCGGAAGGGTATTTGAAATGTCACAACATGAAGGCTATGGGTCAAGTGCTAGAAAGTGGGACTAGAGTAGATTTAAAGTAGCTTTTGTTGGAGCAGGCTTGATGGGCCAAAGGAGCTATTCTGTACTATACAATCCTATGAATCTGTATCTATGTTCATGGATTTTTTTTACACAGAGCAGGCAGGACTCCGCATTAATGTCGGATTAACGTGAAAAGCTCAGGTTACAAGGGGACAGACCTCTCACACTTACCTATGCTGCCAAACATCCATCCACCGCCATGAAAGAACAAGATCCCACGCCTTTTCTCCGCCGAAGCTGATCTCTGTTGGTAAACCCTGACAGGGACACCATCAAATTGGATGTCCTGGATGATCAGCCCAGTCTCCTTCTTGCTCTTTCTCCTGAGGACCTTGGTACATATGTACCGAACGACAGTGACCTGTGGTCCCAACCCCAGGTTCTGTGCGATGTTTCCCTGAGTGGAGGGGAGTGGGGATAAAATATACCAAAAGCTTGCATTTATATAAAACTTGCATTTAACTAGCCTTGAACATCGTAAATAGAAAATCAAGGTGCCACATAAGAATGTTTGCAGATACGGCTTGTCCCTGTCTCAAACTAGGAAGTGCTGTGACATAGTGCTTGGTCAGAAGGATAGGGTCATAAAGGAGGTGCAGAGGTTCAGGGAGGGAATGATGCAGTAAAACACAAGGCCAGGCTGCCAATGTTGGAGAGTTAGAAGATGGAGATTGACAAGTGGTTGGAGAATATGGAAGAAATCAAGGGCTCTCATGATGAGGAGGCAATGGCCTAGTTGTAATCTTGCTAGGCTATTAACCCAGAGATGCAGGTATTGTTCTTTGATCATGGGTTCAAATCCCACCAGGGCAAGAGGGTAGAATTTGAATTCAATGAAAATCTGGAATTAAGGGTCTAATAATGATCATGAAATTGATGTCAGGAATGAACCATCTGGTTCTCCTATGCCTGTTAGGGAAAGCAATTGGCCAACATGTGATGTGTTGGGCAGTTAGAGATAGGTAATAAATGCTGACTTAGAATTGATGCCCATGTCCTGAGAATGAATTGGTTTTTTAACATTATCGGGCTGGAGAAGGTCCCAGAGATGGGCAGGGCAGGGCAGGGCAGAGGCCAGGAGGGATTTGAACACAGGACAAGAATTAAAACAGAATGAAAAGAGTTGGAGAAGAAGAATAAATATAGCCAATGGCGATGCTCCCTCCCCTCTCCCGTCTCACAGCCAGCAGCAGCGAATTTCCTTCCTGGAAGGCGGGGCAGTAGTGAACCAGAATGGTATTTACAACAATCAGCAGTGGCTACATTAGGCTAGCTTTCCTTTATGATCCAAAAATTTATTACCTGCCCTAGTGGGATTTGAACCATAGCCACAGAATGTTAAACTAGGAGACTTTGGATTACTGGTCTAGTGACATCACCACTTCCCCATTCAGCCAGTTCCTTATATAGAGGACCTATCCAATGCTCAATAGAATGACAAGCCCCTTTGATCCACGAACATACAAACTAGGAACAAGACAAAACCACTCGGCCCCTTGAGCCTGCTCTGCCATTCAATGGCTGACCTGAACTTAACCTCATTTCTACATTCCCCCATATCCCTGATCATCCTTCATCTCCTATGTAATCAAGAATCTATCTACCTCTGCCTTAAAAATTTTTAAAGGCTGTGCATCCACTGCCTTTTGAGGAAGGGAATTCCAAAAACAACCCTCTGAGAGAAAGAATGCTTTCCTCATCTCTGTCTTAAATGGGTGACTCCCCATTTCCAGCTCCTCCCACAGAGGAAACAGCCTTTCCATATCCATCCAGTCAAGTCCTGGTTGGAACCTCTGTGCCCCTGCTGAAGGAATGAGGTGGGGAGGCGAGTGTGGGTGCCTGTGAAAGGAAGACAGGCATCACTCTGTTTTCATTGAGGTTCTGGTATACACACAGCATTGCTGGACAAAGAGCTTCCCTGTTCCCTCCACCTATTTGATTTAGTTCAGCTCCCAGACGTGTTTGGCTTTAGCTTTTTTGACCTGCCGTATCTCGGCTGTACGTAACACTCCTGTCGTACTGTGACCTTGTGAACAAACACAAAACAGCTTCTAGGGAAATCTTTTGTTCAGCTATTTCTGATTGATCAGCCTGTTAGAGGCCTGAGGACAGAAACAGCCAGCAACCTGTGGGGAATGACAGGACATTTCAGTCTTTAATGAATTAAACTTATCTCCCCAGAGCCGATCAGTGAATCTTATTACAGGGAAAAATTACTGAAACTTCCCCTTTCATTGAGCGCATATAGACTTTGCCTATTTCAGAATTAAACACTGGAGGGTCACTAAGTTGCAGTTCTGACCCACCTCCTGTGTTGATTTAACTAATCTCTAATTAAATAAGGGAAAGATTCTTCTTCCAAACCCTTTCTGGAAACTCCATGTGCACAGGACAGGATCCCTCATACGATGGTCTTCATAGTCAAATAGTCAGCTGCAGCACTTCTGGGTCAGACCACATCCATGGAGACAGAGCAAGCTAACACTTCGAGTCTAGAGTTTCAGCTCTGATGAAGAGTCATCTAGACTCGAAATGTTAGGTTGCTCTCTCTCCATGGATGCTGTCTGACCCGCTGTGATCTCCAGCATTAATTGCTTTGGTTACAGGTTCCAGGATCTGCAGTAATTTGCTCCTGCAGTACCCCTGCCTCTACTGGCAAGGTATTGGCGAGCTTGAATCTGCACAAGAAGGGGAGAGGAGAAAGCAGTTACGGGGAAGCGGGAACAGGCAGGTGCTGTTGGGTCTTGTCAGTATATTGCTATTTTAATAGATACATTTTCCTATTTCAAGCTCCCTGTTAAGACCCTCACCTACTGGAGCTCATCAAAAGCCGCACGTATGTGATTTACAGTGGGCTGCAAATTGTTGAGGAACTGCATGACGTTCTTTTGTAGTAGGGGGTCAGGTAGCTGAATGGCTGGTTTGTAATACAGCTTATGCAGCACAGTGGCTCAGTGGTTAGCACTGCAGCTTCACAGTGTTGGGGACCTGGGTTCAATTCCACCCTTGGGCAGTTGTCTATGTGGAGTTTGCACATTCTCCCTGTGTCTGCATGGGCTTCTTCCCACAGTCCAAAAATGTGCAGGCTAGGTAGATTGGCTATGCTAAATTACCCTATAGTGTATAGGGGAATGGATCCGGGTGGGATGCACTGAGGGTTAGTGTGGACTTGTTGGGCCAAAGGGCCTGTTTCCATACTATAGGGATTCTATGATTAACTGCAAACATTGGGAGGCCAATCCCCATACCAGCTGAGATAACCATGAAGGACTCTCCCCTCACCTGAGCCATGGTTAAACCACCCCCAGTCATCTGTCTATAATGCGACAGTAGGACTATGAAGATTTTATCTTTAATAGTGTGCAGGTTGGCCAGCAAATTCAGTGGAAGAGGAGACATAAGCTGCAAATCTCCAGAATTTGCTGGTCAGTCCATTCCAATGACCCTTAGCTTACTGTTATTTTGAAGAGATAAGACAATGTGGAGCTGGACTCCCATTAATTAAAGAGTCAGGATTTTGGTCCATTCAGAAAGTCCCCTATATCTAGTTGCTATCGCCGCACTGTTATCAGAAAGTTAGTGCACTAGTTGTTTTTAATCTGTAAGATGAAGGTTAAACTCTAACTAATGGCACGCGCTGCAACAAAACACCGCAGAATATGAGATTACAGTAACTGAGGCTCTGTACTGGAAATGTGCAGTCAGAAAAGTTAACCTTTAAGTCTCAGAGTGGCATTTTCCTTTAAGAGGCCTGATGAAATGCACTTGTTTCCTCAAAAGGAATGAGTGCTTATTCAGCTTGGTTAGATGAGTTTTGTATCATTAAACAGCTCTCTTGTAGCTTGCAAAGTTTTTCAAAGCGTTTCTTACCAAAGTGCCAATTGCCACTTGCAAGCCGTAGATGAGCCTGAGTTTACCTGGCCCCTGGATACCTGGTGGCAGCACCGACTCAGTGAATACAGTACAAATCACCCCAGAAACCAACAGCACAAACAAGCCCACCACAACAGCCAGCGTCATAGTCAAGGTCCAAAGCACCAGATCCATTATCAGGTTTCTGTAAATAGGTCTTCCTGCAGACTCAGCAACCGTCCAGCACGACCACACCCTTGTCCTGCTGGTTAGTTCTCCACGCTGTACTGCTCAGTGTCCTTGAGGCTGATAGGCGCGCAAGAAGAGGAAATACCTCACTGTTAATTCAGGAACCAGAACTGCTGTGTGTTGGGAAATGTGTGTTTCGTAGACTCACTGAATGCCAACAGCACAAAAGGAGGTCGTTTGGCCCATCGTGTGCATGTTGATTCTCTGTAAGAGAGACTCAGTGAGCTGCACTCCTCTGTCTTTTACACTGCACAATGGTCAACTTCACATATTTATCGAATTCCACTGTCCTGCTCTGTTTCGGGCCAACTGTTAGTAATTTGCTCAGGTTCTGAGCAATGTGGGCTACGGTGAGAAAGTTGCGAGAATCACATGAGATGTTGAGCGAGGCCCTTCTGGATGTCAGGAGCAACCAGAGGTATTTTCCAACGAGAGTCCCGGGCTTTATCGCTCATTATCATCCTCATTAGTATCGAATCTCATCACATTGATATGCATTTCCCTGTTCCCCGACACAGGTGCCAACATTACAGTCAAAGAGGCCAGCTGGCATCTCCAGCTCCTTGCTGCTGACTCCTGGGCACCTCCACCTTGGACATCAGTAACTAATGTCTCAGGGCACACTCCATGAGCAGTGACCACGCACACTGGAGGCTGGCACCTGAAACGTGCCAACCACTCTGCCCCACCATGGCACAACTCTGATCCACATGCAGAGTACTTCTGAACTTCAATGCTGCATTTTGGACCCTGCTGGCACCTTTTATTGTAAAGCCGCTTCAGAGACACTTTGTGCGCAGGAGCGTGTACCCAGCTCATAACCTGAGCTGGCCTACATGGCAAGGCTACTTGCTTGCTCTCCTAACACTCACTCACCCACCTTGTGCCTAAACACCTCTGCCTTGCCCTGGCTTTTAGTGTGGACAAGCAGCTTGTCAATGTTGTCAGTAATTGCATTTCCATCTTGCTGTATGGCACCATGCCACATCAGTGTTTCAATTGCACACAGTACACAGACTGCCCGTACTTAAAATGTTAGCCAAGTCTCAAAGTTGAAGCGGAGTACTTGGCACAGTGGCTGAGTGGTTAGCACTGCTGCCTTACAGCACCAGGGGCCTGGGTTCGATTCCACTCTTGACTGTTTGCAGATTCTCCCCATGTCTGCGTGGGTTTCTTCTGGGTGCTCCAGTTTCCTCCCACACTCATGGTAAATGTAGCGTTACAGCCATAGGGTCAAGGGCTGGGCCCTGGGCCTGGGTGGGATTCTCTATAGAGGGTCAGTGAAGACTCAATGGGCCAAATAGCCACTATCTGATTCTAGTCCTTGAGTCGTCAAAGAGGACACCCTTCAGTCAGGGGGCCCTGGCGCAGTAAGTCAATGGCAGCTTCCAATATCAGGGTCAGTATCCTCTCTTCAAGGAGTCAAATGTTGAGCAGCCCAGCATTCACCTTGGCTCTCTCAGCCCTGTCATGTATCATTTTCCCCTGGGATGAGACAAAGGAAGGGATTGAGTGAGATGAAATTGCCTGGCACAGCTGGTGCTGCTGGTAAAGGTAGGGGAGTGGTGGTGAGGCGTCCTGAGTTAAGTGAGTGAGTGAGTGAGGAGGTAGCACAGAGGTTAGTGCTGCTGCAACATGGCCCTAACCAGCAGGGAGGATAGCAAATGTTGTCCCCTTGTTCAAGAAGGGGAGTAGAGACAACCCTGGTAATTATAGACCAGTGAGCCTTACTTCGGTTGTGGGTAAAGTGTTGGAAAGGATTATAGGAGATAGGATTTATAATCATCTAGAAAGGAATAATTTGATTAGGGATAGTCAACACGGTTTTGTGAAGGGTAGATCGTGCCTCACAAACCTTATTGAGTTCTTTGAGAAGGTGACCAAACAGGTGGATGAGGGTAAAGCGGTTGATGTGGTGTATATGGATTTCAGTAAAGCGTTCGATAAGGTTCCCCACGATAGGCTATTGCAGAGAATATGGAGGCATGGGATTGAGGGTGATTTAGCGGTTTGGATCAGAAATTGGCTAGCTGTAAGAAGACAGAGGGTGGTGGTTGATGGGAAATGTTCATCCTGGAGTTCAGTTACTAGTGGTGTACCGCAAGGATCTGTTTTTGGGCCACTGCTGTTTGTCATTTTTATAAATGACCTGGATGAGGGCGTAGAAGGATGGGTTAGTAAATTTGCGGATGACACCAAAGTCCGTGGAGTTGTGGATAGTGCGGAAGGATGTTGCAGGTTACAGAGGGACATAGATAAGCTGCAGAGCTGGGCTGAGAGGTGGCAAATGGAGTTTAATGCGGAAAAGTGTGAGGTGATTCACTTTGGAAGGAGTAACAGGAATACAGAGTACTGGGCTAATGGTAAGATTCTTGGTAGTGTGGATGAGCAGAGAGATCTCGGTGTCCATGTGCATAGATCCCTGAAAGTTGCCACCCAGGTTGATAGGGTTATTAAAAAGGCGTACGGTGTATTAGGTTTTATTGGTAGAGGGATTGAGTTTCGGAGCCGTGAGGTCATGTTGCAGCTGTACAAAACTCTGGTGCGGCCGCACTTGGAGTATTGCGTACAGTTCTGGTCACCGCATTATAGGAAGGATGTGGAAGCATTGGAAAAGGTGCAGAGGAGATTTACCAGGAAGTTGCCTGGTACGGAGGGAAGGTCTTATGAGGTAAGGCTGAGGGACTTGAGGCTGTTTTCGTTAGAGAGAAGAAGGTTAAGAGGTGACTTAATAGAGACATACAAGATGATCAGAGGATTAGATAGGGTGGACAGTGAGAGCCTTTTTCCTCGGATGGTGATGGCTAGCACGAGGAGACATAGTTTTAAATTGAGGGATGATAGATATAGGACAGATGTCAGAGGTAGGTTCTTTACTCAGAGAGTAGTAAGGGCGTGGAATGCCCTGCCTGCAACAGTAGTAGACTCGCCAACTTTAAGGGCATTTAAATGGTCATTGGATAAACATATGGATGATAATGGAATAGTGTAGGTTAGATGGGCTTCAGATTGGTTTCACAGGTCGGTGCAACATCGAGGGCCGAAGGGCCTGTACTGCGCTGTAACGTTCTATGTTCTAATATTTAAAGGGAGCGTGCTGTACTTATGAGGATATGAGAAATAGGAGCAGGAGTGGACCACTCTGTCCATTGAGCCTATTATTCCATTCAGTAAGATCAAGGCAAATCTAGTCTTGGCCTCACCATCTCTTTCCTTCCTGTTCCTCAAATCCCTTTGTCACTCAGCCTTGAACACAATTAATGACTCCCCGCTCCATAGCTCTCTGGGGTAGAGAATTCCAAAACTTCTCAACTGCCTGAGAGAAGAAATTCCTCCTCACCTTCACCTTAAATGAAACACCCCTAGTTCTGAAATGATGGTTCCCTGATGGCGGGGTTAGAGGTTAGCTCCTGCCTTATGCCGCATGGAAGGTTGGTCCAAAAGGTAAGTTTATTACGGCAAACAGTTTGAAAATCAACCAGTTAATTTAATCCAGGTACTTAGAAGCTAAAAACCAATTAAATTTAAATCTGATGGTTTTGACAAACTAGGACCAATCCTATTTCAAGAAGTTAATAGGTCTTCAAGGGTATAAAAGAAGAGGGCATTTGAAAATTGGTGCGAGAACAGCTGCCATTTAATACAGTCAACAATGCATCAGCTCTAAAGAGAAAATCACAGGCTCTCACAGAATTCTCTAAGCTCTCAGAAAACCATCATCTAAATAAAGGTAAAGCGGCACTCTTAGCTAATATTCCTGACACAAGAATTCAATAGAGAAAGGTGTTCTGGACTGAGGATCCTGGCTGTAATTTTGAGAGACTAAGTTTTAAGCTTTTTTTTATTAATTTGGTTTATATATGTGGGATTTATATCTATTGGAATAGTGTACCATTAGAATTTTGTTTTATTTGGGATTAGTTAGTGATTAAGGGGGAATTGTTCAGTTTGTTGGTAGTTCTGTTCATTTGTTTACTATTAGCATTAGATAAATAAATTGTTACTTGTTGAGTGAGCGAAAGGATTTCATTTCATTTAACTACTCTTTTATAACAGATTGGGAGGTGAGAGACAGGTAATACCATTTTTCCCATTTTCTTTAACAGATTATGAGGCAAGGCAAGCTTCTCTGGGTGTTTCAGTTTTAGTTATCACAGTGGGGTAGACCTCCACTTCAAAACAAGACCTTGGTATACAAGGCTATAGATCCCTGATGGTGTCAGCACAAGTAGACAGGATGGTGAAGAAGGTACACAGGATGCTTGATTTCACTAGCTGGGGTATAGAATTGGGAGCAAGGAAGTTTTGTTACAACTTTACAAAACATTGGTTAGGAGTATGTGAGAGAACACATAACAGCACAAAGGTGGGTTGTCACATGGAGCTGAATAAAACTGGAAATTTGTGGGGCTGGTAGTAGGGGAAAGTTGGGGGACCAGCAGGGAAATCAGTAAGGAACGCCCCGCTGGGATGAACAGGAAGTGAAATAGCTCCCAGAGAGCAGATCCAAGAAGCCATTCAAGGAGCATCTCTGCTGCAGTAACATTTGCCAGTCCCACTCTTATGGGTCAGTACTGAGTAATGGCACTCACTACAGCTACAACTTGAGCCTTGAACACTGCCTCTGGCTGTCAGGGCTTATCAGCAACTTCATCCTTTCTGCCATGGAGCTTCTTTCAGCTGCAGCAGGTCAGATCTCCCAGTCCACAGAGCACAGCCATATCAGACAGATCCCCTAGACCAGGGGATCTCTACACCAGAAGCAAAAACACATCGCCTGATCTCCCACACAGCCACTCAGTGATCTACCCAGTGGCCTGAGTGGGATGGTCTGCTTTGTTTAGTCTGTGCAACAAATATAGAGGCAGCTGGATTTGAAAGAATGTATCAACTCTCATTTAAGTATAAACCACAGCCCATGCATAAAAACCAGGCAGCTCCCTGTTTTCAAGGAATTAAGTACAGTTCTTAGGGCTAAGGGGATGGGGGAGAAAATGGATCAGGGGACTGAGATGAACGATCAGCCATGATCGTATTGAATGGGGGAGCAGGTCATTGAAGGGCCATATAGCCTCCTCTAGCTCCAATTTTCCATGTTTCTATCTAGTAAATGGTTAGCACTGCTGCCTCACAGCACCGGCTTCAATTCTGGCCTCGGGGTCTGTCTGTGTGGAGTTTGTACATTCTCCCCGTGTCTGTGTGGATTTCCACTGGGTGCTCCAGTTTCCTCCCACAGTCCAAATATGTGCAGGTTAGGGTGGATTGGCCATGCTAAACTGCCCATAGTGTTCAGGGATGTGCAGGCTGGGTGGATTAGCCCTGGGAAATGCAGGGTTACAAGGAAAGGGTAGCGGGGCGGGTCTGGATGTGGGTGGGAAGCTCTTTGGAGGATCGATGTGGACTTGATGGGCTGAATGGCCTGCTTCCACACTGTAGGGATTCTACGATGGGTGTATGCATAATTTTATCCACTAGGTGGAGATACAGGATCACTCAGGAACTTGGTGACACAAGGTTCCTTCCCCAAAATATGGAACATTAAATATTGCTACAGAGCGGCTGAACGAATGGCCCATTCCTGTGCTGTGCATTCTATATTGAATGTGGAATTAAGTATCATGTGGAGTGTTTGTAGCAAATAGCACTGGATGCATTGCAGAGGGAGCTTGATAGATACATGATGGAAATGGATGTGATGATAGGGATGAAGGTTGTGTGGAGCATAAACAACATGAAAGAGTTGGGCTGAATGGCCAGTTTATGTGCTTTATATATTCTATAATGGTAGCTGATTGTCTAACCTGGGGTTTGGAGACCTCTTCTGCCCCACAAAGAATGTGCACAAGTTCACCACAGGCCCACAGTTACTGCAGAGTAGGAACAGAACTCTCCCTGATCTCTGTGGCGTAGAGCCAAGTGTGGGTACAAACGGAAGGGTGGGGAGCAGTGGTGGAACCTGTCAAGGGTGGGAATGAGAACGGAAAACCATCTGCTTCCTGGAGCCAGCAACCGGTTTGCATTTCATTGCCAAGGCACTCAACTCCCTTTTGCTTGCTGTACCCACACCGGTGGAGGTGAACCCGTGCCCCTGCTCTCTCATTCATGACTTTAAGCCAAGGATTTCTCAATGAGTTACTGAAGTTTGGCACTGTCACTGCATGGAAAATAAATAGAGACTAAAAGCTTTTTGCCCACAAGCCTGTCAATTGCTTAATCTGGATTCAGAGACTGATGAATGATCTTTGGTGAAAGTGGGGGAAGCTGGTATCTTCAGCCTTTGTTAATTCTGGAAGCTAAAAGGGGGCTTGTGGCCCAGAGGGTAATGTCCCTGCCTCTGGGCCAGATACCCCAGATCCAAATCCCATATCAGGACTTGATTTTGTTTTTATCAATCTCCTTTTCACCTTTTTTTTTTCTTCATCTTCCTGACGTTGCGGGGAGGCTGGAATGATGTCGGTAGTGATTGCAACTGGAACTCCTGGCTTCGAAGGCCTGGCCTCTCAGAATTGGCAGCAAGATGTTGGCTGCAATGATGAAGGAGCAGGAACTTCTGGCAGCGGTAGGCCTGGAGAGGGGACCTTGCAACAGTCCTGGAGTGTTTTTTGGGATCCTCGGCCGACGAAGATGGACTCTATTTAAATACTTTCTTTTCGCTCTTGCGTACCTCAAAATGGTGCCCTAATGTGGCAACAGAACACTTTTCACTCTTATCTCCCAAGATATATGTGACAATAAATCATTAATTCACTCATGATGTTAAGGAGGGTGCGTTCATAACATAGTCACAACAAACATGTTGACTGTCAACTTGTAAATATTCCAGGACATGTCACTGGCAGGCAGTAAGAGCAGGAGAGTTTCTTGGTCACTCATGTGGGGGAAAAAACATTGGAGACAGCACCCATGTGATTTTTCTTCAGCATCGTGGGGATCCAGCCCGGGATTCCATATGGCAGGACAGTTATTCTGAACTTCATATTTCTTTTTTTTTTATTA
>NC_063362.1:23981233-23996303 GCF_021869965.1 Rhincodon typus
TGCCATGGCAGGACAGTTATTCTGAACTTCATATTTCTTTTTTTTTTTCTAATTTATTACTGTGATTTTGTAGTTTTGAAGGTCTGTAATGTCGGACTTTTTATTTCTTTAACTTTGTGTTTTTTACCGAAAAATTTGTGCTCAGGAATCTGTACCTAGGGACCTTTGTACCTAAAATGGTGCCGTAAGTGGCAATTTGTAAATTTTTCACTGTGTGACAATAAAGCTATTTCAATTCAATTCAATTCCATATTATTTGGGACTACAACAAGTACAAAAAGGTGGATATTGCTACAGCAACTTGCCCTCCTTCATTACGGGGATGGGGAGGAGGTACATAGTTATCTGAGGGGCCAGCGTGGATCAGACTAGTGTCAAGAGCAGGGGTTTTTAATCGCCATCCTGCCTGAGGTGGTTTCAGGACCCACTTCCAGACTCTCCCCCTGGTGAGGGGTGACAGGCTGTGGGCACTCAGGCACAGAACCTGAAGAAGGAAGGAAGGAGATTCTGGAGTTTGTCTTCAGGAGGAGAACATAGAACATAGAACAGTACAGCACAGTACAGGCCCTTTGGCCCACAATGTTGTGCCAAAATTTTACCCTAATCCTAAGGTCTGTCTAACCTCCAACCCTACCTTATACTATCATCCATGAGAAGGGGAAACAAGGAAGCTGGCAGGGTTTAATGAGCAGACAGATGGAGATAATGCACAAGTTTGGAATTTATTTAATGCAGCAAGTCGCAGAGATCTGGAATGCACTGCCCCAAAGGCTGGTGGAAACAGATTCAATGGGAACTCTCTGAACAGGACTGGATACAGTGTATATGTGAACAGGATAAACTTACAGGGGGAGTGGAATGAACTGGAGAGCTCTCTCAAAGAGCCAGCACAGGCATAGTGGCCTGAGGGGTCTCATTCTGTGTCCTTAAGATTGTGGAAGATTCTCTTGCAAGATTTTTCTCTCCTTTTAAGAATATACCTGTCTGGTGGTTGTACCCTAACTTGGACCCAGCTGCAAACCTTTTGATTTGATTTGATTTATTATTGTCACATGTACCTAGGTACAGTGAAATGTTTTGTTTTGCATGCAGTACAGGCAGATCATAACGTACAAAGTGCATTGGGGTCATAGAACAGAACGAGGAATACAGTGTTACAGCTGCAAAGAAGGTGCTCAAAGAGTGGGACCAACATAATGTAAGATTTGTGAGGTCCATTCAGAAGTCTAATAACAGCAGGGAAGAAGCTGCTCTTTAATCTGTTCATACTTTTATATCCTCTGCCCGACAGAAGAGAGTGGAAGAGAGTATAATCAGGGTGGGAGGGATAGTTAATTATGTTGGTCGCTTTCCCGAGGAAGCAGGAAGTATAGATGGAGTCAATGGATGGAAGGCTTGTTTGTGTAATGGACTGGGCTGCGTTCACAACTCTCTGTAGTTTCTTGCTGTTGCCCAACCTGAATATGTGCTGGCCACGAATGGAGTGGAAGGTGAGTGGTCAGTGTGACTGGGGCTGCACAAAGTTCTTTCACCACACAGCTTCGGTTTGATTCCAGCCCCAACTGGTGAGGTAGAAATCTCCTCTCGCTGGTGGCTGCATCTGATCTCCCTCAGGTTCCTCTCCTGGGAGGGGAACCTCTTGTTGGGAACCATTCTGTACAATTGGCAATTCCATGTGTGTAAACTTGAATTTGTTTGTACAATGAGACAGTGAATATTAGCAGGTCACCAGGTGCTGACGAAGTTTCCAATGATATAAATTATGGTTACAGTAGTCAGACGCCTCATCCCAGACTGAACCAGGGACCTTCCTGGACTTGTTGTCTCAGTTGCTCAATGACAGTGAAAGTATATTAGATGGACAGGAACAAAAACAAATTTTCTGGAAAAGTTCAGCAGGTCTGGCAGCATCTGTAAAGGAGAAAACAGTTTTTCCACCTTTTCTACTCTTTTCCACCCTCTTCCGTCAGGCAGAGGAAATCTGTTTTCTCCTTCACAGATGCTGCCAGACCTGCTGAGCTTTTCCAGCAACTTTGTTTTTGTTCCTGATTTACAGCATCTGCAGTTCTTTCAGTTTTTTATCAGATGGACGGAAGGGGCTTGTTGTGATTTAGCAGCCCAGTTTATACACCATGGTATCGCAGCCTTCACTCAGTTGGCATAATTCCTGGTTTTCTGCTGGTAGGTCAAGCCCCAGTACAGGGATTTGAGTGTAATGGTTGAGGTCATGCCCCAGTGCATTACTCAAAGAGTGCTGCACTGTTGGAGGTGATGTCTTTCGGTTGAGATATTAAACGTAAGCTTTGTTTACTATTGATGTGAAGGCTCCTATTTGGAAAAAGAGCAGGGGATTAAATCCAAAGTCCTGTTCAATGTTTATCCCTCAAACCAATGTCACAAAAACAGGTTACCTAGTCATGTTCATTGCTGTCTGTGTGAGTTTGTTGTATGCCTATTGACTGCTGTGTCCCTAGTGTTACAACAGTGGCTGCCCTTCAAAATTATGCAATTAGCTGTAAAGCAATTTGGGATGACCTGAGGTCATAAAAGGCGCCACATAAATGCAAACCCTTTCCTTTCTTATATTGACTGAACCTTCTGGAGAAAGATGAAAAAGATGGAGGACATTCTTTCAACTCTGAGATTCCTCAAGACTTGTGGAATGCCACGAGTGCATTTAATGAATAAAACTTGTTTCGACTTATAAGTAGACAAACTGAAGTAACCCCTCCAGGGTTTATCAGCCTCCCTCTTTCCCATTATAACTGCAAGATAAACTCTTCCTGACATTAACCACTGTCAGCATTTGGAACCAATTGAGAGCCACCTTGGACTAAGACACTGTAATGTTCCCCTTCAGGCCACATAGGCTGAACCACTTAGTGATCCTGCCCCCACCCCCTACTTTCAGTTGCCACCACAAAAAAAATCTCATCAGAATTGATGGGAAGTTATACATTTTGCCCCCTCTTGGCCACTAAACAAAACAAGTATGTGCACTAGATTCTTTCAAATTAGACATTATTTCATATAAGAACAGAAGTATAGACAGTTTAAAATTTAAATGAATGTTACAAGGGAACATTTTTACTGAAACATTCCAAAATCTTGTTTAAAGGTCATCACGTACTTCACTTAAATCCATATTAATCAAGCATAAATTTGTGAACATTGTTGTTGCTTGTCCCCTTGATAACCATTGTGCCCTGCATGAGAGCTGCTCTAGTTGTCCCATCTTACACAAGTTATGGGCATAAATATTTGTGAACTGAGGCTAAGTTTAACTGGGCAGAGTGATCCCCCGTGCTCCCACAGGCTTCAGAGATTGGGTCAACTTGCAGCAGCTCCCCCAACGCTCTGCATATGGACCTCCAGAGGTGCCTTCCAAACCCAGGTGCAAGAAGGCAGTCTACGTGCAGTGTTTCTCCCAAGACAATTTGCCCAGCATTGAGGTCCTAATCACTTGAAGCCAGTCTGCAGGATACAGTACGACTGACCGTAAAGATAAGGGTCAGTGAGGAAAGCACCAGTCACATCAAGAGACTTTGAGGGGAGGTAAACTTGAGGTGTCAGAGGAAACAACACAAATCTCCAAACAACCCATCCACTGAACCCTTCAAGAACTGACTGTGGCCATCTCAGAACCCCTCAAACCTGGGGGACTGCCTCAGAAGGTTGGAGAAGCTGGGGATGAGGGCTCTGATCTGTTCTCTCCTCTGGTTTCAGCCTGAGTGCCAGGACATTGCTTGTTAGACCAGATTGCAACCACTGTGGACTCCTCACTTTGAGAACTATTGCACTCAGGCAGCTCTAACTCTGCGGATGTGCCCACTAGAGAGCAGCACAAGCCTGCCTCTCCCACATGAAAACACAAGCAGTTTGCAATGTGAAAGAAGGGCTAATAGTAGAGATGCCAATTGACTGCTGTTTACTTGATGGTTGCAGCTAAACGGGCCCAGGGTCCAGCAGGTGGAAGCAGTATATTGCAGTGTGGAAGTCTTTCCCATCTCTTTGTTCTCCTCTTAGTCAATCTGTCCATCAACACAGCATAATACCAGCATTCCACCCAACTCCATCACTATTCTCACCCAGCGAGTTAGGTTAAAATTGCTCCCTCTAAAGTGCTGAAAGCAGATCCTACTGTACATCTTGGAAGTCGTTACTGGACAGGAACCAGATTGGGAAACCTAAAGTAGATGTAGAGGTAAAGGTCAGTGATAGAGAGGCAGAAACACATCGCTGGGGTCAATGAGACATATACAAAAACACAAGGGCTAATATGAAGGATGTGACATGTAGAGTTCTAGGGTCACTTGGGCTACTTACAACTTGAATGGGATGTTAAACTGAGGTCCCACCTGTCCTCTCAGACTGATATAGCATATCCCATGGCACAGTCTTGGAGAAGAGCAAAAGTGCTCTCCCCTGTGTTCAGGTCAATCCCGCAATCAAATCAGAAAAGCAGATTAGCTGGTCATGATCACAAAGCAGCTTGTGGGAGTTTGTGCAAATTCGCTACCTCATTTCCTACACCACAACAGTGACTACACTTCAGAAAGACTTCAGTGGCTGTAGAGTACATCAGGGCACGGTGATGTTGTGGAAGGCGCTATATACAAGCAAGTCGTTCATTTCTGTACAACTGTAGCGAATTACCTGCAGACGCAGACTGGGCAGCTGTGGTATTGGTTTCATGACAAATCAAACGCTCACTTCACACAACAACAGAATTGTTACGGTGTAGAATGGGGGCCATGTGGCCCATCGGGTCAGAATTGGCTCTCCTAGGTGAGCCTCATTACTTGCTCAAGCCTTCCCCCAATAATAACTTGTATTTAGATAATCATCGAACACCCTCTTGGGAATGCTTCGATTCTCCGACCACAACACCATGTCTCAGAGCTCAATGATAATTAGTTTTATGTTGCTTACACACCCTGAATTTTTTTGAAGTTCGAGGCAGGAGTTGCCAGTTTCTGACCTTTGACCCATATTCTCTTGCAATTCACTGATTCATCAGGAAGGGTTGTGAAAGTCAGCTGTAAAAAAACCCAGGGATGAGGAGTCATGGAGAGGGTGTTCATGCCCAGAGAAGATGCCTTACTGTGAAGCCAGAGCATTGGCACTAGCTGATAGCAAAGGGGAACTGGCAGGAGACAATGACAAGGTGAGACACGGCAAGGGAGAGAGAGTTGTGCAGGAATCCACACACACATACACAGACACACACACGTACAGACTGATATGTACCACTGAGCTGCTCTCTTAATCCCTCCAGCAGTCACTTTCAACATCAGCCAAAACCAGCCAACGTCTTGCTGTGATAACAAGGTGTAGAGCTGGATGAACACAGCAGGCCAAGCAGCATCAGAGGAGCAGGAAGGCTGACGTTTCGGGTCTGAACCCTTCTTCAGGAAAAATGACAAAAAAAAATCTTGCTGTGTCAGCCTCATTCAGCACAGGACAAGGAAGGTGGTTCGGAGGGTGTGGGCGTGGGGGTCATGAGGTGGTGGAGGGGAACTGGGTAACAATGAACATCATGAACACAGAGTCACTCACCTATGGGTGGAGGTACCGGTTTTACAAGCGAAGCCAGCCATTCTCCATTGCGACACATGTTGGGCAGACTTTTATTTTCAAAAAAAAATTGTGCTTTCTGCAATAGTGAGTAACAGCAGTGTCGCAATAACTCACAGACAGTCACAACACCTTACTGCAGTGACTGCATGCCTCACGTATCTTGGGGAAAGTCCGTGATAACGTCTCCTCGGCTCCAGATGAACAAACGCGAGGGGCCAGCTCATCGGGCGGTGTCACCTAAACTGACAGTGGTCATACCAGGCAAACCAGCAACACCCACCGAGCCCGTATCTTATCTGAGGGAGTCACCTTAACTATTTGAGAGACGCTGGAAATGTCAATTCTTGAAAACAAAAATCAAAATTCTCAAATCCCTCCCTGGTTTCACCTCTCCCTGTCTCTCTCATCTCCTCCAACCTCTGGGAATTCTGCCCCCTTGATCATCCTCAAATTCAAACATTGCACCATTGACGGCTGTCCCTTCAGCTACAACAGCCTTAAATCTCTGCTCTTTCCCTCCCCTCCAGCCTTAAGACACCTCAACACCCACCTCTGACCAGTTTTTTTTTACATCTGGCCTTGCGTAGCTCAGTGTCAAACTTTGTTGTCGAATATCACACCCGCGGAGAGCTTTGTGATTTCTTTTTCTTTGCCAAGATATATAAATGCAGGTTGTTGTTGTATAGTGTATGCAGCGTTAAAAGGAGCGCTAACACTGCAGCCCGTGTACAGTTACACGATCCCACTTCCAGCCACATCACCGTGCAGTTTGTATATGGAATTACTATGAAAAGTGTATGATTGTGCTGCGTCAGTTACGGAGGTGATGTTTCTTTAATTAAAGGAACAGGGTCTTCGCTTGCACATTGCTGTGTTTTTTTCTCTCTCTGAGAGAAGATTGCCCTGCATATATTTAAATTAGAAATGATTTGCAAAACCATCTTGCTGCGTACAGAACGTTTGTCAGTCTCTTTTCCAGATTATTGCATTTGTTGTGCAAACGAGTATCCTCAGTGGTTGCTGCACTGTGCAGAGCTGGAAGAGCTGGGTGCGAGCGAATACAAAGTTGGAGACAGAAAGAGAGAGAGAGAAAGAGAGGCAGCCTCCAGTTTTGGTGCAGAGGTTGGCTTGTTGCGGGCTGGCTCCAGGGGGAGGGTGAGAGACACAGAGAGAGGGAGGGGGCGGTGTGGGTTGAGGGCTCGCCTTCACACAATAGTACCGAGAGGATCAGCTCCCACTCGACATTTAGACTCGTCAATCAGGATTAATGGACCCGCTGTATAAAAACTCATCGCGGCTTCTCGAACACACACACAAACGCTTCCAGCTCTTTTATTTATATGGATGTTTCTGTGGCTCATTGCCTTGCGACCATTAACCTTTGGTTGATCCTGGACAGAGAACAGAAGAAAGAAATAAAATGTTGAAAAGAAAAGCTCGTGGCTTTTAGAAAGAACAAGTGAAATTGACTGAACAGGAGACAGTGAAATTAACACGCACTTTAAAAGGGGGCACAGAGGAAAAAAAAACTTTTTTTTGCTAAACTTGCAAGAGGACCGGTTGCAGTTCCCCTTTTTTTTCCTCCTATGTGTGTTTGTGTGTCGTTGTTTTAGAATGAACACACAGATGGACTGGAGGAGCCTGGCTTCCCTCCTGCTTTTCCCCGTGCAGATGGTTTTCTACGTGGTGAAAGCCGCCGTGTCGCTGCTCCTGCCGGCCAGACCGAGGGAGTTGAGCCGGGACACGGTGCTCATAACCGGGGGAGGCAGGGGAATCGGCCGCCACCTCGCTCTGGAGTTCGCCAAGCAAGGGGCGAGGAAGGTGAGTGTGTTGTGTGTATGTGTCTCCCTTTCTGAATTGTAAGGCTGCACAGAGCAGTTCTCAAATGCTGTGAATGCATTTCGTGAAGAGAGAGAGGGAGACAGCAGTAAGTAGAAGCGGATTACTGCAGATGTTGGAATTTGTACTGAAAACAAAAAAAAACCCGCTGGAAATCACTTCATGTCAGCTCTGATGAAGAGTCATCCAGATTCCAAACGTTAGCTTGCTCTCTATTCACGGATGTTGCCTGGCCCACTGTGATTTCCAGCATTTTTTTTTGTTTACAGACAACAGTAGGTGATGGGTAGGAGGAATGGGGGTGTGGGGGGGGCGGTGGGGAAGCTGTGGGTTGGGTGTCTTTTACAGGGACCCAAAGGTTTTGTTTCTGATCACAGATTGGAACTAGTCCTGTAGAAATGTTAGCATGCCCTATGAGAAAGTTGCTTCTATCTTCTTTTTTAAAAAAATGAAAACGACATGTGTATCTTTTTAAAATTTTCCCCATGCAGAGGGTTAGAGCAATGGGGGAGAGGGCTGTCCTCAAATTCAGCCCCCAAACACTTCCCCCCCCCCCCCCCCCCCCCCCCCCCCCGCCAGGACTGTGCTTATCCCGTCTGTTCTGAAGAGATTAAAAACCTGCAGTAGGGCAGATGGAGAGTCAGGCGGTGAATTTTTTTATATTTCAAATATGTACTTTATTCATAAAATATGTGTATATATACAGTCACAGACGTAGTTCGGTTCTGCAGAGTAGCATATCAAGGAAACAAACAAACATTGGAATTTGGCTCTATCCAAAATCCAAAGACTTTTCTTACACATGCAATATTATATTTACATACATTTGAGGCAGCAGGAGGCGGTGAATTTTGTGACGGGAAGAGTTTGAAGGCTGTTGTGTTGAAAATGGGAGGATTGCTGTTCTGGCTGTTAACTTGTGCCGCTGTTAGAATGTAGCTCCGAGGAGCTGCTATTCCGGACACCGAACCTGCTAATAGGCGCGTCGCTTATGCTTTTAGAGAGAGAGACAGAGAGAGAAATCTAGGCATATTTAATTGCAGGGAATGTGTGCTAATTTCTGCTCGTATTTAGCAGCGAGGCTAATGCAGTGTGTATTGTAAGAGAGTCCCCTGACGTTTCACTAACAGCAGCCTGTATATGGGCTGTACTTAGCTCACCGCCCCCTTGGAGAGCACAATGTTTAATTATTTAAATGCGCTGGCCAGTGTTCCTTCCAGAACCAATGATATTAAATGACTGGGGTGGAGCGAGGTGGGCGAATGCACCGCCGGCAGAGAGAACGGGAACCCTCGGGTTTTATCCCGAATGCTCTGAACTGAGTCTGCAGCCAGTTCAGCAGAGTTAGCATCTCCAGTGCCAGGGAGCTGCATTCAGCATCTGGTGCTAAACGAATGCAAATTGCAGCCGGGTTGTTGCCCACTGCTGCCAGGTTACTCCCCTCAGCCCCTGTGGAAGAGAGAGTTTGTGGGTGGACAGTGGGTCAGATCAGTTTAGAGTTGGTGCTGATGTCCTACACTCCCCGGCCAGCAGAGCCCCGTGTCGCCTGTCAGCTCTTGGTGTTCACACTCACTGCAAGCCCAAACCAGCAAGATGTCTCTTTGTGGGGCAAGAGCCGATTAAAACAACAACAACCTCCTTCAATCACATTTGACACTGAAGCTGTTTGATTGGACCTGGACCCCCGGCCCCCTCCGCCCCACTGAGTTTGATCTGATTTCTACCTTCAACTTTAATCTACTCACCCTGATACTGTCATACCCTAACAAAAAAAAATTGAGCAGTCTCTGCTTTCAAATGTTGAATTCCCAAGGCCTCATTTTTTTTACCAGGGGGATTTCTGAACTTCCTCTCCCCTGTGGTTTAATATCGTGAATGAGCTCACTTTAACACGAAGGATATTCACACAAGTGACCTTGCCACCCTCAACCTTTATTCTGAATTCACCACACCAGAGGAAATAGGTTATTTATATCTTTAAACACCCAAGTAACAGGCAGATTATTATCCAATGATATAATACTCAGTGTACCCCACGCTGGGAGAGCTCTTGTGGTGCAGTGGTACTGTCCCTACTTCTGGGCCATGAGGCCTGAGTTCAAGTCCTACCTACACCAGAGGTTTGTCATAACACGCCTGAAAAGGCTGATTAAAAATGTCTACACTGTGATGGAAGATGCAGCTGTTTCAAACATTTTAAAAAATTAATCCTAACAGGAAGAAACCAGAGATTGTGATGTCAGGTATCATACACTGCTTAGGGGCCCCCAAAATATGTTTATAGTTCGAGTACCTGTTGAATAAATGCCTCGTCGCAATGATCTAATTATGAAATGAAAGTACATTTTTGCCAGTCAGCCAGGGTACTAGCTGGTGCTGAAGGGGTTAAACTACACGTCTGGTCATGGAGCATTCCACTTGGATGAGATGCTGGAGGGGTGCCTTGCCAGCTCGAGCTCTCTCCCCATATCATTCAAAGACCAAAAAGTGGACCTTGCTCAATTTCCTCAGATAATTAGTTCCCCTTAATCCGGTGATCTGTCCTGCAGTAATATCCTCCAACAGATGATCAAAAAAAAGTGAAACCAAAGCTCAGGCAGATGTAGAAGATTCCTAAGCGCCTTTGAAGAAGAGCAGGGGCAGTATTCCCAATATTTTGATCAGTATTTGACCCTTGGTCGATATCTAAGAAACAGATTATCGACTGATTATCACATTGCTACTTGTGGGCTCTTGCTGTGCATGAATTGGCTGCCCCGATGTCTACATTGTAAGAGTGACTACTCTTCAACAGCACTTCGTTGGCAGCAAAAATCTTTTGAGACATTGTGGTTCTGAAAAAATGCTGTATGAATACAAGCTTATAAAATATGACTTGATTTCACAGTTGAAAGCAAATGTTGGAACTAATTGAAGGATTTGCCTCATAGAATCTCCCAAGAGTGATTTGCACGCTGGTGTCTAAACATGGAGGACCTGTACTGTCTGTTTTAATGTGAGTTGTGTTTCCATTCTAGTAGTGGATTGCATTCCTGAAGCACATAGGAACTGGAGGTGTATAGTAGCTGCAGGGCTTCTCAAAGTTGCAACATAGTTTTCAACATTTGAAGTGAAACAGCAACTCACATCAAACCGGATGGGTGTAATAACCAATAACCAGGTGGAAACCGATATCCATTTCAAGCCCACCGACTCCCACAGTTACCTAGAATACACCTCCTCCCACCAACCTTCCTGCAAAAATGCCATCCCCTGTTCCCAATTCCTTCGCCTCCGCCGCATCTGCTCCCAGGATGAGGCATTCCACTCCCGTACATCTCAGATGTCCTCGTTTTACAAGGACCGCAACTTCCCCCCCCACAGTGGTCAGGAACGCCCTCGACCATGTCTCCCACATTTCCGCAACTCATCCCTCACACCCCCACCCCCCCGTAATAACAACCAAAACAGAATCCTTCTTGTCCTCATGTACCACCCCACCAACCTCCGGATCCAACGCATCATCCTCCGACACTTCTGCCATCTGCAATCCGACCCCACCACCAAAGGCATTTTTCCTTCCCCACCCTTATCTGCTTTCCGGAGGGACCACTCTGTCTGGGACTCCCTTGTCCGCTCCACACTCCCCTCCAGCCCCACCACACCCGGCACTTTTCCCTGCAACCGCAGGAAGTGCTACACCTGCCCCTACACCTCACCCCCATCCCAGGCCCCAAGAAGACTTTCCACATCAAGCAGATGTTCACCTGCACATCTGCTAGTGTGATATACTGTATCCGCTGTTCCCGTTGTGTCCTCCTGTACATCGGGGAAACCAAGCGGAGGCTTGGGAACCGCTTTGCAAAACACCTACGCTCGGTTCGCACTAAACAAGTGCACCTCCCAGTCGCGAACCATTTCAACTCTCCCTCCCATTCCTCAGACGACATGTCCATCCTGGGCCTCCTGCAGTGCCACAACAATGCTACCCGAAGGTTGCAGGAACAGCAACTCATATTCAGCTTGGGAACCCTGCAGCCCAATGGTATCAATGTGGACTTCACAAGCTTCAAAATCTCCCCTCCCCCTACCGCATCCCAAAACCAGCCCAGCTCGTCCCTGCCTCCCTAACCTGTCCTTCCTCCCACCTATCCCCTCCTCCCACCTCAAGCCACACCCCCATCTCCTACCTACTAACCTCATCCCACCCCCTTGATCTGTCCGTCCTCCCTGGACTGACCTATCTCCTCCCTAACTCCCCACCTACACTCACCTTTACTGGCTCCATCCCCGCCTCTTCGACCTGTCTGTCGCTTCTCCACCCATCTTCTCTATCCATCTTCTATCCACCTCCCGCGCTCTCCCTATTTATTTCAGAACCCCCTTCCCCTCCCCCATTTCTGATGAAGGGTCTAGGCCCGAAACGTCAGCTTTCCTGCTCCTCTGATGCTGCTTGGCCTGCTGTGTTCATCCAGCTCCACACCTTGTTATCTCAGATTCTCCAGCATCTGCAGTTCCTACTATCTCTTAAAAAAAGCAAATTTTTTCCTAAACTGATTGCTTTTGTTCTTTCATAATTCTGCCAGATCTCTTGTTCTTTTGTATTCATTTACTTTGTTCTTTGCCCTGTATCTCTTTTTGTATCTAATTCTTTCTTTCTTCCTCTCACTTTCTACCCTATTCTGGGTCTGTATTTGCTGTTTCTTGTTGCTGGTGTGTGTTGTGTTTTGCTTGTTGTGCTTCCTGTCTATTTTGCTCAGGGTACAGCTCCAGACCAAGTGGGACTTGAGCCCTGGGCCTCCCGGCTCAGAAACGGGGACAGTGCCACAAAGTTTGCTGAATGTTTTAAAAGCCTCTGTTTCGCTAGAATAGCTGGAGGAGCACCTTGCAGTTTAGTCACAGCCTTGGGTTCAACAGGAGGTCAGCTGAGTCCTGCTGATGTCATTAATCTTGTTTACCACTTAGAAAGGAAACGCACATCCAGTGGGCATAGGAGGAGGGCTGGGCAGGGTGCATGGGGGTGCTATGCAGGCTGCAGCTGGTTCATTCAGATCCTGGTGAGACCCTTCCTTAAAGGACACCAGCAGCAAGCATGTTGCTGTATTTATTTTTAGCCAGTTAGGTGGGACTCAAGGCATTCTGCAAACACACACTTTTGACCTGGAAGGGACAACCTGTTTTACTGTTTATTAGAGCCGTCACACCTCAACAACACAAGCTTGTCGAGCCGGAAAGCCCATTCAAACTCCGATTGAATTTGTTGCTGTACATCAAAGACTGCATTGCATTTATTTTCCAAATTATATATTTGAAAGAAGTTAGTCTGTTGGATTTCCAGTGTCCGAATGCTCCCAGAGTGCTGGCTCTTTCCAGTGACCTACAGGCTCCCATCGCCCCTGACAGCTCGCCAGGAACAGCTATTCCTGTGTACGAAACTGGAAGGCTGTTTTACCAAATGTGGTCCATTGCAGGCCCAGTGGATGCATTCTCAAGAACAGGTTTGAAGAATAGTGACCCGGACTTGAACAGTAGCCGCACTCAGTTTCTCAAACTCTGGAGCTTGAGATCAATTGTAAACATCTCTCCAGCGTTCCTGGCTGTAATATCTTACTGGTTCACAACATCTCTCCCCACTCCCCCATTCTAGTGCCCATCTAGGTTAGGCACTAGTTATACCCAAGATAAAGTAATCCAATCAACTGTTGTAAAGATCTGTCCTTCACTTCCTTTTTGCAATGATAATTAATTACATTTTGCTTACTTTTCCTCCCCCTTTTAAAAGAAAAAAGATCAAAGTGGAGCCTTCCTTTGTAATTATCAAATCAACATGATTGTGTGATATTATTGGCTATACCCAAGTACAGGCTTGTGCCCAGGTTTAAATATTCGTGAACTCTTCCCAGATTTGTAATTGAGCTAAATACTCAAAATGATATCCTATTGTATATCCCCATACACACTCTGCAAACGAAACTGCCTTTCCCAATACTGACGGTGTCACTCGCTCAATACTTTGGGGTGGGTAGGTGGATGGAGATATCTGGGAGGGGAACATACAGAAGTGTGCAAGGCTAAGCTGCTCTGTGTTGGAGGTGACCTCTGATTGACCCTGGCTCATTGCTAACAGGCTTGGCTGTGCTGACTCCTATTTGATCCCTTCGCTCCTCTCGCACAGATCACCAGCTCTTGCACTTCATTTCAGCAAATCACAATGAGACATCCCCACGCAAGCTACCCTTGTGTTTTCTCTTTCAACTTGCTCACTTGTATTCTCTTGGTCATGGCCTCTTGTTCTCTTCATTACTGCTGGTCTCTCTCTCTCTTGTTTATACTAGAGCCTTGTCCACAGCACAGATCACATCTTGCCTGCTGTACTGGTACTGGCTTAAGCCAAAAAAAAAGTTTACAAAATAAATTGCTGTGTATGTACAGTGATTATACACAAGTGGTTATTGTGGTATCTGACTCCTGTTGCTGGGTATGGCATCCCTAACCAGGAGGATGATTTTTACATGAGAGGAGAATTGGGTCGTGCCATCTGGCATTTCCGTGTCACCACTGATTTAACACTGAGACTTCTGGTGGTGGGACAGACTGCCATACAGCCTGGGTTCAAGTCCTACCTGCTTCAGAGGTGTGTAGCAACTTCTCCGAACAGCTTGGCTAGAAAATATCTAGATTACCATTCACTGCTTGGATTCCAAAGTGAGAATGGCCACTTCACAGGGCATTTGTTCCCCAGCACCTGCCTTTGGGTAATTCTATTAGTCTTTCAGTGGCTGAGGGCAGTCTGCCACAGTGATGGATTCACTCTGGACCTAAAGGTGAAGTGGCCATAGTCTTACTAGACCATAGAGCTGCTGTCTCAATAGAGAGAGACCATTTGAGGTGACTTTAGTGTGGGGCTTTAATGAGGACTGGACCTCCTGGGGGCTGGGTGTACCGTGGGGTGGGATATGCCTTCAATTTTGTTCTGCCCCTGGTTCTAAACAATCATTTGCATGTCCTTCGTGTCCCCGTGCAGTGTCTGTAACTATTCCTGGGGTGTCTGTGCTGTGTAAACTCTAAACTCTACCCCATACTGAAGAAACGTGGTGTCACTGCGCTGCGACACTACTGATTGTGCACTTGCTGATTCTCGCTGGCAGGTATACTGCCCAGGATGCCTGTGACGCTGCTGTAGTTGAACAGCCTGTCAATGCTGACAGGGCTAGTTTGTGGAGAATAGCTACAAGTTTGAGGGGTGGTTATTGCCAGTGAGGCGGGAGTGAGGATGGAAGATTGGGGGGAGGTTTGAGGTGCTGCTATTGGAAGGAGTGGCTGTATTCCACTGTCTGTGTCTGTGTGCGTGTGTCTCTCTCTGTCTGTCTCTGTCTGTGTGTGTGTGTCTCTCTCTGTCTGTCTGTGTCTGTGTGTGTGTGTCTCTCTCTGTCTGTCTGTGTGTGTGTGTCTCTCTCTGTCTGTCTGTGTCTGTGTGTGTCTCTCTCTGTCTGTCTGTGTCTGTGTCTGTGTGTGTCTCTCTCTGTCTGTCTGTGTCTGTGTGTGTCTCTCTGTGTCTGTGTGTGTCTCTCTCTGTGTCTCTCTGTGTCTGTGTGTGTCTCTCTCTGTGTCTCTCTGTGTCTGTGTGTGTCTCTCTCTGTGTCTCTCTGTGTCTGTGTGTGTCTCTCTCTGT
>NC_063362.1:24006303-24091772 GCF_021869965.1 Rhincodon typus
GCTGCTCGGCCTGCTGTGTTCATCCAGCTCTACACCTTGTTATAATAGCTTTCCATAGCTGGTCAGTGGCAAAGTCTTTGCTCATTGTTCACCACAGGCTATTAGAGGGTGAAGGATGTGTTCTAAGTTAATTCTTTCATAGGATGTGGGCATCGCTGGCTAAGCCATCATCTGTTTCTCATCTGTTGAGGTAGCAGTGAATGTCCTTTTTGAACCAAGACAATACACATGGTGTAGGGAGACCCGCAATGCCTTAAGGAAGGGACTTTCAGGATTTTGACCCAGTGACAGTACAGGAACAGCAATTATATTTCCAAGTCAGGATGGTTTGTGACTTGGAGGGGAAATTGCAAGGGATGGTGTCCCCATATATCTGCTACTCTTGTCCTTTTGGGTGGTCATGGTTATGGATTTGGAAAATGCCGTTGATGGAGGCTTGGCGAGTTGCTGATGTCCGTCCTGTAGATGGTACAGACTGCTGTGCTGTGTGCTAATGGTGAAGCTGATAGTTTACAGCACAAGACCATTACTGCTTCAGAGCAGGAGGTCGGGTGATGATACCTGACCATTTGGTTTTGCTTTCTAACAATGCTTGTGCTTGCTTACACAATACATTGGGAACTCTGCTGTGCTAGGGTGCTGTGTAAGTGGAAATTCTTCTTCATTAAAAGTCCACATGTTATTAGGAGGCAAGGATGATGAAGGGGGAAAGGGTTTTACAATGTAGGGGTAAGTGCAGAAAATGAGTTGGAGTAGGAGGTGGGAGACAGAAATGCCAATTCTGGATTTGAAGCTTAGGAGGGAAAGGAAAGTCCCAGCAGCATCCAGCAGGATCTCCATAAAATCAATGTAATAAAGACTGTTCCAGGAGAAAGATGAGATTGTCGACTAATCCAGTAACAAACTGTTCTTTGTTCCCTGGTCTGTACCCTTGAATGTTGATGAAAAGAAACATGTTAACAAAAGCACTTGTTGGAATGGTATGAAAAGAGCTGGTGGTATTTCCTTATTGTAGTCAAGTGGCTGTAACTGCCTCCATTGATTGCTGATGCGATATTTAATTAAAGTGTTCAATCCAGTGAGTGCCTGGAGATTGGCACCAGACCGGAAACTTCCCTCATTAGATGTCAGGCTTCCACCTTCCTAACCCTGCGATGCTGAATCTGATTGTATCTGATGCCCTAGCAGGCTCCAAATCAGCTGAATATGGATTGAGAGACTGGGAAGGGGCTACACCAGACAGTGCATTCAACTTGTTCAAAGATGAAGGCAACTGGGTTGATTCGATCGTTTTTTTTTTAAGCAGTGAACATAAATCAATCCTGTTTTAAGAATGGCAGTGTGCCATTCAGGTGTCTCCCTCTTGGATAGAGTCAGTGCCTACTGTACTGGCACTGCATTGTTAAGGTTTGGGGTCAGGTCAGTGCCAAAGTGATAAGTGCAGGCCCTTTCTGCCATCCCTGAGGTGTCTGCACACATTCCAGCCCACCCTTTCCTTGAGGTCGATTTACGCTGGAACTGTGTGCCGACCCCTTGGGGTGGTGTTAAGCAGAAATGTGATTCCCTTGTGTATTGTTTTCTCCTGCTGCAGATTTCCCAAGCTGTTCCCTCCCCTGAAGCCGGACACGGTTGCTCGACGGACAGTGGAAGCAGTACAGACTAACCAGGCCCTCCTGCTGCTACCCTGGACCATGCACTTACTGGTCATCATGAAAAGGTGAGTCGGTTTAAAAACCTGACCCCCCGGTCATTCCCTCCCACACAAGGGCCAGTCTGCTTTGGAGGGAGGGGCCTGAGAGAGCTTCTCAAAGAAGAGCACGGGTGCCAATGAAGCCCTTTACTTTGGCAAACTCTCGGCGGTAAAGGGGACGTGGGGTTAAAGTATTAGCATTAACGGGCAAAAGTTAAATGTAGGATAGATTGCAGAGTGGCCAGCGTGTAAAAATCAATTGCTGCAATTTGCAGAAACCCGGAGAGGGGGGCAGCTGGCTCGTTCAGGTGGATTAGATGGGCCTCCTTTATTTAGACCTTGTGCTTGTAGCGAGAGTAAAAGCTGTCTGGGAGTTCTGCTGAACGAAGAGCTTCAGTCCCCTTTCAGAGAGCACGATACCACCCACAGTGCAGCTACTTAGGGTTGTGTCACTGACAGCATGAGAAGGTCACCAGTGAAATGAGCTGGTGATGACACTTTCTGTCAGGCTGTTTGGGCTTGTCTTCAAACCAAAGCAGGTCAGTGAGGTGAGAAAAATTTCCTGCCCGCGAGGGGCTGACACAGCCTCGATTGAAACTACTCCAGAGCTTCTGTTTATTCCTGACTGTGCTTTTTAAGAATAGGGGCGGTTTGTAAATCTACCAAGTCACTGCAGCTCCAAAGGGGTCCAGGTTTCTCCCTGTGCATTGCTGAGTTGGATCGGGTACTGAGGTGGCCTTGATTGATGGCTCCGTGGAAATTAGCGAGGAAATTAGCTCAGTGGAAATTAGCGAGGGTGACTGCTAACCTGCAGCTGCACTGCAAAGTGGGTGTGGGATCAGACTTTACCCTGCAGTGCTAACCCTCACTATCTAACGGCCAACACTGGCTGAGCTCCTGATTAAGAAAGAGCAGTTAAACCGTTGATAAATTTCCCCTGGGCCTGAGAGATTACAGGCTAAACCCCGCATCTGGATTTGAGAGGGCAACCAAGATGAATATTCCGATGTGGTACAGAGGGAGCATTGCATTGAGTGATACTAATTTTCCATTGCAATGATGAAATGAGATGCCATCTGCTTAGGGTGACATCATACTTCCTGTTGGCACCAACCGAGAACCAGAGGTTCTGGTACCCTGGCTAACATTCCTCCCTCAAATCAACACCAGCAGAAAACATTATAACTGGTCATTCATCTTTTCTGCTGTTTTTGTGATCTTACTATGCTCAAAAGTAGCCTCTCCTCAAACATGACTGTACCTTGGCTTAATGCAGTACACATTGGGACAGGCCTAAGTGAGGTGCTGTGCGGTTTAATTTGCAAATCGAGAAGCATTGTAATGAACAGAACTTTGTTTTGACCTTATTTCTCCCCCTCTCTGGGTTGCAGTATCCTCCCTCACACAGCTTTGGAAGAGATTTACAGGTTTACAGGAAGCTACGCGTGTATGGACAGCTTCAAAGGACGAACATAAGAGGGAGACCCCCACACTGATCCCACCTGAATCTTGCAAGCAAGCTGGAAAATGAACTTTGAACAGAATGTGTGCACTGCAGGCAGCTCTGTGGATGTTTTCCGTCATATCTTGCATAATGTTAAGAATTGGATCCACACAGTGGCATCAGTCCTGAGCTCCCTCAAGGCAAACTGTGTACAATCAAACTGGACGTTTAATGTGTGGACCAGAAACACAATCAAGGTGACTTGTTCCTTGAGTTAAATATCAAAATATGTGACTTTGGAGTGTTGGAAATGGTTCACCAGGAATGCTACATTGCTTCTACTCCTAAATGTGACAGTTGCTATTCCATGTGAATATACCAGATGTTTTTTATTCACACTGTGGCAATGACTCCTTACAGCTCCACTTGACTCTGTGTTTAATGACAGGAATGTCACAGAAATTCATCACTTTTCATTTTAAATCATATTGTAAATTTTAATATTTAAACTGTAATTTACTGTCTGGCCTAAAACCATTAACTATTTTTCCTCTTTCTTGGATTTAGTAAATGAATAAAATAGAAAACAAACTGTCTGGAGGATGCTAATGACTAGCTGCTTACTGGTGAAAGTATTCATAGGAACAGGGGTCATTTAGCTTCTCCAACCTGTTCGGCTCTTTAGTGGCAGATTTGTGATCTAACTGTACGTGCCCCTACCATTTGCTGCTTTATCCCTCAGCATTTTTGTTAATGTTGATTGAGCATCACTGTTTGTGGAATAGTCCCAAAATACTACTGTGTGGATGTACTAACCGTATGTGCATACAGGGTGAAGGTGGACATTCCCACTCTTAATTTTTCGACTGTCTCAATAAATGCATTGCAGGGTTTTGCAGGATTGAGTACCTGTATCTGTGGTTTGCCAGTTCTTGTCTCCTCCCTTGTATAATACAGGGATTGAGACTAGATCGAATTTTGGATTCTGCGCCCACATACAAGGTGGGAACAGTTCAGGTTCTGTGGTTATAGCCACAGTTGATGCTGAATCCCTAACAAGCGTCAGATTTCTGACACCAAAGCTCTACTTTGTACCTCAGGTACAAGAGAATGAGCCCTAGTGCTGTTTTATCATCGTGTTCCCACTGGGATAGGACGAGACCAGGAATGTTCCATCACCACGTGTCTCCCCCTACCCCCCACCTCACTGTACCTGCTCAGTATGAACCGACTTTCTCTGTACTCACTGATTCAATTAGGTAGAGGGACCGCAATGTTTCCAAATTGGATTTGCAGTCTATACTTCAACATTGCTGAAATGCTCCTAATGTACTTAACAATTAGATACAGCCTAAGAAGAGACTAGAAACTGAAGCTTTCCATCTTGCTCTCATTAGAACTAGGACACAAGAAACAGATGGGGGTGGGGTTGGAGCTGGGACTGGGACTGGGACTACTTTGTTTTATACAGCATAAGGAAAAGATGTTGATCGGTTGTGCCATCATTGGCAAGGAGATGCCACAAGAGCAGTTAACTATGAGGGGTGGCATAGTGGTTAGCACTGCTGCCTCACAGTGCCAGGGACCTGGGTTCAATTCCACCCTCTGGCGACTATCTGTGTGGAGTTTGCACATTCTCCCTGTGTCTGCGTGGGTTTCCTTTGGGTGCTCCAGTTTCCTCCCACAGTCCAAAAATGTGCAGGTTAGGTGGATTGGCCATGCTAAATTGCCCATAGTGTTCCGGGATGTGTAGGTTAGGGGGATGAGATGCCCCAAGGGTCGGTGTGGACTTATTGGGCTGAAGGGCCTGTTTCCACACTGTAGGGATTCTATGATCCTTAAAACAGGGGCCTGATTATTTATGTATGCAGTCAGAATCCTGTTTCTCTGTAGACAAATGGAATTTGTACTACTTTTAAAAATAAAGGTATCATGGAGAGATCCAAGTTCTGATGCATCCCCATGGTAATGCCCTGACCAATCAGAATCTACCTGTCTGTTACGAATTAAGATTGACAGTTAACTGTCCTTGCTGCATTTCAAGGCAATGATGGCCTAACCAATCAGTACCCTCTTCTCATGCTGTACAAAATGGTGTATTTTGTTTCTTGTCATAGCTGTGAAGACAGGAAGAGGGAAAGTTTCAACTTCTGGCCTTCCTTTTAGGCTGTACATAGTTATTTTGTACAGTGGTAGTTTTTAAAAGAATTATTTAATGGAATGAGCACCAGCATTTGTCCCCATCTCTAATTGCTCGGACAGTATGGCTTACTAGGCCATTTCCAGAAGGGTAGTTAAGAATCAACTACTCTGTAGTTAGTCACAGCAAACTTGCCCTAGGGAGGGGTTTTTAAAGTGTTTCCTTGTAGTCTGATTATTCCTGATAGGAAATATGTGTCGAAGCTGAATGAGGAATAAAGAGAAATCACATCAAACTGACAAATACTTAGTGCTAAGAGTCCCATGAAAAGGGTACATACTTGGTTGAGAAATCTCATGGTTGCCAGCATTGTGGGCCTTCGGCTATAGTTGGGCCGGATTGGCTTGGACTGGGGAGGGAGGCAGTTATTGCATTTTATTTGTCTCTGTTATCTCGTGGTCATGAGATGAGATCTTATCTGAGCCAAGGACAATATTTATCCATGTTTACCTGAATACATACGCTGATACCTGGTTATAATTACAGACTAATTAACTCGCAAAGTCCAAGGCTCACTGATAGAACACACAAGGAAACGAATGCTTACTCAAGGAGAAGACTAAAACTACCTGTGTAGTTTGAGGTTTTAAACTCAAAACAGTCTTAAAATGTGGTCTTTCATTGTAACTGCATACATTTATCAAAAGAAGACAAAGAGATAGAAACAAGTACTTTTTATCAAGTTGAATAAGAGCAGCCAGGACTAGCCCTAATACGACAGGCCACCAGGCCAGAGCTTATTTTGTGCTGACAGTGAGGGATGTTATGAAAACAGGAAGTACTGCAAATACTCAGCAGAGACAGCAACACTTAATATTTCTGATGAAATATGACTTTTCTTCACAGAACTTCTTGTTTATTTCTTCATAAATGCTGTCAGACCTGCTGAGCACTTCCAGCAGCTTCAGTGATTGGCTTTTATGTAAGTTGAGATGTTACTGCTGGAGAATGGACTGCTTTCAGTTTAAACCATCCAGTGACAGTGTTAGGTACTTCCAGGGCAAGTCTAACCCAGTTAAAATGTACAGCATGCATCTTGTGGCATTTCTTATGGAGCTTGCCACACTACCTCTTTTGCACACTGGAGGAGTTTGGGAGAATCTACCTGAATGTATTTCACACATTGCTTTGCAACTAAAGGAGGCTTTCATTCTTGGGAATTTGTTCCATGTTTATTCTTCAATAGAATCATAGAATCCCTACAATATGGAAATAAGCCATTCAGCCCATCAAGTCCACACCAACCCTGCGAAGAGCATTAACCACTAACCCCCCTACTCTATCCCTGTAACCCTGCATTACCCATGGCTAATCCACCTAACCTGCATATCTTTAGACTTTCGGAGGAAACTGGAGCAAACCTGCACAGACATGGGGAGAATGTGCAAACTCCGCACAGATGGTCGCCCAAGAGAGGAATCAAACCCAGGTCCCTGGTGCTGTGAGGCAGCAGTGCTAACTACTGTGCTGCCCCAATAATAAGGAATGGGCATCAACATTATCACTGGTGGACAGTAAAAGCATTGCAATGTGAATGTTTCCATATCAAAATGTGATGCAAAACAGTTTTGATTGAAGCGAGGGATAGGAGACATCAACTATAGGCTTCGGATGATGGGACTAATTCCAATGCAGTACAGAGGACAAAGAGGATACATACAATGATGAATGTTTTTAATAGCTGGGGAGATAAATATTCCTCCACATTGGGGAAGCACTGATGTTTCACGGAATTAAAATGATCTGGGAAAAGTGGAAGATGCATTTGGTATAATTCTTTTTAACAGGAGAGTTTGGAAGAGCATGAATTAATTTGCACTGGTGGAGTTGAAACAGATTACTACAGCTTTTAAGAGATTAATAGATAAATATTTAAAGTTTAAAAACACACTAAATAATGGGGAAGTAAGACTTATTTTGGATTATTTTAGCAAATGGCCCAGCATTGACACAACAGGCCGAATGGCTTCCTTCCTTGCTGTAAATGCATAGAGTACATGGACCTTAACTGGATGCTCAGGGCAGCTCTTAACTATAATTATGAGAATTTGATTTTCATTCCCTGTACATGTTACCCTATGTAAATCAAAGAATGGACAGCAATTTTAACAAAGGTCATTGTGGTCCCTGTAAACTGGGATTTCGCTGGGGTCAAATTGGCTCCAAACCTTGTGATAGGAATTGGATGTGACACAGTGCACCATGGCAGAGTTGAAAACCTGATAGCTAAGTCACATAAGCCTCAAGCCTTTGTTGTTGACTGAATCAGTCAACCCTGATACACTGATGAGACCTGAAGAGGCATCTCTATTACTGCAGCTTGGCTTGCTTCCAGCTCGATGCTAGTACCAGTCCCCAGTAACATCAAGTAATCAGACATGGACTGCACAATACTCACCAACCAGGAACAGAGATTTGAATTTACTCAGGCATCTGAAACTGTGTGGTGGTAAGCCATGTGGTGTTAGGTAAATTACAGCAGTACTCTTCAATACAATAATGCAAGCGAAGCCCTTACAGTTAGTCACTCTAGGAGATAGCAAACAGTTTCGAGACTGTCTGCGAGGCAGCCACAGATATTAGACCCTTGCCTCACAGGAAGATCTGTTTCTTTTAAAAAAATGATTGCGTCAACAGAAAATTGGGAAGTGAAAAAATTAAATAATATCTTAAACAAACAAAATTGAACATTCAGAAACTAGGATTCGGTGCAGTAAGTATCTTTTATCATAGAATCATTACAGTGTGGAAACAGGCCCTTAGAGCACCCACCCAGACCCATCCCCCTATAACCCACCTAATCCAAACATCCCTGGACACTATGGGCAATTTCGTATGTCCAATCCACCTAACCCACACACTTTTGGACTGTGGGAGGAAACCGGAGCACCCAGAGGAAACCCACGCAGAGACGGGGTGAATGTGCATGAACCAGGGTCCCTGGCACTGTGAGGCAGCAGTGCTGATCATTGAGCCACCGTGAACCTTGAAGTGGAACATCATTGACCTGAAACCTAGAAACGCTGCCTGCTGTATTTCTGCTTGACCAGATTCTCGGAACCACTGCAGGGGTTTATATCGGGCTAATAATTGAAAATGCTAGAAGTACCAATGCCTCGATGGAAGGTTACTGCCCTAAACATTGCATGGAGTTTTCCTGGTGCTTTGGTGATGGGTTTGGAGACTGAGAAAAAGGTTGGGGTTGGGGGAAGCTGCCTCAGGAGGTGATCCTAATGCATTCCCACCATCAGGGAGATTTCCTGAGGCCAGGCTGGGACTTGGACCAGTTGCCCGCACAGTGGGAGGGAACAGATAGCTTATATAATTAAAGCCCCAGTTAGGGGTGATGTTGCAGCGTCACTAGCACTTTACCTACAGCAAAGTAGCCCCTCTGCCTTGTCCTGAGGCGCTATCCTCAGAAGAGAAGGCTGCAGGCATCAAAGATCCCCAACACCCCTACAGTCCCAAAGATCCAAGCGGAGGATTTTGCCCTCCGCACTAAGGAGTCCATGATTTATTTTTACCCCTACGTATGAATTAGGAGCTGCAGTAGGTCACTTGTACCCTGGAGCCTGCTCCATCACTCAATAAGATTGGTCAGACCACATTTGGGTATTGTGTTCACGTTCTGAGCAACTTTTTTAAGGAAAAATGTTAAAGCCCAGAGTGCAAAGGAGATTTATTAGAATGATATGAGGGATTTTAGATACGAGGAATGATTAGAGAAATTGGGTTTGTTCTCCTTGGAACACAGAAAGTTAAGATGTGACCTTACTGAGGTGTTCAAAATTATGAACAATGATATTCTGCTTCCACTAGTTGGTATGTCAGTAACTAGGGTTCACAATTTCAAGATTGTGAGTAAGAGAATTAGGAGTGAGATGAGGAGAAACATTTACTCAGAGGGTTGTTAGGATTTGGAATGTGCTGCCTGGGAGAGTGCTGAGGTGGATTCCATTGGAGGTTTCAAAAGAGAGCTGGAGATATATTTGAAAGTTACAGGGCTGGAGAGCGGGACTAGTTGGGTAGCTCTTTTGAGAACCAGTACAGACATGATGGGTCGAATGGTTTCTTTTTGTACTGTAACATGCTTTGATTCTGTAAGATAATGGCAGATTGGATTGCTGCACTTTCCCAACTACTTTAACGTTAACACTGTCCTAGATTTGCCCAGTTCTGCTGTAAGAGGCCTCTTGAAGGACTGACAGTATCATGAATCCATCTTTTGTTCTTAATAGGACAGCAAAGTCAAATGCATCCGATTAGGCCACAACCCCCAGGATGAGGGGCAGGTGCGGGTCCCATTATGTCCCAAGGTAGAAGCCTGAAGCCCTTGGTAAAATCCTACCCGTTCACTCTGTTCCTCTTGCTACCAGACCCACTCAGTATTTCCAGCATTTTCTGATTTTAGCGCAGATTTCCAGCATCAGCAATATTGAACTTTTGTATCCATATCAAGATGGTAAGGACAGCAATTGGAAAAGTGTTATTGTTAAACAAAATATCCTTCTATGTTCCTTTAGTTCAATGTGCAGTTGCTGTTCGGTATTAGAACTATCTTTGTATAAGTTTAGTTCTCTGCTGGCACTGGCAATTTCCAATGTGTTCTCTAAAGGGCTTTTCCTGGTCATTATTCTTCTGAATCTGGAAGACTGCTGAGATGGTGCTACAAATAATATCTGTACACTGGGGCTAAGGTGGAATGAGCACGCTGTTAAATAAATCCAAAAGCCGTTCAAACTGAACAAGTGCCTGGGTACTTAACAGTTCTCACAAGAAGATTCTGACTTGTTCACACTGGTGTGTTCCTACATGTTACACACATATATTGTTCTGGGACAGGACAGTTTAAGCTTTGTTAAACTTCTCAAATGCTTAACTGAAGTGAAGTATTGGTGGAGAATTGCACACAGTCGGTACAGTTTGGAAAATCATGCTGTCACTATTTGCACCTTGGTGATATGTACTGTGTTCTGCAGATGGCCTTTATTTACTGGTTCAGCAGATGACTGCATCTCCTGATGTGCTAACAAACCATACAGAGCAGGAGAGCCTTGCCCTGCTGATTCAACCATACCCCTTTAACCAGGGAAAAGTTGTCCAGGAAGTAGTTCCCACTGCAAGGTAAATGGACAGACTTAGCTTAGCTGTCTGTGGTTCACTAACATTAACCATTGAAACTTGGCTGTACAGAATAGCCACGGGGAAATGCTGGTGGTTGAGATAAATCCATAGCCTAGTAAGAGTCAGTGCGTCTTGGAGAGGAAGGGATATTAAGTTAGAAAGAAATTCAGAAATTGCTAGGAAAACTCAGCAGCCAACTGTGGAGAGAAAACAGTTAACCAGTGACCCTTCTTCAGAACAGAGTTAGACTTAGTTATTGGCGATCAGTCCTTAACATCCTGTCACCAGGCCTGCAAGGAACCTTCCAATACTCAAAGGTGCTAAATAAATGCAAATTGATGTTGTTGATTTATGGTTTTAGTTCCAGCAATGCATTTTTTAAAGTGAGAGCCCTGGAAGAGATATCTGATCACTGTCTGATTGTGACTAAAACAAAGATTCTTATAAAATAGAAATTGTGACTAATCTTTAATTATAGATGTTGGGGAAGAAAAAGATTTGGCAGATTAGTTTTGCATTGAGATATCTGATTTTGGAGTTCTGTTTAAATTGACCTCTTGGCCAGCTTAAGTGTCAGCAGACAAACAGGAGCTCTCTCTTGCCCTGGTAGTGAACCTTTCTCCGTATTTTGTTGGAGAGTGGGGAGGGGCAAGGTGAGGTTAGGGGCTGACAGTAGTCTGCTGAGGCAGTGAAAGGGGAAGACTGTTTGTGGCTGGGGTCACAGCGAGGTTAGCCAAATAATGGATTAATTAGGGAGAAGGCAGCACCCGGCCTCAGTGAACTCTTCAATGGACTAACCTGCACATAACCCAGGCAAGCACAGGTAGATAGTGAGTAAGTCAGTCAACAGTCCCTGCACTGCCTGCCTACGTGGGAGCTATCAGGGGTGTGGGCTGAGGGCAGGGGCCAATCCCTGACCATGACTAACACAGACTCTGTGCGGGCATGCAGTCATCGTCAGCTTGTTGGATTTGCTTCCAGGTTCTTCAGTCTGTCAGCTCTCCTTGCTGTGTGTAGTGCCGCAACAATCCGTGAGATCAGGTGACCTGATAAATGTAAAGATGCTGCCTTCCTAGGCTGCCCCTCTGGATGGAAGGTGGCTTCTCTCCACTCTGATGGCTTCTCAGATAGCTGCCAAGACCAAAGTATGATTTGCAGAGTTCGCTGTGTGTGCAGCAGGTATTTGGTTGGTTGTTTGGAGGTTTTGCACTCTCTCTGACATGTCGAGCTTGCCCCTGCATGTTCCTGACAAAGTCTCTCAACGGGTTTGTTGTCCATCCTGGTCCGCCTTGATCCACACAACCCCACAAGTTACTGGGCATATTTGACCTCTTCAGGTTTTTTCACTATCCCCTTGTTAGTCTCCTGTCACAACCAAGCTGTGAGCAAGAGCACAAACCTCTGAGTGCTATGTTAGGTGTATAAGCTGAGCGGAGCTCGTTTTGAGTAGTTAGCGCCTGAAGGATACATGGGTTTTGGGAAAAATGGCAACTTGGATACTCCTCAAAAGCAGTTCTGTCCTTCACCACATCGTCTCCCCTCCTGACAAGCCAATCAGTCATGAATAGCTGCTAGGGTTGAATGGCACCATTTATTTTGAGTAGGAGGGTGCAGGAGTGCCAAGTCTGCTCATCTGGACAAACAATTAAAAGTTTGTTCCTCTGACCTGAGGAATGAGAGTTGCAACTGGAGGTTTTAACTCCATCTGTGCATATACTGTGTATCTGTTTTGTTGAGTGAACGCACTGATATTTGGTACTGATGTCTATATATAAGCATGTCCGAGGGTTAATCCTTAGCCAGTGCTGATTTAGCCGATTTCAGCAGGGACAGTGGGAAGCAAATTTGAATGGGCTGGAGGACTGTTGAAACAGAACATCTGCTGGAGCTCCTGGTCTGCTGGAAAGTGGAGGGAAGGGCAGCTCAGGACACTGAGACACTGGTTTCTGTAATTGACATCATAGTGCCAGTCCTATACACAAAGACCATGACAAAAGGCAACTAGGACAACATAGCAACCAAAAGCTGGTGCCTGCAAAACTGTAGAAACACTGTTACCTTCAGGAATGGAAAGGAAGAATTGAGAAAGCATATGCCTAAAGTCACTTATGGTTAACATTTTCATTTCCTATCATCCTGAAGGTCAGTCTTCAGAACAAAATGTATATGCAACACCAGTGAAATGGGACTGAAACTTATTTAAGAAAATAATAACACTTTATATAAGTGCAGTTATCGGAAACACTCCTTAAGATAACTATTTTTAGATCATTTACATAGGAATGACCAAATCATTACCTACTTGCCGTTTGTTGTCACTGACTGGTGTGCTGTACATTTTCCTATCTTCAGTGTGAAACATTTTAAGTGAAAAAAAATTGAAAATATTGGACATGCACAGTGGAACTATTTGACATTGAAATCTGTGGCTTTTGAAACTCCATTAACTGTAAGAAGGAAATAAGAGACTCAATGGGTATATTCACCCCATGTTGAACCATGGATTTTTACCGTTCATCGTAAGACCATTGAAAGTTTTTCATCATATATGGTCAAAATTTGATCTTTTTGTCTATTTCACCCCTTTACGCCAATTTCATTCTTAGAATGCAATCCATAGGTGAATGCCTATTAAGGATATTGTACATCACTGGCAACACTGAGTCCCATCCATTGCTTTTACACCATGAGGAAAGGTCAACTATCTGATAATGTGATGGAATGTTTCAGTGAGGGAGCAATGAAACAAATCTGAACTCTGAAAATGAGAGATTTCCACAGTAAAGCAATCAATGTCAGATGAGCCATACATTAATAGCTGCTACTCAATACCATTTTGAAAACATTAGATTTTTTTAGGATGCAGGCTGAACTAATTCATCTCTAGCATTCAGAATTTCAAAATTGTTTGTTGCTGTTTTACATTTAAATTTTTCTATTGCGTTTTCTCCAGAATATTTAAGGGCCTTGTGCAATCTTCTGTAATTATTGCAAATAGCAAATTGATGGTGGCAGAATTCTCAGAATACTGGTTAGTCAATCGAAGACATACTTGTTTACAGTATATGGTTTTGCATCAACCACCACTTCCTCGCTTGGGGTATCAGCCAATTTCTGCCTTTCTCAGTTAGACATGTGGTTTTTGAGATGGTGCAGTTAACAGGCTGAACTTGATCACTAATGCTGATCTGCTTCAGGGTTTTGTCTGCAATACTTCAAAAAAAAGCTGAACAGACAAAGAACACACTCAATGTGATACTAAGCTACACATTCCAAAGAAGCTTCATCGCCCAGTCAATACAGAGCTAGCTGATGTGCTAGGTTAGCTCTTTTATACTTGTTGGCTGTAGACAGAAATAAAAGTTAATGAGAGCTACTCTTCCACTACAGGTCCATATTCATCTCTCCAATCAATAACACTCCTTTTGGATGTTTACCACTTGGAAGGAACTATGTTAGGTACAAGCTGTTGAGTGTTTGACATTAATCCCGGACTGATGCATTTTCAGATCTGAGACAAATGGGAACTTGTAACTTCTAGTTGCAGTCACCACATATTAAAGAAAGCCTTTTGCTATAATGCGAAGGTAATGTTTGGCGTCAGCCTGTTCGTTTTTTGACTGTTTGTTAGATTGTTACCCACTGAGAACTAATGTCACATCACAATCGAGAATGGGAGAGGTTACCAAGTCTTTGTTCAACAAACAAGGGGCTCACTAGACAAGATGTTATGACCTCCTGCCCTACTTTTGTTATGGTTCACAATGTCATGTAGAGTACATAATCTACATACTTTTTACACCTTTAGTCTTGAAATTAAGATACATAGAGTCATAAACTGATTACAGTAATGAGGAAGATCATTTGGCCCTTCATGAACTTGCCAGTTTTCTGCAGGAGAAACTCATCTATGTCCTATTTCCCACTCTTTCCCTATGGTCCTGCAATTTTTTTCTTCTCTTCAAATAGTCACCCGATTTCCTTTCGACAGCCTCATCTAGATTAACACAAAGTAATTCTCTGATCTGGAGGTTTGGACATATTCTTGGTTCTTCTCCCCCAGTAAAGATTTTTGTGTAGGTATGAGGAATTTCCAAGGACCTCCTTCAATGAGTGATAATGATTCTTCTGGAAGGTTCTTTGACCATGAATGTTTACTGCACATAAATAGTTTATTTCTCCACCTAATGGGTTGAATCTCAGTTTTAATTCCCTTACACTGTTGATGTAGATCTTTGAGTCTGTATTGTCTGCCAACACAGCTTTTCCACCAGACATCCCAGGCAATGCAGAGTTCGAACAATGCTTTGAATAGCCAATGAGTCACTACCCACAGACTTTGACTGTACTATCACGATGATATGGTACAGAGGACAGGCATTTTCTATGTGAAGGTTACTGAAGAAGACAGTATGAGAAATAAATGCACTCCCTGCCCATTAATAGCAACAAGAAGATAGGTGGACTTGCAACGATCATTTCAGCTTAAAAAATGCATTCAAAACATGAACAGCGGTTTTTGCTGTGTGTAGTACCTAACATGGGCAGCTTACAATGTACCAGTTTTCATAGAATATGGAGTGCAATATTTAGCTCATTCTCCAATAAGGGTGGAGTATAGAATTTGGAGAAATGCATTAAAAATTGTATATCGATAACATTGTTTAACACAGTAATAAGATCCCAAGGCACTAACTGATACATGGGAAAACTGATTCAACAGAGAAGAGATTAGGAAGGTTGATCAAAAGCTCAGTCAAAGTAGTATCTAAGGTAAGAGATGATGGAAAGGCAAAGAGTGGGAATCGCAGAGCATTGAACCTAGATGGCTGAAAAGAAAGGGTAAAAAATGCACAGCAGACTGAGTCAGTGTAACGGTGTATGTTTGGCAGGGTACATGGAAGGCTAGCAGAAGTTAATAGAGATAGAGGGGAGCAAGGTCATGGGGGTCTTAACTAACAATGTGTTGAATAAATGTGCAATGGTGTGCATACTGAATTAGCTGTACTCGATTCAGCGGTAATCTGTCATTAAGATGAAAAATGCTTCATTGAGCAGTTGGATGCAGAAATGCTTTTTTAGGGATCGGAGGGGTCACTGAGTCTCTCTGCTGTTAGATAGGAATAAGTTGTTAAGTGTCAGACTGAGGCAGGCGGGTGATCCATCATGGCTGCTGCCTTAACAAACGCAGCCTGACCTTGTCCTGATCTTGTTATTTCAGTCTAACATGGGATCAGGGGTAAATGGGCCATGAACTGTCACCCCTACCCCCTGGTGAGGGGTCAGCCTGCCTGACCTCATGAAACTGCCAATCAAAATGAGTAATAGAGAGAACATGAACCTAGACAGAAGCATGTTCTAACTGGACAGGATTTCAGGCACAACTTTCAGTTCCCCAGTGAGACAATACTACAGATTTAAAACATAACCTAATACAAGGACATTCCATTTAACTATGCTTTGTGTAATGGGATAATTTTATTAAAAGAAAAGAAATTCTCAAGATACTTTGTCAGACTAGGAAATAATGTAATATGAATAACTGCATGAAGACAGGTCTTTAATACCCAAGTTTGGCATCACTAAATCACTACTCAGTCTAGATTACTCCCTCTCCAGTGCCTGGGAGGAAGGTTTCTTTTGGGGCAAACACATGCCAAATCACAAATTTGTATGTGATTTCATAAGAGAAGAAATTTTTCCCTTTGTTGGTGTCTGCAATGTGAGCTACAATCTTCACTAGTTTTCTCAATGCTAGAGTGAGTGGATCTGCAGATTTTCCAAAGGTGCAAAGCTTATGCAAGTTACAATAGAGAAGCTGGGGAGCTAAGTATACATAGATGTGTGTAAACTATAACAACGTTATTTTGTTTGAAAAAAAAAACAATTGTAAAGTCTCTTACCTATGGTGCAGTTTCTCCTGAAGGTGCAGTCTGCAGTTGGAGTGTGTTTCAGCAAACGTTGATCATTCAGCACCTGAAGATTAGCCATTTACAAGAGCTCGGACAATGAATGCTGGCAGAATGTGGGAGGCATCATTATCAATCCCTGCCTGTCCTCACTCACTGTTACCACGTATTGTTCTGGAAACATTGGCGGACTTTTCCCATTTCTAGCCCCAACATTACTGGGTTCAACAACAGAGCCCTGATTACTGCTGCAGCTGAGTTTACAGAAATCATTAATCAATCTGGTCTCCATCCCATCCTGGGTTATATGTTACTAACCGAATCATGACAACATATAGTCTTCAAAGCAACAAAACAGTTCATTTGGCCTGTTGGGTCCACATTAGTGAATGTTTCACACTAGCCTCCCTCTACTCTTTCTCATTTAGAACCATCAACACATCCTTCAATTCCTTTTTCTCATGTTTTCCTAGCTTCCCCATAAATGCCACTTATTTGGTTCAATTATTCCTTCTGTTATTGAGTTCCACATCTAATCACACTCTGTGTAAAAGGTTTCTCCTGAATTCCCTATTGGATTTATAAATTAATTCTATATTTATGGTTCCTAGGCTGGCCTCACCCTGCAAGTGGAAACATTTTCTCCACTCTTGTCCTATCAAACCCATTCATATTCTTAAGGACCACCAACATGATACAATTCAATCTGTTTACCAGAGAAAAGAGCCCGTCTCTTCAATACCTTTTGATAGGTATAGGTTTTAGCATCTACAGTTCACTGTACAGTACTGTGTGTGTAGTTAGTGTGGTCTAAGCCTCTATACAAATACAACACAATGACCCGGCTTTTCAATTCTATCTCTCAGAAATTCATTCTTTTGAGTTGTTTATTTTTTGTGGTTTTAAAGACCTGCCAAGACGTTTAGTGATTTGTTTATGTGTACCCCCGATTCTTCTGGTCGCATGCTTCATTTAGAGAAATTCCAGTAAGTATTTGGCCTCATTATTCCCTTCCTACCTGAGTTATCTATCTTGAAGTTTTTTTTTGCTAATTATACATCTATTCTGCAAATCTACTGATGTCCTCCTGTAGCTGGTCACTATCCAGAAAGTTTGATGCTCACTTGTTGAGCATTTTCAGCACAAAGGGCAATAGATTTGGGAGTATGAAGAGAATTAAAGGATCTGCAGGAAAGTGGAGATGGATTAGACATGATTTGGTTGATTGACATAGAAGGTTTGATGGGTCAAATATCCTATTCCAGCTCCTATATTTTGTGTTCTCACGTCACAAACCTCCCACTTCTACTTTGGGGTCATCAAATTTTGAAATTGTACTTCTAATTCCTGAATCTAAATTGTTTACATAAAAGGTGATCAAAAGTGTTCTCAGTGCCAATCCTTATGGAACACCTCTTTCCACTTTTTAAACCTGTAACCCTACTCTCCCTTTAGTTTTGGAGGCAGTTTGCTATCCATTTAGCTGCGTGCTCTGCGGCTGTTCTGACTTTAGTCATGAACCTATTTAAGCCAGATGATAGTTGAAAGCCAAATACGTTTTGTTAATTCACTCCATTGTATTATCTTTCTTCATGCTTTTTGTTACTACTTCAAAGTATTTCACTAAAGCTGTTGAAGCATGAACTTTGGAATCCCTGTAGACATTTTTAAAATTCTTTCATAGGCTGTAAACTGTGGCAAGCTAGGCCAACAATTGGTGCTCATCCCGAATCACCCTTGATCTGAATGACTTGCAAGGCCATTTCGGAGGGTAGTTAAGGGTCAACTAGGGGTCCACTTGTGGTGCAGAGGTAGAATCCCTTTGCCCTGGATATGGAAGCCTGGGTTCAAGTCCCACCTGCTCCAGAGGTGTACAATAACATCTCTGAACAGGTTGATTAGGAAAAATAGGTTAAATTAAAAAGTCAACTAGATCTGGAGTCACATGGAGGCCAGCCCAGGTAAGGATGACAGATTTCTTCCCTTAAAGGACATTAGTGAGCCAGTTGGGTTTTTACATTAGTTAATGATAGTATTATGGTAATAATTACTGAGACAAGCCTTATATTCCAGTTTTATTCATTGAATTCAGATTTCATCTGGTGCATTGGTGGGAACTGAACCCATGAATCTAGTACATTAGTGTGGGCCTCTTGATTACTAGTCCAGTGGCATTGCAACAACACGACCAGCTCCTTGTTAGATTTTACTTCCAGTTTCTGCATGTGTTTCTATTGCATTTTTGACCAAGGATTCTCTGGTCTTTCCTACCACTGACATTAAGCTAATTTATATATTGTTTCCTTGTTCCATCTTTTTATTATAGACAAGAATCATTGGGGATTCTATGCTGTCAAAGTTTGATTAATTTGTCAATGACCTCTTCCTTTTCTACCTTAAAATTTTCCACATCTTCTTTAATCACATGTGACTTTATGACATGGGCCCACCTGCTACATTTCATCGGCACGCGCGGCTCAATTCTTAAGAATATCAAGTCCTTGTTTACTGTATGGAAAACAAGGACATCAGAATCTTTATCTTCCCAACAGTTTGATAGGGCAGAAGGTAAAAAATAAGGGAAATGGATTAAGGTAGGCTTTTCTTTTGGTGGCAGAAGTGGGGAAAACAGGATGAGGGGATGGTGTTGATATCTTCTCCATTCACACATGTCTGTTAAAGTGTTCTGTAGTCAGTCAGTACCCAGGTACAACCCACATGTGACTTTAAACCAACCCCAGCCGCTGATGTATCCAGCTCCAATCATATCATTGAAGGTTAGACAAAGACGCATAGAATGGGCCAAGAAGGAAGTATAATACTGGAATATTTGTGCTTAAAGTCAGGAATAATAGATAGGTTGGATATTGTGCAGGAGAAGATGCAGAGTAACACTTCTCTGTCCTCCCTAGCTGCGCACTCTGGCACCAATTTGAAATGCACCTCTTCCTGAACCAGAGTAAGGTTTCAACTTCCCCCAACAATCAGGCTTTGCATTCTTATAATGAGCTGCAGAGTGCCCATTTTGTGCTGTGAACCCACAGCCATTATAAACTAGATTGAGATTCCTTCCATGATTATATGACACAGTCCTGCTCACATTCTTAAGTCATCTGCCTGAGCTAGTTGCAGAGATGGACAAACTTTTATTTTATATTCAATTTCATTTCAATATGCTCTGTACTGCCACTTACTGCACTCCCAGCTAAGTCTTAGAAACAGTTCTAAAATGCCATGGATTGTGCAAACTGCAAAGTATTATCCTCAAACACATCTTTTGTAATAATTCATTTTATTTTATGATAAAAATTCACAAAAAATCAATTATGTTGCTGGGTTTGGGTAGGGATGGTAAAATCATCTTTTTTTGTTACATGTCCCTTGCAGGAATATATAAACCTATCTCACTCCAACCCATACCCTCCACCCACCAAACCTGGGAAAACTTGTAAAATAATCTCAAAGATGGTGCCTTAGAAGGAAAGCAGGAATAGCAACTCCAAACACAGTTCTGCTGGAGCCTACCACCATAGCAGACTGATCAGAATCTCTCGTGCAGCAAGCTGATCAGGATCTCTTCTGAATCAAACAATCAGTGACTCTCAAATATTATCAGATTACACATCATCTGCTGTACAGCATACAGTATATGATTAAACAGGTTGGATTCAGCTCTCTCCTTAATGTAGGCAGCCTTTGCTCCCTGAAAATACAACTTTGTCCACTTGGGACACCTGCACGTGTGTGGAGTCTCTGGTCGGTCACTTCTTGTTTGGTCTTCAAAATTACTGTGCAGTCACTAAACCTGGCAGTCTACTGGATGGTCACTCTAATATTCAGCTCTCCTCATCAAACCAACCATTGTTTGAATACCATGATGTATTATTCCTGATTCCTCTTACAATAACAGAAAATAGTGGCAGAAATTTGTCCAACACATTTTGTGCATACAGTGCAGAGACAAGACCCCTCTGTGTTATAATTGGGGTTTTAAGTTATAGTCTTTCCTTTTCTAGAGAGCTAATTTTCTAACTGTAATACTATAAACTTCTTCTGAGCATGTGCACCCATGTACACACTAAGTATACTTACAATAGGTCTCAGTGCAGCTGTGGTTACACAGATAGTACTCTGTCACAAACTTGTTCCAAATCCCATCAGAATCTGACCACATTCAACGGCTATTTCTCAACAGGCAACTGCACAGCATTCTGCGATCAAAGACACATCAATTCACTCCTTGCTATTACTTTGTGCTCTTTTGACAGAAGCCAGAGAGTGAGGGTGAGGAGAAAGAGGATTTTCTTAATTGCTGATAACTTTATTCAATCTGAAGAGAGGGTAGATGGAATTTTTATTCATATCCCTGTGCTTCTGGCTGAAATTATAAACCACACCAGATAATATCCTCCCCATCTGACTTAACCACTCATCGCCAAGACGGTAGCAGTCATCTCACGGTCACTCCCACACATTGTCAGAAAAGTGACTTTGTAATACTGCATCACAGAAATACACTTTTGAATCTATACCCATGCTGATACTATATAATTTCCCCCTCAACCCACTGCTTTCCCTATTTGTGCTAACAATTCACCTGGTTTATCAATTTGCAAAGGCAGTGACTCTAAGTTGTGTGACAAGCAAGGATCTGGAAAGAGTAGCCAGTGGACCTGGTAACTCTTTTCGCAAATGCTATTTCCCTGACCACTCCATAGGGCATTTACTGCCCTGAGAAATGAAATCCATTTAGATATCATACTAGTGCAATAAAGTAATCTGTTACATTATGCTGCAGCTAGTTCTAAATGCAGCTTCTGTACACAAGTTGTTCCTGTGAGCTTTTCTAAATATTTACATTAAAGTAATATTACAGGTATGTACAGATTAGTAAAATATAAAGAACTCTCAACTCTGTCACAATTTTTCTCCGTAAATACAATATATAAAATGTAAAATACAATTTGAACAGAACCTGCTCCGCATTAAGTTCTTGTAATAAACTGTCTCCAAAACTAAGCATGTCATCAATCCCTCACCTGTTTGCTTCGACTAGGCTTTAAACTGAGGTTCAAACGAAATTAGTTCATGAGATGCGTACTCATACAATATACTACCATACATGAGAATCAATGTTGTTTGTCACAGAACTTGTATTATAAGTGACTGTTCTCTAGAAAGGCTTCTAGGAGTCCAGCTCCAGGTTCTCTTGGTTCTGGGTGGCTTGTAACTTGAGCTGCTGCTCATAGTAGAGGCTTTTGGCGTAATTAATTTCTTGTGAGATCTTCAGTGCAAGAGACTCTGATTTCACATGGACCTAGAAATAGAAACACGTTTGAGAAAACATCAATGACAAACATATAATGTCATTCATCCATGTATGTTAAAGATTATCACAGAATCCCCACGATGCAGAAAGAGCCCATTTGGCCATCAAGTCTCCACCGACCCTCCGAAGCGCATCCTATAAATATGTACGCAAAGAAAATTCAGTTGCTTGGGTTTTGATGGGTTGCCAGGGCTTGAGCGCCGTTTTGGCAACTCTGTTTCTTAGAATGCAGGACTCTAACCTCTCCCATTTTTATTTTTCTCTTACTGGAAATGTCGATTCATACTGGTTGCACAGGTACTGTCAATGTGTCTCTGAAATGGCTGAGCTTCATGTGTGAACCTATTTAGTGAGTCTCAAAAGTATTTCACTGTTGCAGGGAGACAGATGTAAGTCCTGTGCTCACCTGATTAGGAGTATAAAGTCTACCTAATATTTTCTGCTTCCCTAGTTCAGGAATCAAGGACTAAATCTAAAACACCCCAACTGTTGTTCCAGCTTAGATAAGATGATTCAATATGGACTCTGGAATTAAACCAGGGACCTGTTTTGTCTCACAACGCAATTACACTGAGTAAAATGAGTTCTAATACTTACCATTGGTTTGTGATGTGATGGCCCAGGTATGGCCACACCACTGCTCGAACTTTCAGCTTTTTTTGTCAGCTGTAAATAAGCCCTCCCATGATCCTTTGTGATGAGGCAGTGGTACAGGTCATCATATTTGACCTCTAGGAAAATGGCATCCCTGTCAATATAGTCGCCATGTTTCAAAAAGTACACTGCCTTCGATGATATGAGAACACAGTAACTGTCAATCTGTTCCACAGCAATGAAACTGGAAAAGCAAAAGGAACACAGCAGTTGCACTGGTTAGTTTTGGTTAAACAAAAAACTCTCAGGTAGCGTCAAAACACAATTATTAGGACAGAGATAGTAGGAACTGTCGATGCTGGTGTCTGAGATAACAAGGTGCAGAGCTGGATGAACACAGCAGGCCAAGCAGCATCAGTGGAGCAGGAAAGCTGACGTTTCGGGTCTGGACCTGAAATGTCAGCTTTCCTGCTCCTCTGAAGCTGCCTCGCCTGCTGTGTTCAGCCAGTTCTACACTACAATTATTAGGACAGTTGTTTTAGTTAATGGAAAGACAGGTGGAAGTGATATCAATAGATAGTGGGCAAAGTTCATTGTCAAGAAATAAGTGAAAAAACTGGTGTGGCTAAAAAGCATGATTTACATTTCGTAGTGTTTTGTTTCTGTAATTCGAGGAGGAATGCCATTATTTAATCATAAATATTTGACTTTGTTGGAAATGAGATGATAGGAAGTATATGGGCATACTTGTGATCAGGCTTTCCCACCAGCTGGCAGATTACATACATGTCAGAAACTACAGATGTCCAACCCATGGCTTTCTGCCTAATCAGTATAATGGATGGAACTGCAGGTCAAAAATCAACTATCTTCAAACTCTTTTTCTTCCAAGCACCACTTTCTGCTGAAGTGCAATAACTTGAATGCAGAAGAGTTCAGAAATTTTACATCTAGTCTAATAACACTGAAATTCCAAAGTAAACGTTGACAGCCATTTTATTCATCAATGGAGGCATCATGTCTTCCTCTAAACATAATTTTCTTGCCCTATTTAAATACATTCTTCCTCCTAATTGGCTGTAAAGTGCTTTGAAGTACATGGTGGTCATGAAGTGCTAAATAAATGCCAGTCCTTTCTCTACTCCACTCAATGCACACGCACCACAACAAACTGAGGCAGATGCTGTCTTTCCTTGTCATTAGCTATAACTATCATGTTACCGAGGTCAGAGTCACCCAGCATTCACTCTGCCCAATTTTACAATCCACTGATTTCTGAACAAGATATAGAACCTAAATTACAACCAAAAGAATTTTGTGTTTTAAAAGTTTCTTTGGCTTAGTAGCTTTCTCAAGTCTGTTCAAAGTTTGTGGGTGCAAAAACATTACCAGGACATGAGCACTGCGAGCCAGCAGTACTGAGGGAGTGCTGCACTGTCAGAGGCATCTTTGGATGAAATGCAAAACCAAGGCCCCTCCTGCCTGTTTAGATTATGTTAAAGATTTTATGACATCATTTAAAAGAAGATAACTGCTTTGGTGTTCTGCTCATTATCACTGCTCCAAAGAGCAGCTCAAAAAGCATATTAACTGGCTATTCATCTTGCTGACAATTTGTGAGTTGTTTCTGAGGAAGAATGATGTTTAATGTTTCTGATGCTTCATTTGCGTATACAACAAGTTCCTGCTTCAAACTAATGCAATGGGGAGGAAGGACTGCGTGGGGTGGAGGGCCAGGGGTTGAAGGGGGGAGTAAATGTTTGAGAAAACAACTGCCTCAAAATGGCTACTGCAGTTGCTGCATAACGATCCACTTTTACAAATGGTGTGGCTGTAAATCACTGGACAGAAAACAAATTAAAAATATACTGATGGAACAAACTACAATATAGGTTAAAGAAGTCAGATTAAAGGTAATTTTTGAATAAAGACCACTTAGATGACACGACGGAATGTAAAGTGTTCACTAAATCTTCTGGGAACATTCTCCCCATTGAGCACGCACTAAATTATTTCATTTTCAACCAGTAAAGGAACAAATATAGATGCTACAATTGGTGCTCTGTCCCTTGGCCAAAGAAAAAAATGTGGTTGCGATCCTTGCCTTCGATTCATATCCAGTGTTGGCAAGTATACATGCATGTACATGCCACATTACAGATTTGGTCTCAGCTTTAATGCCAAGCAGCTTCAAAGCTCATATATAAAGAAAGAATGGTTATTTGAATGACATCCTGGAGAATGCGCGTTTTTGTGAAAAATCAAAAGATTTGAAAACCAAATCTGCACAACATCAAACTGGCACATTTGGGAATGAAGTTTGTATTTTAGTTCTAGCATCTACGTTCTGGGAATTTGCTGTGATGGTTGTGGTTGTGGTGGGGGCAGATTGACAGATTCCAGGAGGTTTGAAGACAGACCCCTAAGGTAGTTCACGATAGTTTGAAATAAAAAACCAAGTCTGCATGATGTAATCCTCTAGGTACCGTAGGATTGCCACTGCAAAGCAGAAAGCAATTACCCTGTGCTGGCCGGGAAATGAAACACTGGCTGAGATTCCACGCATCTGGAATCGCTTAGGAAGAACAGTGGCTTCACTCTCAAAACCATCTGAAGGCTGGAGGAGCAACAAAGTTTAAAAAAAAAATCAAGCTTTGAAGTTTTAACTTCTTTACCAACAACGGATTCAAAGGCTTTGTCCCTAGTTATTACTGTATGTTCAAACAGGGTTAACAGAGAACAAATGTTTACTGCGTGACACTGTGCCTGTCAACAAGCCAGGAAACAGGAGAGACATCAGGATTTTATGACAGACAGCTGGGGACAAAGCAAAGTCTACACACATACACACTGTGCAAAAAGACTAGACTAGGATAAAATAGACCTATCATATAGTAAAGGCTGTGGATCATGGAGTATATGGAGTACATGTCATATACCACTACATGTAGAGATGATGTATTTAAAAATTGAATTGCTAGTCAAATATATCTTAATCTCTTTTAAATTGTTAGTGAGAGCTGACTCCGTAAAAGAAGCGTAGTGTTGCAAGTACATCCATTCTATTATGGAAGCAGGTAGTTGTGCAAGCAGAATCACAGAACTGTATAAAAGGGAATGGATAAATATTTGATTTTTTAAGAATTATGGGAGAAAGACTGGATAGCATAATTAAATGGTTAGCTCTTTTTGAGAGCCAGCATTTTTATAACAGACCACATGACATCTTTGAGTGGTGCAATTGCTGTCACCAGTGATGACTGCAACTATTATACTTTACATTAAAATTCAATTAATTAATCATTGTCCTCTAACATATCAGATATGTTTTTCATCAAAACAGACACTCCTGCAACAGTCCGTTGAAAAACAAGTCATTGCGTCACTTAATTCCTGTAAGACTGCAGCAGCATTACAATAAAAAAAAGGTTTCAACAAACTTTCAACAACATTAAAAATCCTATGATTTACATTATTATTTTCCATGTTTGCACTTATTTCAGAAAATCTATTTGTAACGTTTGGAGAATTCTCCATTCCCAGCAGGCCATGATGGCACTGGTTTACAAATTACATCACAGCACTGAGATTTTTCTGCCACAAACGTAGTGATCCTTTAGTTCTTTGATACCTCGCCTAACATAATTAGTGTTTCTTCTTGCGTGGCCCTAAGTAGTGTATGATAGCAGACCATATTACCATGGATGGCAATACAAACAAGCAGAGTTCTATGCTCATGAAAGCTCATTTTCTAGCAGATGTTACCAGCAAGCACTCAGGAAAACAGCTTAGTTTCTCCCTCTAGCTCAGGAGAGCTGAGGTCTATCATAGCAGCCTTGTTTTAACTGAATAAAGACCAGGGTTGAAGCTGGTATTTTCTAATGCAGCACTTCTGAACTCCACACAGACTGCTAGCCTCCAATAGTTAAGGCAATGGTCTTACCAAGAAGATAGATGATAAGGTAATGATTAAAGCGATATAAAAATTTCCCAAAAGTAGGCTACTCTCCTCTTGATAATTTGGCAACTGATTTTAGCAGGTTTATATAGTGTTTTGATGCATCTCACATGAACAAATTTATGCCACTACCCAAGCAGAATAAGAGTAGTATCATTTAAACGCTGGAAGAAATGGGTGGATGGAGGAAGACAAGATACTGGTAACTTACAATTCAGCCTGAATATTGTCAGTCACTTTGAAAAGCTGCTCCTGTCCTTCGGCCTGTTTCTCACTATATCTGGGTAGGAGGCCGTGGGGTCCAATGCAACAGCGTGGCCTTCGAACTCTCTGGTTAAGCATCCTGTTTGAAATGTAACACAGGATAGATCAATTAGAACACCTGTCTGTTCAGTATATATAATTGCTTGCTGGTCATTGAGTCAGCTTTTATTGAAACACACAAGATTCTTAGGGGATTTAACAGGGGAAATGCAGAAATATTGTTTTCCCTTTGTAGGAGGGTTGAGGACCAAAGGACATAAATGAATGATCACTTATTCTGAGATTAAGATGGAGATGAGGAGGATTTCTCAGAGGGTAGAGAATCTATAGAATTTTTTGCTACTGAGGGCTGTCGAGGCTGGGTTGTTAAGCATATTCAAAGCTAAGATAGACAGATTTTTAAACAGTAAGGAGATGGAGGGTTATAGGAATAAGGCAGAAAAATGGAGTTGAGGGTTATCAGATGACCCATGATCTGATTGAATGGCGGAGAAGACTCTATGAGCTGAATGACCTAATTCTGCTCCCATATCTCATGGTTTTATCTAGTGAGGTTTAACAGTTGATGCTGAACAAGCCTGAATGTGACATGTATTGATGCTTATTATTAGTGTACAGTAAATCTCATTTATGCACAAGTTTTATGTTACATAATAAATTAAATATTTGCAAAATACTACATTAATTAGTTCAACTTGAAATATTAACTCAGTATCTCTCTCCAGAGATGCTGCCAGAATTGTTGAGCGTTTTCAGTACTTTGTTTTTATTTCAAATTTCCAACATCCACTGTATTTTGCTTTTATTATGTTGCATTAATTGGCTTCTGTTAAACAGAATGCTATTGCTATCTCAAAAGCAGCGTTAAATGTAGTGGGAAGACAACAAAAGCATCATCCATCAGAAGTAATTCATGGATAAACCACAATTATTTAACCAGTAGTTAAGTGTGCTCCACCACCAAAGCCTGGACTAATATTCCCTCTGCATATCCTTTGGCACCCATTAAACACATTCAGTAAAGGTGTCAAAAGACTGCAATTTATTTAGCTGGGTTGTAGCCAAGGTATGGAAAGAAAGTTGCAAATCAGTTACAAAAATAGAGGATCAGCAAAACCTTGTGAGCATGCTGCTAGCTTAGATAATTACAATTTCAAAGGAGCTGGCTTTCAGGCCCAACATGAACATGGACACCATAAATGAATGTGAATGCTAACAAATTTAGTGGTTCTTCATCATCCATTAGAGTATTACCTGTAAAAGAGTATTTAATGGGTTCACATTTCTCCTTAGCAGGTTGTTTTGTTTAAAAAAAGTTAATGTTAAACTCACTTGCAAGTTTTAATATTTCTTTTTTGTGTCTTACTTTCTTTGTTGCTCTTTTAGCGCTCTAAGTTCATTAAATGTTCCCTTTTCCTTATTTCTTCCCCATAACATTTGAATTGTTTCAAACATTCAACTACTTCTCCCTAATCTCTTTCACCCATGTTTCTGTTAAAGCAATACCGGTCCAACCAATTTTCTGCATAAAAAATCCCCCACTTTGTGGTTTTAGTGAATTAGAAGGAAAATCACTGCAGAAGCTGATGAAAATAAGAGGATGGGTGAAAAATACTTTAAAAAATAAACAAATAGCAGAAATATGCAATAAGAAAAGTAATCAAACATTTGAAAGCATCAAAACAAGTAGTAATGCAAATATCTAAAAAAGGCTGAAGCAAATATTAAGCAACTGGAAAAACAAGCAACTGAATCAAATGTCACTGAACTTTCCATACAGGCAATCATAAAAGTGTAACAATTAACTGAAGATATCTTATGGATAATTAGCGCTAAACTTCTTTATACAGATTTTTTCACGTGTTTAATGTAACACCCAACAGAAATCTGGCACATTCAATTCTCATCCATACTTCCCTCTACATACAGATTCTGAAGTAAGGTAGTCATAATGTGGCTCTGAGATGAAGGGTTTGCACATTTACCATTCATGGCCGTGCTGTTCACCCAGGATAGGGTATTTCCAGAGCTATCATTTTAGATGCCTCTGATTTTAGTTATTTTTGCCAGATAATTAAGGCTGTGCCCCTGCCTGAGCAGTTCAGAGGTTACAAGATCAAGAACAGTAATTAATTCTTGCAGATGTTATAAGGGAACAGATACTCATTGAACAGCAAACTCATGCCTGTGTAGTTCCAAATTTAAACACTGCACCTTAACAATTAGGAAATTCTGTTGAGACTATTAGTTGGAATGCCAGAAGGAAAAATGCAAACACCTCTGTTACAATTAGAGTGAAGGGAGTTTATGATCTTAAGTCTGACAGCCACAGCTGTGGGCTGGAACAGGAGCAGCTGGACAGAAATGCTGAAAGACTGATGTGAAAGTAGAACAAATGCTTCATTGATTTCCTGAAAGCACGGATACTGCAGAGTGTTGTACACTAAACACATGGAGCTCAGTAAATAGCCAGCACTATCCTGGGTGAACGGAGAAAATGCTCCAGTCTAGAGGCAAGGTGGTATGTACAACTGTATAGTTTGCAAGACAGGTGCACAGCAAACATCTTTAGCTCAAGACTTACTGTTGCATATGAATTCAGCGTGGGAGATCGGACTGGCTGTTGAACCTAAGCGTCTAGCCCACACAGCAAGTGGACAGTCCTGATCAGCAGAGCATTTCAGCTCTACGTGCCACCATTACTATGTGACATGTGAACACTTCAGAAGTCAGTTAATAAAAGCTGATTGGGAGGGGCATAATTATACAGAGTACATCCCTCAAGTAACAGCCATACATACATCTTTATTTGTACTAGAAAATAAACACAAGGACACAAAAGGATGCAGCACCAATCAACTCCACTCAATCTAGAGTCCGTATATGACTATTTTCTGAGGGATTTGCTTTCTAAACCAATTAAAGGCAGAGATGTCTGGATGTCAGTCTTAGATCAGGGGTACCACTTTTGCATCAGAGTTTAAAAAATGTAGTGCTTTTATGCAAGCTAGGCTGACATGTTAATTCAGTTCTGAAGGAATGCTTCATTGCCAAAAGCTGTCTTTCACGTGGGTTATTTAAGTGAAGATCCATCCATTTTCTCAGGTGGGTTTAAAGATTCCGCAGCACTCAACAATTTTCACCAATGTCAGAGTCAATATTTATCCCTTAACCAATATGACCAAAAACATCTTGCTAATACTACCCAGGACCTTGCTGCGTGCAAACTAGCTGATGCATAACAATGGTTACACTTTGAAAGTATTTCATTGCCTGAATGGTGTTTTAGGACATCGAGGTTGTGAAAGGTGCCATTATATTTCTTTCATCATCATTCTTTAAATTTGTGGCCCAAGGTTACATTCAACTATTGGCCCTGGAATCCCAGTCACTGTAGTCCAGATCCCTCAGTTATCAGTGTGCTTATGTTTCTTATGTGCTAGATTAGCTCATTTGAATTTTACAGACTTGGAGATTCCGAAAGGCCTCTTTGTAATACGCATGCCTCATTGATGAATAATTCCAAATCAAAACGTCAATTCCAGCTCCTACCACCAGCTGGTCAGCTCCGATGAAGAGTCATCTAGACTCAAAACGTTAGCTTGCTCTCTCTCCATCTTTTGTTTTCAGTTCTGAATTTTGTACTCTAAGTATATGGCGTGCTCACCATTCAAGCAAAATAGCAAATCACGATCTTTTATATACTTTCCTTTTACAGACTGCATTATATTTCCTTACATTTTCCCCAATGAAAAATTATGTAAGCCGTTTTTCAAAATTTCATCTCTGCATCGGTTTTGGGGGACTAACATGCCAAGGATGAACGGAGAAGGCAAAAAAACTGGAGAAAACCAAGGAAGTAATATGACATAGAAACTACTCATTAGTTATTTGTTACTTATTATTGGTGGTGGGAGGGATGCTGAAGTTCAACGTGAACGAAAGTTGTCAGATTTTCTACCAAAATAATTTGGCTAGTTTGGAAAGGCATGTTGTTTTTATTGGGCAATTAGGTGTTTCAACACCAACAACTCTGAATGAGACATTAACAACTTTAACTTGTGTTGAACTGATCAATCAGTGGCTCTGAAATTACATCATGCGAATATTATGCAATGGTATGAAGTTGCCTTGCTTGTTATTTTAATGAAGGCGTTAGTCCATTTAAATAGAAGCTCTGTAAAGTTGCGTACAATGGCACTTCATACAAGACTGTAAAGCACTTGCATATCCAGAGAAAAGTGTCAGACAAAAGTCAAAGTGTAGTGGATTGCAGAGGTGGCAACAGCTCAATCCTCGTAAATCACAGCACCAGTGTACAAGAATCAATGACAAGTAGGATGATTCATAAATATTATTGGATCTACTTAAGATCAGTAATTTCCACAGAGAATGTGTAATTTCTTACTGTGTTATGGAGACCATGCAAGAAACAAGTTTCTTAACTGGTCTCAGTTAAAAACATTTTTTACAGAAAGGATGTCTCCTAATTAAATCCATTTACCAAACAGGATCCCAGGCCCTATTGAATTAATTCAGGTGTGAAGTGTAATAGTGCAAGGGTTACTTGTGGCCCAGACAGCGTGTTACTACTGGAGTGAGGGGGTTAAGTGGGACACAAATTCTCTTTTGTGTGTAAACTCTTGGCTGATGCCTGCTTACTCATTGGCTTCTACCCACTGATCAGCTCTGCTACACGCCTAACGACATGGTTCAGCTGACGGTCAGCCTCAGCCCTGGCCACAGGCCAGTCTGCAATCAGTGGGACAAATACTCCCTTTCATATTGCTTGTGTGGCTCATATTCTCCATTTTCGACATGCCCGTTGGATTTAGAGAGCAGAAAGTAAAACACAGCATTCCTGGGCTGGCCACCAACACGTGGGCCTCCTTTTGTTAGTCTGCTAAAGCAGCCCCATTTTGTGGGCTGTAGGATTGTTAGTTCAGCCAAGGGACTGTTTGCTCCAAATGGAAATCAGGCGAGTTCAGGAGGAGGCCACGGACACATTATATAGTGTGCAGGCCAATCCGACAGTCCCTTGTTAGCGCAGTAACATTCAGAGCTCTTTTACATTGTTTATTGCTGCTCCATCCCATTTAAACTGGTTTATATCTCAATTTAAAATCAAACATGAACCTGTGTGTGGAGATACGTCAGTAAACAGCGCTTTATTAAACAAAAGCGTACTGAAGGAGGACTTTAATGCTGCATGTCTCAAGGCTTCATTTTTCGTACAATTACAAAATGTCAAGTAAAAAAACAAAATCAACACATCAACAGGCAGGTCGCATGATTACAGCCACTTTTAAAAACAATTATAATAATGCTCAATATTATTTTGCTCTGTTCCAAATCTTTCTTAAATAAAACACTATTTTGTTTTTAATTTTATGCCAAATGAACTGATCTATCGGCATACCTCAATAACTTTGTTAACAAATACTAATTCTTATATGCATATCTAGAAATATAACACTGGCAAGTTATTTGACTGTGGACATCAAAGCCATGCCTGATTCTGTTCTCAGTCAACAGGATTTAGGTAAACACTAGTGACATCATCAAAGGTACTAACTTAGAGGAGTTACTGAGGGTGACACTGAAAGCCTGCTCGCTGAATGAACTTCACAGCAATGTAGGCCTGCTGATCAGAGCTTCTTTTTGAATAATCGACCTGCAAAAAGGCAGTTTCATTTTAACTTTAACTTCATCCACAGAAATGATGGAACAAATCTAGATTGTGTAACCCCTACTCAGTATCTTCTATCACAAAAAAACCTATCAGACAAAGTACTGTTACTTCCTGCTGAGAACCTTGGGCAGGAAAAGCAATTTTCTCTTAAAAATAAGGATGTGACTGTCATTGGCAAACCCAGCATTTGACCATAAAATGTATGATCAGCAGTAACCCATCAAGTCTCCTCCACCATTCAATGAGATCATGGTTAATCTCATAATTCTTCACTCCACTTTCCTGCCTTAACTCCATAATCCTCAATATCTTTACTGATGACAAATCTCTGTCCATTTCAGTCTTGAATATACTTAACGATTCAGCCTTCACAGCCTGTTGTGGAAAAGAATTCCACAAATTAACTATCCTCAAAGAAAAATATCCTTCTCATCTCTGTCTTAAATGTGGAGGTGCCGGTGTTGGACTGGGGTGGACAAAGTCAGAAGTCACAGGACACCGAGTTATACTCCAACAGATTTACTTGAAAACACAAGCTTTTGGAGTGTAGGCTTCTTTGTCAGGGGAAATGAGAAAGAATAGGTGACCCCTTCCTCTGAAATTATGCCCTCTGGTTCAAGACTGTTACATAAAGGGAAACAGCCTGTCCAGATTCTACCCTGTCAACTCCCCCTATGGATCTCATATGCTTCAACAGGTCTCCCCCTCATTCTTCTAAACTCAAATGAGTACAAGTCCAACTTACTCAACCTCTCTGTCTAAGAAAATCCCTCCATACCGGAAATCAATCTAGTGAACCTTCTCTGTACTGCCTCTAATGTCAATATATCTTCCCCTAGATGAGGGGACCAACACTGTTCACAGTATTCCAGCTGTGACCTGACTACTGCTTTGTATAGTTACAGCGAGACTTCTGTATTTTTATATTCCATTTTTGTTTAAATAAAGGGAACAGTTGATTAACCTTCCCTATTTTGGGCCCTGTATCTAAGAAAGGATGTGATGGCCTTAGAGGGGGTCCAGAGGACATTTTCAAGAATGATCCTGGGGACGAAGGTCTTGCCACATGAAGAGTGGATTGAGGAGTCTGGGTTTGTACTGAAAGGTGTTTAGAAGGATGGGGAGGGGGGGGGTTGGGGATCTGATTGAGACTTACAGGCCTGCATAGAATGGATGTGGAGAAGATATTTCCACTAGTAGGAAAGACAGGACCTGAGGCATAGCCTCATAGTGAAGGCATGACCCCGTAGAACTAAGATGGAGAAATTTCTTCAGCCAGAGGGTGGTGATTCTGAGGAGCTCATTGCCACAGAAGGCTATGGAAACCAAGTCATCGAGTATATTTAACACAGAGATTGATAGGTTGTTGATTCATAAGGAGATTTAGGGTTAGAGAGAGAAGGCAGGACAATGGGGTTGAGAAAGATATACTACCTTTGGCCTCTCTCTTTCTTTTCATATAATAAGCACTTAATGTCTGTTTTTATATTATTTCCTAGTTTTGCCCTCAGCATTTTTCTCTCTCTTTCTTCCTTTTGATTTTTGGTTCACCTTTTAATCAAATTATGGAGCAGACTTGATGGGCTGAATGCCTAATTCTGCTCCTGTATCTTACGGTCTTATTACCCACTGAAATTGTAGGCTTGCTTTTTGTGACTTACACACAAGGAGCCCCAAATCTCTTGGTGCTATAGCTTTCTGCACTTTTTCTCCATTTAAATAATATTCAGTTCCTCTATTCCTCTTGCCAAAATGCATAATCTCTCATTTTCCCATATTATATTCCACCTGCCAATTTTTTGCCCACTCATTTGACCTGTCCATATAATTCCGTAAACTCTGCGTGTCACTCTCACTACTTGCCTTCCCGTCCTATTTTTGTATCATCCTCAAACTTGACCGTAGTACATTCACTTCCCTTATCCAAGTCATTAATATACATGGTTAGTAATCGTGGCCCCAGCACCGATCCCTGTGGCATCCCACTAGTTATAGGTGGCCATCCTGAAAATGCACTCCATATCCCAACTCTGTCTTCTATTCATAGAATCATATAGCGTAGAAAAGGCCGTTTGGCCCATCAAGTCTGCACTAATATAACTACTACTAAAAGTGCGCTAATCCCAATTTCCTGCACCTGTCCCATATCCTTGAATGTTATGATATTTGAAGTGCTCATTCAAATATCTTTTAAAGGTTGTAAGGTTTCCAGCATCTGCTACTGTCCCAGGCAGCACATTCTAGATTCCTGAGTGAAAAGTTTTTTCCTAAATCCCCTGAATCTCCTGCCCCTTACCCTAAAACTATGCCCTCTCAGGACAGACTCCTCAACCAAGGGGAACTACTGCTTTCTATTCACCTTATCCATACCCCTCAATCTTACATACTTCAATCATGTGCCCCTCAGCCTTCTCTGCTCTAAAGAAAACAATCTAAGCCTATTTAGTCTCTCCTTATAGCTCAATTTCTTCATCCCAGGCAATATCCTGGTGAACCTCTTCCGTATCCCCTCTAGTTATCAGTTCATCAATCTTCTATCTGTGTTTATAGTATACCGTCTACATCTTCTTCCTCACTCATGTACATCATTGCTGCGAATCATGAACTATTTTCTTCAATGTTTGCAATTATTCCTAAATCATCTTTTCTGTTAAACTCCTTTCCAAGTCCATTCCAGTCAACTCAGTTCTCATCACTATGTAATTACACTTATTTAAGTTTATACATTTATTTCCAACCCAAGTTTCTTTTTCTCAAACTGAATGTTAAATTCCACCACAGTATGGTTACGATTCTCTATGAGATCTCTTGCTCCGAGATCATTAAATCTGCTCACTACACATTTCAAGATCCACAATACTCTGATCCCTCATCAGATACACAACACGTTGTTTCTGGAAACTGTCCCAAATTCACTCTATGAATTCTTCCTCATAACTACGTTTGTGAATTTGATTTTCCCAGTCTACATGAAGACTAAAGTCACCCATGATTAATGTACTGCTTTTCCCGTATGTCCTTATTTACCCTGTCTTACTGAATAGCTACTGTTAGGGGGCCTTCCACGAGTGTTGTCTTACCCTTTGTTATTCCTTACCTCTATCAATGTGGAGTCTATCTCTTTTGATCCAAGATAATTTTTTTTGCTATGGTACTTATTCCATCTCATACTAACAAAGCTATCCCACCATGCTTCCCTCTATCTTTCCTTTTGAAAAGTCACACCTCTTGATTATTTAATTCTTGGTTTTGATCGCCTTGTAATCATCTATTGTACTGGCTATAAGATCATACACATTAGGCTCATTTATTTTGTTCTAAAAACTGTGTACATTTAAGTAGAGAGCCATTACATTTTGCCTTTTCACCATATTTTTCCTTCATCTCTACTTCTCTTGACTAACTTTGTGGTTAGTCCAGGTAAGAGGGTTAAATTGTAGCCCACCTGCTTTTTCTTAGTTCCTTCTTGGCTTTCTACATCACCTTGAATTTTAGCAATGTTCTCAGCTTTCTGTCTCATGGTGGCGCTTTTAAATATCCTTGTGACTTTGATTCAAAAGTATGCCCAAATGTTATGGATGGATTATAGTGACATACTTTTGCCTCGATGCATGTAGAAAGAAAACATAATCAGTGCTGACTGAAGCAGAATACATGTGCCAACATGCACAACCTTTCAAAACAAATGTTAACAAAGTCAACAAATGCAATAGTTCACTATGTAAACTTTGAGAGCTGGATAGAAACTAAAAACTCAAGCTTGAAGGTTGAAAAAGAATAGTGCAAAGACAGGGAAGGCTTGTTACATGACAGGGAGGATTTTTTAAAACATAATTTTGTGACTGTAAAATTACAACAAAATCATTTATTGATATATGTAAAACAAATGAATTCTAACCTTTGTTTACTGCATGTTTAAACTACTATTGGAATTAGCTTATATTTTTGTCTTTACAACATTGCCCAGAGTGAAATGACTTATCTTCTGCTGTCTTTTACACACAATCACACTGTGTTTTGTCCATTGTCCTTGAAGCATTCTTTTATAGAATGTGCTTCTGTACATTTGTAGTCTTCACTCTCAGGCTCAGGTCAATTGCATCTCTTTCGCATCTATTACTTTATTATCCTACTGGCACAGGTAAAACCAGAAAGATTTCCTTGTTTGACCTGAATCGTGATCTGTTCCCTTGTGGACAGGTCAGTTGATAAGAAATGGTTTGTTCACATTTTAAATTCCTCCTTTATTTCAGATCGAGAACTGAAACATCTATGAACAATATGTGAATGTTTCTAGCAGGAATATACACAAATTAAAAACATATCTTTAGATGACTAATTTCTATCTATGAACTCAAAGAGACAATCTTTCATTTGGACAAGAAACAACTAACACTGCCAAATTAAGATTTACCACGCCAACTCCTACTCAACACATTATTTTTCTCAAGAACTCAGAGCTGTGGAACTTTCCACCTCTCATTTTTTATTCTTTTCCAACCTATAGTTTTTAAAAACTCAATCTCAACATTCTCCAGTTATCACTACTTGATTTGCTTCCCCTCTCCTTACTGTTTTCAAATTTGATGCTTCCCACACAATGGGCCCTTGGTCCTTTACCCAAGTTTCTATAAAGAGCAGGTTTATACTGGCACCAGCACACACATAAATAACTAATTTCTTGATACTGAATAGACAGCTACTTTATTGTCACTGACCAAACTAAGTTGTTATTAGCTTGATAATAGGAATAAATTATTGATTATGTCAAAAGTACAAAGGAAGCAGGACACTGGATCTACAATTAAACGAACTTGTATCTGCACAAGATTCATATGACTACCAAACAGAATTTGATACACATGAATCCAAAATACTGTTTTGCCCACAAATACTATTTGATCAGCTGTGTGTTTCCAACCTTCTGTGTTTTTCTTTGTCAGATTACCAATAGTTTACTTTTTATTTAGCTATTTGGCCTGTACACATATGAGAAGCAGGTTGAACACAGGACTTTCGTAGGTGTTAATGGCCAGCACGAACATAACTCAAACTTTAAAAGACAAATGGGATACTTGCCTTTATGTGTCAAAGCACTGACTACAACAGCAAGAGGGTTATAATGGAGCTGTATATAATGTTAAGTCACAGCTGGAATACTGCATGCAGTCTGGTTACCACACTATAGAAAGGATGCGATTGCACTACAAAAAGGTGCAGAATAGGTTCACTAAGATGATACCTTGGCCGGAGAGATTCAGCTATGGAGAGAGACTAGACAGTCTGGGGTTGCTTTCCTTAGAGCAGGGAAGGTTGAGGTACAGTCTTATTGAAGTGCGCAAACTCTGAAGGGGCACAGAACAAGGCAGATAGGAAGAAACTTCCCTTAGTGAAGGGTCAATAACTGGGGGCACAGTTTTGAGCTAAGGAGCAGGAGTTTTTGAGGAGATTTGGGGAAATGTAGGTATTTGGAATTTGCTGCCTAAAGGGTGGTACAGCAAGAACCCCCTAGTCATTTCAGAATAATTTAGATGAACACTTGAAATGCCACAGCAATACTTGGCCTGCACGTGCTGGAAAATGGATTAGAATTGATGCTGAAGGACTGGTGTGGACACAATGGTTTCTTTCTATGCTGTAAAACACTTTCTGACAGCATTGCCACCAGTTTTCTGATAGGAGTCCACATTTTTTTCCACTGTTACTTCATAAAATGTGGTTGTCACTGCAAGTATTGTATTTGTTGTCCATCCCTAACTGGCCTTGAACTAAATGCTTTCCAGGCCATTTCAGCAGGTAATTTAGAGTCAACCACATTGCTGATGGTCTGGAATCACGTGTAGACCAGAACAGGTAAGGCAAATTTCTTCTCTGAAAGATATTAGTGAATCAGGTGGGTTTCTACGACACTCTATGGCATTTCATAGTCCCTATTACGGAGATTAGCTTTCAATTCCAGATTTTATGAAATTAGTTTAAATTCTAACGACTGCTGTGATGGGATTTCAGTCCTCTGGATTAGTAGTTCAATGATATGACTATTATGGCATCACCTCCCCTTATCACTTAGAAAAGCCTTGGATGAAGTATAGCAATAATTTGTCACAATGAAAACCTGGATAAATGAACTGGATTATGTTAAGATGATGGAAATATAACCTGGAATGAAGGTAGTTAGAAGTGATCTGATAAAAGCAAAAGACTGCAGATGCTAGAACTATGAACAAAATACAGAGAATGCTGGAGAAACTCACCAATTCTAGCAGCATCTATGGAGAGAGAAACAATGTTTTGAGTCCAATATGACTCTTCTTTAAAACTGGTGATCTGATAAAGTGTTTGGATATTTTCGAATTAACTGGCTCATAGGGTGGTAGGAGCAAATTACTGCAATGCTGGTGTCTGCATTGAAAACAAAAAAAAAAGTGCTGGAAATCGATTCGAAAAATTAGCTTGCTCTCTCTCCACTGATGTTGCCTGATCCACTGTGATTTCCAGCATTCTTTATTTTCTGCTCATAGACGGTATTGCACACATCTGGAACAGGTGGGACCTGAACACAGGCAATGTAATACAAAGCAAAATACAGCTGGTGTGGAAATTTGAAATAAAATGTTTTAAATACTCAGCAGATCATATAGTTTCTGGGAGATAGAAAACAGAGCTAATGATTCAAGCCTGTGATCTTCCATCAGAACAGTCAAAGTTCACCAACCTGAAATATTATCTACTCTTTTCACAGATGTGGATGACCTGCCAAATTCTTCCAGTATTTTCTGCTTTATTACTATAGAATGGTTGTTCCTTCTATCTACTTCTGGAATCAAACCACGACACAACCTTGAAATTCAAGTTAAATTGGTTAGAACTAAAGCGAGAAAGTTGCCCTATATACGGGATTATGTGAACGTGGTGTTCAAAACTATGGCATCAGATCTGGAGTGAGAATAGGTATTGTTTGAAGATTGGCTAACCTCATGACCTTTCAAACTTTCTCCACCATATAGGTGACTCAAATCAGGTTGTGATGGACTATTTACCACCTATCTGGATGGGTACAGTTGCAACAACACCCAAAAAGACAGACATTATAGATGACTGAGCAGTTCACTTGTTTGTAATTTTTCTGAATTTGATACTTATTCTCTTCATCACTTGTGCATTGTGGATACATTGTGCTATGTGGCACTGGCACGAAAGAGGGGTTGAGGCGTCAGGCATATTGGTCATGATTTTATCGACTGGCTGGGCAGGCTTGAGGGGGCGAGGCAGGCTTGAGGGGGCGAATGGCCTACTCCTGCTCCTACTTCTTATGCTCTTCTCTCAATGCCTCTTTCTCTTGAGACCTGTAGAGGAGGACTAGAGCAGCAACATGATTGGAACATCACATCTTCCAATTGTCGATGCATTCTGAATTGGACAAGTACAGGCTTTATTTAGTTACAGCCAATGTCTTAAAATTCTCATCATGAGGGCTGCCGTGGTTAAAGGGGGGAGCCACCCTCGTGGCATCTGGGGCTGGACACTCAGTGCTATCTTGTGAACATCACAGACATCCCAGGAACATGTCGAAGATAAATCAAAAGGATATGCACTCATTGAAAAATTATCTAGTAACTTTATGCATTCGTTTGGACTTGTTTAAAGATCTGAACTGTGTTTCCAGTGCTTTACTGATCATTGTGGACACAAGCCTAGACTTTGTTTACATGTAATTCAAGGAACTTTGGACTCCATTGTAAGGATAGCTCTTTGGTTAAAGTTTTATTGTAAATCTAATTTACTTGTTGAAATATTTACTGCTTCTGACCAAATTGTAATTCTTGTACTTATAGGCTTGTGCAACTAATAATAAACTAAAGCTTAAAAAAAATAAAAAACCTCATGCCTGGCACCAGTCCATCTTGCAATCTTATTTTGCAGTAAATTCTCACATATGAAGATTTGAGAGTTATCAGCAACCACCGGATGAAGGCAAACATTTTACTGCTTGGAACTGAAATTTTAAGATAAGTATTTCTAAATTTGCTTCCCTTGCCTTCTAAGAGTGAAGCTTTATATAATTTGCTGTAAATATATATAAACAAATAAATCATGTGTTTCTGGAATGACAGTACTCTATGGAATGATTTGCCTTCTTGCTCCTTTATGTACATGCAACAAATCAAATGTCACATATGATTCCATGAATGAAATGCATGCACTATCTGGTGTGAAGTCTGAAAAACTCTGTTGATCCAATATTATTAGTACCACAAAGGCAAAATGCAAACATAAATTCCACCCACAATGAGAGCTCAGTGTTGCGATAAACGCCTTTGCACCCAGACAATGTACTGGAGTAATAATTGGCGACTTGTGGTTTTCTGTAAAAGGCTTTTTCCTCCCTCCTTTGTCAGTTGGTGCTGTTTATACAGATCTAACCCTCCCTGCCAAACCTGACACCTTCACACAGCCGCCTGCAAACAATAACACGCCCACAGATCCATGACAAGGTTTTTTAAAAAAGAAAACAGGACATTGGCTGAACTCTGGCTGAACCTGGGAGGCTGATCCATTACAGCTCTCTTGCTGATAATGGCTGGGTTCAAGGCAGTGTCAGATCACCTGGCTGCACGCACGCTTGCTTGCTCAAGAGAGTTCACTATGTTCAACTGTCTCTCCACGCCTGTTTACACAGCAGTTACTGTACAGCACTGCACGCAGTGCATGGCTCTTCAGTGAAGTGGCTTTAAGCTTTCTCTTGCCAACAGAAATAGCTCTTGTTACATTGCTAATCCGAGTACCACTATGGTGGAAAAGGACAGGAATTCTAGCCCACAAACATAAATATGACAAAAGAATGAAACGTTTTAACCAAGTGAAATCCCAATTGCACCAGTTTATTGTTACAATTATAAGCTACATACACTTTATTAGATAATAAATGCCTTGAAAAACATAAAGTTTTGACATTTTGACTATGTTTCAAAAACACAGGTAATTGCTAGTTAAGCAAATTAAAGGCCACTAAAGGAGGAAAATCTAGGAGACTGCCTTTAGCCCAAGGTACCTCCATGCCTGGTATTTGAATAAACTTGATTTTTCCATCCTGCACTACGAGCATGAACTAATATTCTACGGATTTATTTTCCTTGAAAGGTTTTTTTATTGACACAGTATAGAGAGGCCAGTGTGCATTCAGTGGAGTCGATGTTAAATGACACACTGGGAGTTGATCTGAACAATGTTATGCTGGGAATTCCTTGACTAGCTAAGAGCACAACAGGTGTTGGCCAGTAGTCATTTATTCCACGGTCAAATGGCTCTGAATTGTTTCCTTGGGCAGTGTGAAGTGATCACTTCCATTGAAGTTAATGAAGCCACTCCACTCTCATGAAAACCACACCACTAGGCACAATTACTGTGAAAAATTGAGGGAAGAGAAATTAATGCAGGTATAATATACACTGTTTCAGGGAGAAGAAAAGGGAAGAATGTTCAGACTTCTAATTACTTCCTATTTCTACAGCAAGTTAATCAGTAGTTGTGTTGGAATGAATGGAGAAAAATCTAGAGTGCGAACTTCATGCAGCATGTTGTAATTAGTTAGAAGTCCACTGCTCCACTACAACAGTTACGTTCACGTTCTGCAAACTGATGCTGCACATTCAGCATTGTTTGGGACTCTCAACTGTAGCTCTTACATGTGTCAATGAGTTGAGTCTGCTCTATTGCTGACCAGCACTGGATGGGAAAATGACACTTGGTAGAAAAGCAAACAGCGAACAGTAGCTCAAAAGCTAGTAAAGTCGATTTAATGATGGAACACTCAGGCACTTGAAAAACAGGCAGATGAGTGTGCCAGTGACAAAAGAGAGATTAATTTAGCAGAGAGACAGTTGACAAATGTCGGTTGCCTGTAATTCAAAATTAAATGAAGTCAATGCAAAAGCAGCTAAAGTGTTTTATTGCCATAGACCTATGTTGAGGGAACTATATGGATTTTTATGGCACAAATATAAATGCAGGTTGAAATTTTGCAAAGTAGAAAATTAATTTTGAAGTCTGTTGCTTCTTTATATGTGCTGAATCTAACTGGTAACACACTTAAACAGCAGAAACATTTGACAGAAGCAATTGGGCTTTGTACTACTTGGTTAGGAAGGTGCAACAAACATCAACCAGGACTGTTATCAATTGCAAATTGCACATATATGGTGAAATTGTTTTGGAAATGGCAAGGGACTTTGCCACTACTGGAAAAATGGTGAATGTCCTGCGTCACGTCTATAACACAAGGTCTGTTGCACCTTGTTTCAATCATGCACTTTACATGCCAGCAATGGAACTCCTGTTTATCAAGACACTTAACAGCAGCATTTCATCAAAGGTGATGGGGCACAGCAATGGCAGTGACTCTCAGCAGGACACTAAATCCTCCCAATACTGGGATCCTTGATCAACCACTGAGTGGCAATGAAAACAAGATTCCCCTACCTCCTTCCCTGGAGCTTGCAAGTAACCATGCTTGGATTTGCCCCTTATGTTTCCCCTATGGTGGACCCCACCACCTGCTGCTGGGTTAATAGCAGTAGTGGGATGGCAGTTTTAATTTCCTACAGGAGGGTATCAATTCAAATCAGGTTGGAAATGCAGTGCATGGACTCTCTTGCCATAGACTCAATCAGAATGGAGATGGGAAAGGTGATAGGGCCTCTCCTCCCCACCATCTCATCTGATTAAATGCCACCTACCACAAAACTCAACATGAGGGCAGGCACAGGATTCTGCCTGCCACAGAATACTACTTATTAGATGTAGGGCAAGAAATCAAGCAGTCTAGCTCTCATTCCCTCCATTGTGAAAGAGTGCACATGTTTAAAAACAAAAGCAGCCATCTGGCTATCCTTGGATTGGTACCCAGCACCTTTAGCAGTGTGGAAGAGAATAATGGAGCTTGAAGAGACGGCTTTGGATTTTGCATTCATCCCTTGGTTGGGCGAACACAATATTTTAAGTTCTATGTCTCTTCATGCTTGTCATCAATATCACTTCATGATCATCAAGCAGGAAGTGTGTGTTCCTGTGCATGAGACTGGCCAGGCAAGTTTTTCTTCCCTTCTCTACCTCAATATCAAATACCCTTTCCTTGTCCATGGAACAGTTTGGAAAGCAAATTTTACAGTGGGCATTTGGCACTCAATTAACAATGGGATTTCCTGCACCAGAAATATTGATATTACTATTACTACCGCAGCAATATTTAGAATTATTCAATGAAAATTTTAAAAAATATTAATAATGTTCACGGGTCATATCAGCTAATAGATACACACTGCAGATATTGTTTCAGCTATAAATATGTTAAATAGCTCGACTACAGAAAACAATCTCAGAGCTGAACAGGAGGAATAATATCTTTTGGTTGCAATCATTTTTTCCTTTGCACGTGATTATTCCCAGTCTTACTCCCACTCTCTCACTTTAAATGGTCCTGAATTGAATGTTTCATTCAATAGAGAATTTACAAGCACTTAAGGGCAGGTCTATAGGACTGCTGCAGTGTTGGAAGTCCATCCTTCAAATTAAAGCCTCTGTGTGATTGCTCCAAGGAGCTTAGTTTGGCTATTAAATATTCCATGGTGCCATTTGACAACAATCAGGGAGTTCTCTCAATGTCCTGCCAAACATCTGCTCTCAACTAATGACACCAACAACAGATTAACTGGGGATTTGTTTCATTGTTGGTTGTCGTCATACGAAAAATGACTACTATATTTGCATATGACTCACAAAATCTAATCTGAGCAATCTTTCACTTTGAGCAGGCAGTCTCACTTGACAACAGCATGCACTGGAGAATGACTACTTCACACTAGCACCCATTCTCCGAACCACATTCCTTACAAACAAGGCTCCCTCATTTGGAGTAGACAATTACGGATTTAAACTATTGTAGGAGAGAGCAAAATTAAAGGTGCTATCATAGAATCCCATGTGGCCCATCGAGTCTGACCGACCCTCCAAAGATCATCTCACACAGACCCGACCCCATGCCTGATCCCCGTAAACCCGCAATTCCCACAGTTAATCCACTTAGCCTACACACCCCTGGACTCTATGGGCAATTTAGCATGGCCAATCCACCTAACCTGCGCTTTGGACCATGGAAGGAAACCGGAATACTTGACAGAAACCACTCAGATGGGGGGAGAACATGCAAACTCCACACAGACAGTCAACCAGGGGTGAAACTGAACCCAGGTCCCTGGCATTGTGAGGTAGCAGCACTAACCACTCAGCCACCATGCTGCCCCAAGTCCTGGAGGGCCATAGGGCTACTCTCGTTTTGGAAGACACAACTGATGGTGGGTTTGACCTGAGGCGAGGGGAGAAATTGAGGCGGCGGTCCCTTCATGGTGACTTGAGCTGGTATGGGAACTGAACTTGTGCTGTTGTCATCACTTTGCATTGCAAACTAGCTAACCGCAAAACACAGATGCTGGAAATCTGAGATAAAAATAGAAAATGCTGATAAAACTCAGATCAGGAAGTATCAGTGGGCAGAGAAGTAGCTACTCTTCTGAGTCAAATAGGACTCTTCTGAACATCTGAAACAGGGTAGAAATGTAATAGTGTTATCAAAAAGGGAAGGGATAGAGGTAGAACAAAATAGTCACGGGTTGGGTAAAGTGCAGGAGGCAGTAAACAACAAACCTGTCAGGTAACAAAAGACAATGGGAATGATAAAGGTTGTAGTGAGGAGACAAAGCAATTGGCTGTAAATGCTGGAATAATGGCCACCTCAGTGCAAAAGCAAAAACAAGAAACAAACCAGAACATGGCAATGATAATGGTGGTGGGGGATGTGGGAAGGGAAGGGAGAGAGAAAGAGAGACAGAGTTCATAGCCTGAAATTGCTAGTGAGTGTTGAGTCTGGAAGGCTGTAAAATGTCTGATCCAAAGATGAAGCGCTGTTTCCACAATCTTTCACTGAACTTCTGCCACTAGAACACTGCAGCAGGCCACTGACAGAAACATGATTGTGAGATCAAGGTGGTGATTTTAAAATGGCAAGAAACTGGAAGGTTAGGGTTGTGCATATGGAATGAACAATGGTTCTGCAAAAGGGTCATCCAATATGCATCTGATCTCCCCAATGTAGAACAGATCTTACAATGATTAGTGAATGAACTAGATTAAAATGAAAGTAGTACAAGTAAACCACCACTTCACCTGGAAGGATGGATGGTGGGCTGAGAAGGTGGAGAAGGGCAGTGGTTGGTTTGGGGGCAGGATGGGAAGATTTGAGATGTGGACTAGGGTGTTCCAGAGGCAAGGGTCCCTTCAGAAGTAAACAATGGATGGGAAGGGAGGGAAGAACGTTTGGTGACACTTGGACAGGTTCAGTATCTGAGAAGTGGTGATGTTTAGTACTACTGAAATTTGCGTAAGCATCAGTGAACATAGCACTTCTGACCTTATGAAGGATGGAAAGCTATTGATGAAACAGTTGAAGATGGTTGGGCCTAGGTCACTACCCTGAGGAACTCCTGCAGAGATGTCTGGAACAGAGATCACTGACCTCCGATAAACACAACCATCTTCCTTTGTGTTAGGTATAATTCCATCCAGTGGAAGGCTTGCACCTCATTATTCCCACTGACTCCAGTTTTGCTGGGGCTACCTGATGCCACAATTAGTTAAATGTGGCCTTGATGTCAAGGGCAGTTATTTTAACTCAGGAGATCAGCTCTTTTATCTATGTTTGTACCAAACTTGTAATAAGGTCAGGAGACAAATCGTACTGGCCGAATCCAACTGGCCATCAGTGAGCAGGTTACTGTCGAACAACTGCTGCTTGATAACACTGCTGATGACACCGTCCATCACTTTACTGATGATTGAGAGTAGACTGATAAGGTAGTAAGAAGCAGGATTGTCCTGCGTTTGTCCTGCTTTGTGTGTACAGGACATACTGAGACAATTTTACAGATTGCTGGATGAATGCCAATGTTGTAGATGAATTGAAACAATTTAACTTGGGGCACGTCAACTTCTAGAGCACAAAGTCTTCAGTACGAGTGCTGAAATATTATCATGGCCTGTAGTATTGGTTTTCCATACCCCAATTTACAGAAAAGATAATGATCTTCACAGTCCGGTTCCAATTTCAGATGGGTATTAGGGAAAAAAGAGACGTGACACTCTTCCAACAAAGTGGGTAAACTTCATCTTTTGGCATTACACTGAAATGCAGTAAATGGAAGAGGTTTTATTTAGAATGTTTTATATGTGTTTTTGACTTTTATTATTTAGACTTATGCTTCATCTTTATTCTTATTTTGATTATTTCTCACATTTTAGAAAGCATGAAATCAATGTTTTCTTCAACAACTTGGATGCAACTTACATGCAAGATGATGTCTCAAAATGTTTTTACCAAGAGGAAGTCATAGAAAGAGAGAAAAGACATTTTCAGAGAACTAGTTTTGGAAAACTTCTAAAAATATAGAGAGAGTGACAAGGTGAGAACTAGGCAGAGTTCTTAAGATAGGAGCTTAGTGGCTGATTGATGTTCATTAATGATGGAGTGAATAACAATAAACATTAGAGGGTAGAAGGTATAAGGCATAATGTGATCACTGATACAAAGATACATGAGGGATTTGAAAGTGTAGATGAAAATTTTCATGTCATGTTCAGAGTTTAAAGAGGGCAGTGGAAACATGAATGAGCTTGTTGAGGATATGGCTTTTTTTTGGATGAGTTGAAAATGAGGAAACCTGCTGTTAACTAGGATCCATGTGATGGAGGGGTGCAGTAGGACAGGCATGACAGATGCTATATAAGCTGAAGAAAGCAGTCATTGCAATGGGAAAGTCGCCATGGTCTTACCAGATCATAGGGCTGCTTTCTCATTTGACAGCGACAAATGGTGATGGTCACCACTCCTCAGGCGAGGCGAGAGGTTCAGAAGGAGAATCCTTCATGATAACCTCAGCCAGTGTGGCATGCCATGGTATCACTCTGCACCACAAATATCTGTTCAGCCAACTGAGCTAACTGGCTTCCTCTTAGTCTTAGTAACACAGTGGATAACTGGGAGAAAACTTGACTTGGATGAAGTAGTCGGGGAAGGCTCTGTATTTCATGATTTAGACTGAGAGAATGAAGCAGCATGTAGGAACCAAAAATTCTGTTGGCAGTTTTTCTGATATATTGCCCACCTCTGACTTAATTTGGATCAGTAATTGGAGAACTGGATTTATAGTTAACACAGCAGCATATAGTTGGGTGTCATCAATAAACACATGAAAGCTGTCCCCATACTTCCTAGGAAAACACATAAACAGTGAAGGGATGGGATTAAGGAATTCATTGGTAAATGCAAGAGATGACCATTCCAAAGCCATTGGAAGATAAACAATGTCAGAATGGTGACAGATTACAAGTGGAAACAGGCAAGAGCTATGCCACTGAGGTGTAATGCAGAAGAGTATGGAAATATAGCATAAAGATGCAGAAACAGAATGGATAAGAAGCTATTGCTACAGTTACACAGGATGCCCTTATGACTTTAAAGGGTGCTGAGACAATGCAAGGAGGGAGGTGTTAAGGCACTTGGACAGAAGGGGTCTTAAACGTCAAGCTTGATTACACCTATCCCTTGTTAATTTCTACGCTCTTTTCTCCTGTTCTTTTCAAATTCAGTGGAGTATTGTAGAGTGAACTAGATTCGTTACTAATGATCCAGAAATTACAATATAACTTCAGCTGCAGTCAACTGGCTTTCACTAATGCTTGATGTACAGTCAAAAATGTATATTTCCATGCAGTATTTCGGCTGGTATCAGCTCATTTGCTTTTCTACGTTTTTGAACAACCTTTTTTTTTTGTTCCTACCAATGTCTTTATTTTTAAAAGGTAGTGACAAAACATAAACCGGTTTCCCTGCCATTCACCACTATTAAACATGTTAAGGAAAAGAAGCTTCACACTTAAAATTGCACACATGGCACTAAAAAGGATAGTTGCATTTGGTGCTACAAGTTGCTACTGAATAATGCAAATCCATGGTCAGATGAGAAACATTTCTCAGTAGTGGGTTTTTAAAATTTAATTGCACAGGAACATAACGTAGAGGAGCAAAATGTCCCTACATTACAGCTGATCTAACCTCAATTCCATTTTCACACTTTTACTCCACACCTCGTTACCCTTTACCTCACTATTTTAAACTTTGTAGTTCTAACTGTCCTAGTACTGACAGCCTTCTGGGAGGATAGTTACACACTTCTACTAGAATGTTGTGCGAAAAGATCCTAAACGATTGTTCTAATTTTGAGTTAAAATCCCATTGTTTTTGATTCCCCTACCACAGGAAATAGTTATTCCACTTCAATTCTATCAAATCCTTTTACCAATCTGAAGCATCTTGTTTAGATTACCCTTCAGCACCCAAAGAGAAAATTACTCATTTTTGTTCTACTCATTCACACACAATATGCACTGTAATGTTAACAGTATTGTTGTAGCATCAAAAGGCTTGGACTATCTATTCACTGTAGTGTAAACAAAATACTGCAAATGCTGGAAATCTGAAATAGAAACCAAGTGCTGGAGAAACTCAGCAGGTTGGGCAGCATCTGTGCAGAGAGAAACAGAGTTAACATTGAGTCCATTGACTCTTCTCTGGAACAGAAGCATCCCTCATAGGAAAATCAAATAAGATCTGTTTCAGTCACTATCCAATGGTCTGAAATAGGAAGAGTACATGTTTGTAGATATGGTATAAGGACAGGACCACACCTTGCTGTGATGCGCCCTACACTCAGCAATCATTGTGTGTAAGATTTTGAGAATGGAAGCTGGGTTGAGGTTATCAGAGATTGACAACATCTATCAAACTGGTCACCTAGCAATGATTTCAGAAGAAATGGTGGGAGAGGAGGACGGGAAAAAAAATTCTAGGTTTAAAACAAAACTGCTGCCAGTGAATATTACAAAAGAAACAATGAAGCCCACTAGTACAAAGTATATTAAGCTGCATTCAGTTAACACAATAGAATATTGTCTCTCCATGATTATGGCTAGACTCCAGGGATATAAAAGCAGGCCTATTGGCAGAATTTTCATCTGACATGCCTTTGCTCAGAGCTTTGTTTTTATTTTAAAAGCACACTTTGTTCCTATGCCCACAAAGTGGTTGCTGTATGCTCTGTTTCAGAAGGCAAAGACTGGGATTTGATCCAGAAAGGCTTGAACTTGGAACTACTGTACATGGTAAAACACATATAATATGGTGGGCTGTAAACTGAGGTAACCAAATTGGAGCTACTAAGTAGTGTGCAGAAAGCGCCTTTTGTGGGCAAGCATTAACTGTTACCAATCATACTGGATAGTTAACTGGGGGATGAAAAGCATTTGACTGAGAAACACATTGTTAAAATTCCAAATGGCCAGTGGCTGCACATTCAGAACATGCAAGCTATTTCCTAGCATTTCAAAATATGAGTTACTACAATTTTAATGTAGAACTGGATATTTTGAATGGAAAAATGCCATTTATCAAGACTGTGAGAACACAGAAAACAGGAAAAATAATCAAAGCTCCGGAAAGATCCACTGACAACCGAACAAAAAAAGGACAGTTGACTACACAGAATATTGAAACTCTACGCCAGACATTATAGGGAATCTATCTTGTTCTCTTCTTGAAGCTGATTGATGACCTCTCTACTGCATTTTGCACCTCTCCTTCCGAATTCCGCGTAGACTAAATATTAAACAGTCATTATCTAATTAACAGATCAAGTCACGGTCATTTCAAGGAATATGACTCTGATAAAGGATTGCATCTAAAAAGATAAATTCTATCCAATATGTAATTTCTGTTTTTATTTGTTCAGCTTTTAATTACAGCAGGTAATCAAGACGACTAATGGAATGTTGGCTCTTATTTCAAGACAGTTGGAGTATAAGAGTAGGAAAATCTTGCTGCAACTGTACAAGGTGCTGGTAAGGCCACATCTGGAGTACTGTGAGCGGTTTTGGTTTTCTTATTTAATGGAAGATAATTTCATTCGAGGCAATTTAGAAAAGGTTCACTAGGATGATCCCCAGATGGAGGGACTGTCATATGAGCAAAGGTTAAACAAGTCGGGACTCTGTTCTTTGCCGTTTAGAAAAATGAGAGGTGATCTCATTTAGGCACACTGGATTCTTAAGGGGCTTGACAGGGTAAATGCTGCGAGGCTGTTTCCCCTATTGATTAAAGCATTTGTCTTTAGCTTTCAGTCAGAGCCCAGTTCCCCATTCCAATAGCAAAATTTGTAAAATATATCCACGTTTATTAGTGCTGTTAACGTATGTCTGTGGTTCTAGGAAGGCCATACCATGCTATGATATCCACAGCCTTGGCAGTCATTAGGCTTTCTTGTTGAGCAGAATTTTCATACTACGTGGGTGTACCATGGATTGCACTGTAGTACTTCCTGTAATGTAAGGCATCAGCTGAGTCAGATAAACAGCCCCTAAACTTAATAGTTGCCCCAAATCAACTGATCACTTCAAAAGAAAAATAAACCCCAACTTCTGTGAAACATGATCCTGTAGGCATTGATGCAGCTAGCAATGACTTAAGTGGGGCTGGCAAGATTTCAGGTGGATGTAAAGACTCAAGTCCTGCCTGTGATATCCATACCGAAAGAAATTTAGGCAAAATTTTGATCTGGTCCTAAAATAAAAAGGCAGATTAGCATAAATGGGTTCTGTTTCAAATTTATGTCCCTGAAATAAAGGCAGCTTTATATTTCCAACGTAACAAGAATTTCAGAGCTCTTCTCTGCGAACTTGTGATAGTGTACATGTGGGGAGTTCAACTACAAAAATAAAAACACTATTGATGGGAGAGAAACGCAAGAGAAGGGAAACAATGCCAGCCTTTACATTGCACAACTATGTGTTGCTGCTGCTGGTTTCAAGCAGCATAGGTCATCTGGAATTGGCTGCAAACCATATGTAAAACTGCCAAGACTTGCATAAACCATTTTTAGTGTGTTAACAAATCCTGGTAGTTTTATATTCCATATGCGAAGCTCCACCAAGATCATCAGTACTGCAAAAACATTTCAAACAGCTTAGATGCATGCAGCATACTGTGATTTGAATAATACTTTGGAGTTATATGAAGATGAAAACAGTGGTACTCCCACCTCAGTGAGAAGCAGGTTACTGGTTATTCAGCTCTTTCTACCTCTCCTGCCATTCTATATTATGGCTGATCTTTATCTTAACTGCATCTGTGCACCTTTGTTCTTCAATGCTTAATAACCATATGAAACAAACTTTTACTTCTATTCCTTTAATATTTGAAACTAAAACTAAACTTTTACCATAACCAATAATCATGAATGAAAGTAAAGATTAATGTCTATTTACATTTGGCTCTCAAAGGTAATCCTTTGAAGCTAGTCTGGGAATGCTGGTATTACCATAAAAGTTTCCAATGATAAAGGGTTAAGGCTCCTACTGGAAGATAACAGGGGTGGGAAGGGCAAAACTTGGCTGATCAAATAATAGTAATGATTGGAATTGCTAATCTTGGGTTTCCAGAAATGTAAAGAAAAAAGCTGCCTGTTGAAAATATTTGGGTACCTAATTCCTAGTTCCTAGTTCCTATGTGTCAGACAGCCAATGACAATGTGAGTGTAAATCTACCAGGTTCATTGAGGTATCTGGGAAAAACTTCTTTAAATGAAAGTAGAACTTATCAGTCACATTGACTATGCCAATGCCAGCATTACAGTGACAGAATTGGAAAGCAAAATCTCCATCTCAGTGCTCATATCTAAGCAGTCGGAGAGAGGTAATAAGTTGTACAGTTTGAGGATTGGGGAAAAGATGACAGGGTGAACATTTAAGACTTGAGAGAGGAGCATGTGAACTGACTGACTCTTAACTGCCCTCTGGACCGTTAGGGATGGGCAATAAATGCTGACCTAGCCAGCAACGCCCACATCTTTGAACTAATAAGTTAATTACTGCAACTGAGGAAGTATGCAAGAGAAAGATTCAGGGATAGACTGCACAGGACAGTATTATTGATCAAAACAGAAAATCTAGATGTGTGCTCACTTACAGTTGTAAGTTTAAAAATTGAACTCTATTTAGAAAATGCTTTGGCAAGTTTCATATCTGTCTGACACAGAACAATGATACAGATCCAGTCTGCTGACCTTTACAATGTCGAGCCATTGCTCAGCCTGCATTCAAATATTCATGCACAGCCAAGCGTTCAGAGGACTCAAGAGGAACCAAATAAGTTCAAACCGCAATGCTGGAATGGACACTTGGACTCAGAAAATACGCAATAATAAGGTTTGAAAAATCTGGTTTTGCTTGTAAAACACACACTAAAGTCATCAGTCATTCTGGTTACAATTGAAACTTCCTGCTTAAACCCTTGTGTGCATTATGAGCTTTGAAGCATCCTGTTAAACAATGCACTAAAGGCCACTTCACATTCTACTGACTTTCTGGAACTCAGTCACACTTCACCAAATTCACTGTTTGCTATTAAAGGAGTGTTGGCAGACTTGCTTCAGCAGAAAGTTTTACTTAATAAGATGACTTCAGGACATTGAAAGTGAACCTCGTTCAGAAATGAGCATGAAACACACAATAAGAGGTGAGCCTTGAGGTCTGGAAGAGGCAAAGTTAAAAAGTGCATCACGAAACAAAACCAGTTTGATAAAAAAAATACATTGCATTGCACACAGCTACAAACTGCTCTTTTTTTTCTTTTGTTGGGGAGGGAATGTTTTAGAATTTACAGCTGTCATAAATCCAAACACACTACCAAATGGTGCCAATTAACAATGTTGTCCATTCAGCTTAAATCCCTTAGGTCTATTTTCAGGCAAGGAAGTATATGACCGTGAATAGTTCAAAGAGATCATAGCGCTGCCAAGCGTCTATGATCTCTCAGTCACCACCATGTAAACCTGGTCCTGTAAGCAATATGTGGGATATGAATAAAGACCAACTACTACAGAGAAATAAAACCAAACAAAAGTAAAAAACAGGTCAAACAGCCTGGGGAACTAGCACCAGTGCACAAGAATCAAAATCATTTTTTTTAATTTGCAGATGTTTTTCAATAAGGCTTTTACACATTACAATGACTAACACACATTTAAAACAAGCTGGTTTTAATCTTCATTCATCTCCTATTCAGTGCTATCTACAACATATGCTGAAATTAACTACCTCATTAGTCAATAACATACGCAAAAAATTTAAGGGCAACTCTCTAACTTGCAGCATGATTGATTCTTACTAAATTGAAAACTTTTAAACACTTGGTGGACCAGTTGTCATCAGCAGTGGCATAATTTCCATATTTCTTTTGACTTTTTCTAACTGCTAACGCTTTGGGATTCACCCCAGTGTAAATGAGGCACACTTAGCATGGTTTTGACACATGCTGAATGTGGATCCACAATATAATCTCTTTGCAGTTATGGACGCACGGACTGCATATTTTTGGAATAACATATGGATTCATATGTTAATACATGGGAAATTTTATCTACAGAGATAACAGAGTGGCTTTTTTTTAAACTGGTGCTTGAGGAAGAAAACAAATCCAGCATCACGGTTGGTTGGTGACTCAGCATGCTTTTGTGTTATGAGCTCTTGGGATTAAGTTTTGATCCTTACAAGTAGTTCCACATGGTTTGTAATCAGGTTTCGGTTTTCATTTACAGTTTTCTGTTTTGATTTAATCAGTTGCCTTGGTTGGGGGCCCAAAGATCAAATATTTGCCTTTGGCCACAAGCTTCTAATGCCAACCTTGATTACACAAAAAATGCTTGACTACCCAACTCTGTTAAACATTCCTCTGCTTACAGTTTATATACAGTCGTAAAAATAACTCCCTGCCCTCTGTGACGTGCAGGCATTAATTAACCGTTTATGTGAAGTGTCATGAACAGTCTCCAGGTTGAACTGGTAACTCTGCTGTTTCTCAGTCAGGACAGATGTTCAAGCTGTTCAGATAGAATACAAAGATCCCATAGCATTTGTTCAAGGGCAACAATTGTTTCAAGTGCCAGCCAACAAATCCCCACTGCACCATTCGGCCGTCGCCACCAATAAAAGTACACTGATGCAATAGTGGCTTATCTTACTGCAGTTTCACATGCTTCCCCAGATATTAGTCACTGCAGTTCAAAAACAATTAATTATGTAAAGTGGTTGAGATGCAGCAACTTGATGAAGTTCTTCATAATAGTTATTATGGTTGGTTAGAGTAGACTTCATGAACATTTGTATTATGTGCAGATTTGAAGATATTTTGATACTACTCAAACTGGCCTGAATTTCTAATTCTCCAATTCTTCCAAAGTCTTCATACTGACCATTACAGAGAATGACCAAATTGCCAGATAAAGTCTTGCAACATTGAAGAGCCTCATACTAAAAAAAAACTGTAAAATCGAATAAGCTTGCTCCTTGAAGTATTTTGCTGCTTTTACAGTCTGTAAATTTGAGAGGTATGGGTTATGGCTTGACAAACAAAATGCAGTACATCAAGGGCTGCATTTGATTCAGATAGTTTAGATTATATGTATTTGGATTGTGTTAATGGTAGGATAATTCAGACTGCAATGTTACCACTCTATACATATGAGAACCATTGCAAAACATGCAAATTATTGACAAAATTCAACTGAGTCAGCATGAGTAGGGAAAGTGTTCAATGCAATGTAACATCACGAGAAAAATCTCACCAATAATTATAACTACTGCAAACTGCTCAGAGTATCGCAATTTTACACAATAATTCCCATTGGTAGCAACAATACTAGGTAATTTGGGACAACAAAGCACTTGGCTACCGTGGAAAATAAAGCCGAAGAGTTTTATCAAGGTCATCTGAACCCTGGGACACTTTGAAACATTGCAACACCCTCTTAATCATGCCAGCTTTCTCAATAAAGGGTTTTTTGTTTTGTCTTGTTCAGCTTTTGCTTTGCTGGTAGCACATATACAACAAAGAAACAATTTTGTGTTTTTAACACACCTGAACAGGGACATGCAATATTAGCAATCCCTGTTTATACTGTATTACTATGTCCCTTATTGTCACTTTTTTCGGACTCTAATAGTACACTCTCCAATTGCAGTAAGACAGCCCATTTCTATAATATCACATTCTCTTCATATATCTGAACACACATGCAGTCTTAGTATGCCCAGTATATATACTATAAATAACTTGTACAAGTAGTATTAACAATCTGGGCATGTAGCATTAGCCCTTCCCCAAACATCTGTATTAGCACTTGTACTTACAAAATCTTACTGTACATCACAAATATATCCTACAAGGTATCCTGAGCATTGAAATCTGATATGTGCCAGATTACTTCAAAGGTCGTGACTTACAAGTTATAACATTTAAGTTCCAGTATAGAAACATAACATTTTATATAAAGAATATTTAAGATCCATTCTGTCTTCAAACTGGCAGTCTTATGTAAGGAAGGGTCACCGGACCAGAAATGTTAACTCTGATTTTTTCTTCACAGATGCTGCCAGACCTGCTGAGCTTTTCCAGGATCATCTGCTTTTGTTCTGGAGTCTTATGTAAGGGTTGTCCAGAAATTTCTATATGTCAAACTGGATTACCTGAAGACTACTGCTTAAAATAAAGCTTACTACCTTTTCAGAGATAGCAAGAACTGCAGATGCTTTTTAAAATTTTTTTTATTCATTCACAGGATGAGGGTGTCTCTAGCTAGGCAGTATTTATTGCCCATCCCTAATTGCCCAGAGGGCACTTAAGAGGCAGCCACATTGCTGTGGATCTGGAGTCACATGTAGGCCAGACCAGGTAAGGATGGCAGTTTCCTTCCTTAAAGGACATTAGTGAACCAGCTGGGATTTTCCCGACAATCAACAGTGGTCATCATTAGATTCTTAATTCCAGATATTTTTTATTGAATTCAATTTCCACCATCTGTCATAGCAGGATTTGAACCTGGGTCCCCAGAACATTATCTGGGTCTCTGGATTAACAGTCCGGTGATAATACCACTAGGCCATCGCCTCCCCACAGATGCTGGGTTATTACTATCTTTTCAGTTGCTTTTCTGTCTCCTGAATGGGAGCATTAATTATTAATGTAAAGATAATCAGCAATTTTTCACCAACAACCTTGTGAATGTCACAATTCAAGCCATAATCCTATTTGCCTACTTGAGTTGCAAGGATGAACCAGAAAATCTCAAAGGGCCCAATCTGTTTGCCTATTAGATGCTTTTTGTTTAAACTTCTGAATATTGTGCTTTGCATCAGAAACAATAAAAATATAATGAGTGTTTGTTAAAGGTCAAAAAGAAATCCTCATATTTAATACACACCCCTGTGTAACTGTATGCAGTGCTTTCTCCTTTACCTGTAGTTGCTTACTGTTGTGGTTTCCCGCACAGCCTGTGCTGTCTCTGAAGCAAAGTCCAGAGCACCTGCTACAGGTTTGGTTACTGTGCCGACGAGTCCTTTTCCAAGGCCTGAGAAAAAACCACTGACGCCACCATCTGTTTTCACTCCTTCTACTGTTGAAGTGATGACACTGGTGAATCCACCAAGTATACCTGTGGGAGGTGGACAAGAAATATGTATTACAAAATCTAGTCACTAGTCTCCCTGAGACAGAATGATTTTCAGAAAGCATAATCTGAAAACGAACATGAAAACAAACTAGTTTCCCCTTCCTATCTCTATCCGGTTTGCATTTAAAAAAAAAATCAATATTTTGTAGTGATGTCAGTGGAGAATTCAGATTTTGCTACACTGTAGATCTGACAATAATTTATCCTAGGAAAAATTAAGAGAGTACTGTGTATAAAAATAAGTTGAATTTTACATAACAACTATTGTCAGTGTACTTCACAGTTGGTTACAAAACGGAATTCAGTGTGAAACCACAAAGGGAGATATCAGGGCAGGAGGCAAAAACCTTGTATAAAAGCATAAGGTTCCTAGGAAAGACAGGAAGGCAGACAAATTTAGAAAGGGAATAGTAGACACCAGAGCCCTAGCAGCCTTAAGGCACTGTCATCAAAGGAGGAATTAGAACTGGAGTTGTTCAAGAGGCTATATATGAAGCAACATTGAGATCTTAGAAGGCTGAGTGGCTGAAGGAGATTAGAAAGACAGAGAGGGACAAAACATGCAAGTGGTCTGAAAACAAGACTGGGAATAAGGTTAGAAATGAGGCCCTGCTTAAGTAGGTGCAAATGTGGGGTGGTGAACATAGGAGTGATGAATGAATGAGACTTGGTGCAAGTTAGGATATTGGTAGCAGTTTTGCATGGTCTCAAGTTTATAGAGTTTACAATGTGGATGCAAGTTAAATGTATGTTGGAACAATCAAGACTAGAGGTAACAATATCATACGAGGTGGAAAAAGATGAACTTAGTTTGTAGATGAATGGAAGCAAGAATGGAATCTGCAATGTCACGGAGGTGGAAAGAGGCAGAATTAGTGATGGCATGACTATGTGGTTAAAGGTTCATCTCAAGGTCAAGTATTATATCAAATTTGTAAACAGCCTCAGACAGTTGCCAAGGAGAGGGATAATTTTTCAGGAATCACTGCAGTCAGGGAGGTTCCCAGAGGAGTGGAAAACGGCTACCGTGACACCCTGTTTAAGAAGGGAGGAGGCAGAAGACCGGAAATTATAGACTAGTTAGCCTGACTTCAGTTGCTGATAAGATTTGAGAGTCCATTAGTAAGGATGAGATTGTGGAATATTTGGAATCGCCTGGTAAAATTACACGGTTTTGTCAAGGGGAGGTCATGCCTGACAAATGTGTTAGATATCTTTGTGGAGGTAACAAGAGTAAGCTAGACAAAGGAGAGCCAGTGGACGTGGTCAATTTGAATTTCCAAAAGGTCTTTGACAAGGGGCCGCATGGGAGGCTGCTAAATAAGATAAGAGGCCATGGTGTTGGGGACAAGTTACTGGCATAGATAGAGAATTGGCTGACTGGCAGAAGGCAGACAGTGGGGTCAAAGGAGTCTTTTTCAGGATGGTGGCCAGTGACTAGTGGAGTTTTGCAGGGGTCAGTGTTGGGACAGCTTTTCATGTTATATATTAAGGATCTAGATGAAGGAAATGAGCGCATTTTTGCTAAGTTTGCAGATGACACAAAGATAGGTGGAGGGATCGGTAACGTTGGGGAGGCGGCTGCAGAAGGACTTGGACAGGCTAGGAGAGTGGGCCAAGAATATTAGATGGAATACAATATGTGGAAGCGCAAGGTTACAAGAATGATCCCAGGGATGAAGGGTTTGTGATATGCGGAGTGTTTGAGGACCCTGGGGTCTATATTCAATGTGGTTTAGAAGTATGAGGGGGATCTGATCGAAAGTTACAGAAAACTGAAAGGCCTGGATAGAGTGGACATGGAGAAGATGTTTCCTCTAGAAGGAGAGATTAGGACCTGAGGGCACAGCGTCAGCGTGAAGGCATGACCCTTTAGAACTGAGATGAGCAGGAATTTCTTCAGCCAGAAGGTGGTGAACCTGTGGAACCCATTGCCACAGAAGGCTGTGGAGTCAAGTCAGTAAAGACAGAGAGAGTTTTTTTTAAAATCAGTGAGGGGATCAAAAGTTATGGGGAGAAGTCAGGAGAATGGGTTTGAGAAACATATTAGCCATGAGCAGTGCAGACTCGATGGGCCAAATGGCTGAATTCTGCTCCTAAATCTTATATTCTTATGGCTAGAGAAAAAAAGTTTGTGCCACGACCAAAGACATTGGATTTGGGTCTTCACAATACTTAGTTGGTGGGAATTTCAGCTATTCCATAATTGAATGTTGGACAAGCTACGCGACAACTTACAGACAATGTGGTAGTTAAGAGCAGTGATGGTAAGGTACAGCATGGTGTTGGCAGTATTTTCAGGTTATGTTCTGAAGGGATTGCATGGCGATGAGAAACAGCAGAAAAACACGGAGGAGAAATTTAGGGGACCACTAGATCCCTACATCTCTCTACAAATGCACAATATACCGGTGGAGGAGATTTACTTCTGTTGCTCAAGTTGATGAAACTTTTATTCAAGTTTGCCACAGCCATCATATGCAGAGATATTTCACGGTGACAGAAGCCACAAAGCTATGGTTACACAGCATTTGTTACAGATTTTGCAGTACCTATTGATGGGACGAGGAAAGGTCCCTGGAACTAAAATGGCTGCAATCATGCAAAACATTTTTTAAAATGGTGAATAAAACAGAAACCAAAAACCATTTCCCGATGAAGGGAATTCAAAAACTATTATGTAGTAAAATTAAAACAGCAAGGAATCGATTTTGTTGCTGAAGTCTATGCAAGGCAGCACAACAAACAAACCTCAGATTTGAGAAAAGATCTGATCTTTTGACAGGCAAAGATTAAAACAGATAGGCTGCAATTTTAACAGTCAGTATTCTAAGTGATTTTCCACTGTGCAATGACAAATATTCTGAAGTGTGCGTGGAGGGGGAATAAATGAGGAAAAATGGTCTTTCTGCTTACAAAGAACTTCTGTCTCTGAGGACAGGACATCTGAAATGCATTACATTGAAATTCAATCATTATGGAGCATGACAACTCTAATGTTAAAAATTCAGCTGCAGAGCAGGCTACGATCAATGAAAGGTTCCATTGTGAAAAACAAAATTCATCTCAAAAGCCATAGGAATGGTAAAATACATCCGAGAAAATGACATGTCCACAGTTGGACAGAATACACAGAAGCAGTTCTATATTTTAGCCGTTATTAATTCAGAATCTTTAATTGCTTACACCAGTAAAGGGAACTATAATTGCCTCTTCCACATACTCACCATGAGCCAGGCCCTGAATTCCAGCCACAAGGTGCTCACCGCTGGTCACTGCTTGATAGCGGATAGATTCACGCTCAGCCTGATGTCTTGTGTCCATTGTCTTTCCCAATCCGTCTGATAAAGTTCCAGCAAACTGTAAGAGAGATGGAAAATAAAACTACCTACAAAAAAAATCATAAAGCAAGGCACTGAAACTCAATGAATCCTGAGCCCATTATCCAAACACACACCAAATTTAGCAGATAATTCCTGAATTACTATTTCCCTATCTCCTCCATAGAAGATCTGACGCAAATATTTACAATAAAATGAAGAATTTACGTAAATAGTTCCAGTTATGTGGATATGTAACAACACACACTAAATATACGTCTGCATGGCTCTGGTTCATATATTTCTCTGCTAGGTGTGTATATTGGTGCATACATGAACCATCCTGGTCCCACAATTCAGCAATTGACTGACTTAGTTTCACAATTTTCAAAGCTAAATTGCTTCAGTGACAAATACAATAAAAACACACAGAAGAATTTTCCAGGTACTGGTGACAAAGTTGGAAGAATCACATGACATTGGTTAAAAGGAGTTTTCTGATGGCAAAAGCAAAATGTCCAATTTTCTAACCAAGTGTTGAATAGTCAGATGGGATCCCCCCTAGGTGAGATATGAGAAACCTATTTACACTTTAGTTTACATAAGCATCCTCATTATGGTGTCATCATGCCTTACTGAGATGCAGTTGCCCATTCAAGAGGCCAGATAGAAACCAGATGATGACAATTCCTGACATCAAAGTCAGAGCGGTCACCTGGTGGGACGAACTTGCCGCCCGCTCACCTTGGCCTCTATCTTGGACACTTGACACCAAAATCTCAGGACACAATCCATGGGCTGTGAACGTACACACCCCTCTATCCACCAGGACATCCAGCTCTCCATCAGCAAAACAGTGCCAATTTCTCTCTGTCCAACATAGTTGGGGCAATTGTGCAGGTAACTGCATACTACCAGCGCTTGACCGGGTACTGGTCTAGTCTGCACATGCCAGAAGGCAGCCTCATAATTGGTCTACTTCACAGGTTATGAATGAACCTCAACCAGATAGCACCATCAGAGACAAAACTTCAAAATTTCAGAGTGATTAAGCCAGTAGGCCCATCAAATTGGAGACGAAACTCCCACATCAACAGGTGCTTGGGCTGCAGGTGCTGCTTTTCCTACAGGAGGCTTTCTTTCTAGACTCTGGATTAAAGACTTCATAGCTCTGCTACAAGGAGGCTGCATTCATGGGCGCAGTGGCCTCTGGATGTGGAGGGTGTGCTCTGTCAGCTGGCAAAATGCTGGCAGAGAGATCCTTTGGTCCAACTCGTCAATACCAATCAAGTCTCCAAACTAAACTACTTCCACTTGCCCGTGTATGTCCCATATCCCTCTAAACATTTCCTATTCATGTACCTGTCCAAATGCCTTTTAATTATTGTAACTGTACCTGCATCTACCACTTCTTCTGGCAGTTCATTCCACATATGAACCACCCCCTGTATGAAAATGTTGCCCCTCAGGTCCCTTTGAAATCTGTCTCATCTTAAAATTATGCCATCTAGTTTTGAACTCCCCAACACTTGGGGAAAGAACCTTTGCTATTCACCTTACCTATTTGCGTCATGATTTTATAAACCTCTACAAGGTCACTCAATCTCCTACCTCCAGTGGAGCTTATCCAGCACCTCCTTTTAACTCAAACCCTCCAGTCCCAATAACATTCTTATAAATCTTTTCTGCACCTTCTCCAATTTAACAATATCCTTCCTATAGCAGAGTGACCTGAACTGTACATAGTACTCCATAAATGGACTCACCACTGCAACATGACATCCTAACTGCTACACTCCATGGACTGAGCAATGAAGGCAAGCGTGCCAAATGCCGCCTTCACCACCTTTTTTTAAGTGTGATGCCACTTTCAAGGAACTATGGACCTGAACCCCTAGGTCTCTGTTTGACAACACTTCTCATCACCATTAACTGTGTAAGTCCTACCCTAGTTTGTCTTATCAATACCTTACATTTATCTAAAATAAGCTCCATCTGCCACTCCTCTGCAATCTTTAGATAACCTCCTTCACTGCCTACTATGCTACCAATTTTGGTGTCATCCGCAAATTTATAAACCACGTTTCCTAAACTCTCATCCAAATTGTTTATATAAATGACAAACAACAGTGAATCCAGCACTGATCACTGTGGAACACTGCTGGTCACAGGCCTCCAGTCCGAAAAACAACCCTTTACCACCACCCTTCATCTTCTACCATCAAGCCTATTTTGTATTCAATTGACGGTTTCTCCCCTTGAATCCCATGTGGCCTAACTTTACTAATCGGTATACCAAGTGGAACCTTGTCAAAGGCCTTAGTAAAGTCCATGTAGACAACATCTACCACTCTGCCCTCATCTATCTATTCTTGTTTACATCATCAAAAAAAAATCAAGTTTATGAGATACTATTTCCCATGCACAAAGCCATGCTGACTATCCCTAATCAATCCTTGCTCTTCAAGCGCATGTAAATCTTGTCATTCAGAATCTCCTCTAACAACTTACCCATTACTGATGTCAGACTCACTAGTCTATACACCCTGGGGTTCTCCATGCAGCCTTTAAATAAAGGCACAACATTAGCCACCCTCCAATCTTCTAGAACATCACTTGTGGCTGTAGAGGTTACAAATATTTCTGCTAGGGGCTATGCAATTTCTTTCCTAGCTTTCCACAATGTCCTGGGATACACTTGATCAGGTCCTGGAGACTTATATTCCTTTAAACTTTTTAAGACGTCTAGTACCTCCTCTTCCGTACTGTAGAGTGTTTTCAAAACCTCAATGTTTATTTCCCCCAAGTTCCCTAGCTTCCATGTCATTCGGCACAGTAAATACTAATGTGAAACTTACATTTAGTATTTCTCCCATCTTCCATGGTTCCACCCATAGACGACCTTGTTGATTTTTAAGGGGCCCTATTCTCTCCTAGTTGCTCTTTTGCCCTTAATGTAGTTGCAGAATTTCTTTGGATTATCCTTAACCTCATCTGCCAAGGATATCTTACGTCCCTTTTTGCCCTCCTGATTTCCCTCTCAAGAATGCCTCTACTACCCTTGTCCTCTTTTACAAGAGAGTCACTTGATCCCAATTGTCTATACCTCATACGTGTTTCCTCCTCATTCTTGACCAGAGCCTCAATATTTCTATTCATCCATTGTTCCTCACTCCTACCAGCCTTACCTTTCACTTTAACAGGAAAATACTGTCTCTGAACTCTTATCATCTCACTTTTGAAATCCTCCCAACTTGCTTGTTGTCCCTTTACCTGCGAACAGCCTCCCACAGTCAACTTTTGAAAGTTCTTGTCTCATACTGTCAAAATTGGCCTTACTCCAATTTTAGAACTTTAACTTTTATACATGGCCTATCATATTTTAAAACTAATAGAACTATGATCACTGGATCCAAAGTGCTCCGCCAGTGATACATCAGTCACTCGTTCTGCCTTATTTCCAAGAAAAGGTCAGGTTTTGTTCCTTCTCTCATAGGTACATCTATACATTGATAAAGGAAGTTTTCTTGAACTCATTCAACCAATTCCTCCCCATCCAAACCCTTAACTCTATTGCAGTCTCAGTCCATGTTTGGAAAGTTAAAATCCCCTATTATTAGAACCTTATTATTCTTACACATATCGGAGATCTCTCCACATATATTTCCTCCTCAGTGTTTTGTATAGGCTCACCATCACAAATCCAGGAAATTTCCATCCCCTGACTTGACATTAAACACTAAAATCCAAAACGTTTTAGCAAAGATCTGTAGCTTGGGTTGTGGGTGAGGTCGTTGACTTGCTCATCGAGCTGGCTTGTTCTTGTTCAGACGTCTCGTCACCATGCTATGTGACATCATCAGTGAGGCCTCCAGTGAAACGGTGTTATTCTACTCCGCTTGGAATTTATCCTGTCTAATCCGTTATAGTGAGTTGTGTCATTTCCAGTTTTGATCTGTATGGGTTTGTATATGGGGTCCAATTCTATATGTTTGTTGATTGCATTACGGGTGTAGAACCGTGCCTCTAGAAATTCCGATGCGTGTCTATGTTTGGCTTGGGCTACTATGGTTACCTTGTCCCAGTTAGAATGATGACCTTCATTTTCTGAGTGTACTGATATTAAGGAAAGTTTGTCGTGCTGTTTTGCTGCTAGCTGATGTTCATTTATTCTGATGGCTAGTTTCCTTCCTGTCTGATGTAATGTTTGTGGCAGTCGTAGTGTGGTATTTTGTAAACGACTTTAGTTCTGCATGCTGTGGGAATGGGGCTTTTTTAATCCTTGTAAGCGTTTCTCGTAGAGTGGCTGTGGGCTTGTGGGCTAATATGATTCCTAGTGGTCTTAGGAGTCTCGTTGTCAGTTCTTGATGTAGGGCAGTGTGGCCAATGTGTTAGGGCGTCATGTGTCCTCCTGTTGTTGTCGTCTGTTTATTAGGCACCTGTGGATGAAGTTGCAGAGATATTCGTTCATAGCAAAGATGTACCATAATGCAATCAACAGACATATAGAATTGGACCCCATATACAAACCCATACAGATCAAAGCCAGAAGTGACAATTCACCATAACGAACCAGACAGTATAAATTCCAAGTGGAGTAGAACAACATCGTTTCATCGGAAGCCTCACTGATGATGTCATCTGGTATGGTGACAAAATGTCTGAACAAGAACAAGCCAGCTTGGCAAGCAAGTCAACAACCTCATCCAAAATTACTCCCTAGATTTTGAAAACAAAGGAAAGGGTGATAGGAGTTACCAGCATCTCCCTCAGACCAAAGTACACAGTGTCTGATAATGGATGTGCAAACGGTTAAAGATTTCTGTACAATTCCTTAAGTGATGAATTCCTGATCTCAGTTGTAGCCAGAAGGGCATATTTACTAAGCACAGGAGACATGAAAGGATACAAAGAATCTTTTTGGAGGGAGTGGCATTCTCTGATCCTTAATGCCTCAATCCATAAATACCAAGGAAAAGCTGAGAGTTGTCAACTTGTACATTTTTAAATTTAGCAGCCGTTGGACTCACGATTCCTGCTATTAACAATGAAATTTTCCTCTCTTCCACAGGCTAAAGGTAAATAAATGCTATGCTTTCCTGGAGACCCCATAATGACTTAAGACCAGCCTCACACTCCTGCATACACTACACATGCTCCATCCTATTCTTTGTTCTCCATTGCAATTAAAAAAAAAATACATACAGCACTGCAGTCTAAAGAAATCCAAGATGGAGTTTAGCTTAGTCGATAAACATGCTTCTGTATGTGTAATTCACATGGGAACTCTAAGGTACAAACTTGGTGTGAGATGTTTTTATTTTATACTTTATTTATTCCAGCAAGCTTTTCTATGGATTTCAGACATGACTTATGAGCTTCGAACTGTCATCACCCCCATAGATCGCAAGCTGTATAAAGACAACTTTCTCAGTGGAGCTCAGCAGGGGCTATAGTTGCTGTAAGTTGCAATAATGGGCCACAATGTCCTTTGGTTGAGGAGAAATACTCAACAGCTTCTTAACGATGGTTTGCTAATTTCTCTTAGAAAGTGTATGTATACAGGATTGGTGTGAACAACATTAAATTAGCCCATATGGTCTATTACAGTTGTATGTCCATAGATGTTAATTGTCCAAGCTCCCACATGAATATTGCCTACTTTGATACACTACTGAAGTGGGATAAACCTCATGGAACCACAGCTCCTTCAGGAAAGGGAGGAAGAAACTAAGAGAACATATGGCCTGATCATTCTAGAATATTATGTCTGCCATAACTTGACATTTGCACAATGTCCATTTATTCACTGTTTATCAGAACATTGTAGCCTGCCTGCAGTCCGATTGGAGTGCGAATAGTCAGCCAATAAAAACGACAGCAATGATTTTTTTGGTTCTGAGCCCAGCATGGACTGCCTGGACTAACTGTCAACAAGACCTTGTATAAATGACTGTTTCCCCACTGCCCCCACCATCTCACCAGCCCCCACCTTGCTCACCAATATGACAGCTGGTACATAAAAAACTGCATCTCCAGAACTTAAATCTGCTTTCAAAAAAAAATTAATAACAGGTGAAAAGTTCACCTCTTATAAGCAGACATAGCTACTCCAAAGACGACAGTTAATAGTTCAACAATGAGAGAGCTTTTTCAGATTACTGTTCCAACAGCTGTTGTACATTGTTACTTTCAGAGTTCAATAGTTTACATAGCAATTATTGCATGTTGAATTCTCCTACAAAATGATTAGGTTACGTTCCAAACATGAAGGCTATATTGTGGTTATAGTGCACCCTCCAGCAAGTTTGATGCTGGATAGAAAGCCAGAGAAATTATTGAACAAGGAGGTAATGGCCAACAAGGAGGTTTAAGTGCAGCCTCTTATGAGGATCTCTACTGAAGTAGGGGAAGGTCACTTGATTAAAAACACCTTTTGTACAGAGCCTTATAAACCAGAACTAAATCTGATCTGTGTTAGTTGATTGAATTTGAGGCAGAAGCATTCTAGTCGATCTCAACATCTCAGGTGCAAAAGGTCAGGCCACAGTTAAAGCCATTGTTGATACTGAATGCCAAGGGTCTCAGCAGTTCAAATGGAATTTACTAAATGCAGTCCACCTCTCTTACACATGTAATCTTTTATCCCATCGCAGAGGATAATTACATTGGTCATTGGCATATTATGAACTTTGCCATGAATAAGTCATCAAAATTCTTGGACATATGTTTAAAAATTTTGAAATGCTTACACTTTGATTAGAAATATTTACTGAAGTGTCAATGGATGAATTTATATTACAAGTAGTGACGAAGCAGTGCTCCCTTTCAAGGGTTCTGTCAGTTCGCAGGTATCTTTACTCTTTTTTTAATGAATTTGCATTTTCATGGTACCTTACCACACTCCTCAAATGTCTAAAACACTTCATAAAGAATTAATTAAAGTCGCTTTGTCAGGGAAGACAGGAGCCTTTTTGTGCACCACCAAGATCACTAAACAGTGATGGGATGGATGATGCCGATGTTGTTCAAGGGAGATATGTTGATCAAGAGATCTGTAGAACTACCTGCTCTTCTTCAAAGTGTCCCTTGGCATGAGTGATGGCACCATTAACAATGTAGAATTTTGTCTTGAATGCACAGAAATGCTGAGGAAGGATTTAACCCACAATTTAACACAGGAGTACCAAATGATGCAAACACCATTTTAAAAAAAATGTAAAGTTTGCCATTATGGGACTTTTTTTTTGAAGGCACAAAGAGAATTTCATTGTTCTATTTTTAAAATACGCAAATAAGACATTTAACAAAAATCATGATCACAATTTTTACGATCACAGTTGATTTTAAAACACGCAAATAAGAAAATTCAAGTAAACTTTTCTAGTTTGGGTGGGGCATCAAAAAAGACAAAAATGTTCCAAAACATTAGTGCAGACAGAAGTTAACAAAAGACACTCCTTTAGCTACAAATTTCTGAAGCCATAAAAATACCAATAGCAAAACAAGTCAGATTTGGAAAGTTCATTCAGCTTAGGTGCAGTGTTAAGGTTCACATCTCCAGCAAGGTTTCTAATCAGGTCTTCCTAGATTCTGCATAAGATCTGCTTGTCTTGAGCTGCTGCCACTTAACATTGGTCTTAGAATGATATAAATTCAACTTAAATATGACCCGAGCCCAGCAGCAGAATCACACAGCCACGAAGAACTGGAGGTCTTCCTGGATTTTGACCTAAACAAGTACAGTAAGAATGCTTATGAGGAGTGGGAGAAATGAGAGAAGGGGGACCATCCATCTGTTATATTTAAAGGCTTCAAAATGTTTTCACTAGTTATAAAATTACCTTTTCCCTTGCAGAAAATAACAATGAAAGGCAATTTTTAAAATCCATATCCATTATGTTTCCTTTTGCACATTTCTCTTTATCTTACTTTGGAAAATCAAAAACTTGTGCCTCATTGTTTCAGGTCTTTATACTGAATATGTGGAGAGTGCAGAATTATAGACTTTTATGCTGAGCGTATAGGGAGGAAGAAGCACAGGTTTTTAAATCTGGATGTCCTTAGTGCATCAAGTGGAAGTTTAATTTCCACAATGTATTTCCTGATTTCACAAAGATTACGGAGGACAACTCTTTCAATGGCCTTGTCCAGTGAATAGCTGAATGTCATGATGTATCAGTGTGGTAGCTGTTTGGCGTGGAAATCATTGATCTCAATTACAGAGTTTATAAAAGAAAAAGGAACATTTGCAAGAGTTACCACTTCCATGACCGGTGCTGTAACATATGCACAAAGTGAGAACAGGAACAGATTTTAAATTGATGCTCTATATAGCCAAATAATTCAGGAGAAATTAGTAAATTTGGATCATTTGGGGGGGATGGTGAATAAAAGGCAAATACTTATATAACTAATTCTCATCATCCACGTCTCTATAAAGTAGTGAAGATGGCATTTTCATGTACAGGCAATCCATCAGAAGTTTGTTTTATGAAAATATCCAGTATTAAAAAATCATGACAGTAGGTTTATTTTAAAAATAAAACAAACATTTTCAGCCTCAGAGACTGCTTCAGCCTGTTTTACATTGTGCTTACACTCATTGCCTACGGCAAAAGTACATTTAGAAAATGCAACTATCGATGTGAAAGGCCTTTGGCTCATCTTATCTCAACCATGCAGAGAATTCCAAAGTCATCCCAACATAGCATCCAATTTTTTCATTACTGCATTCCACAGATTTTGCTCCATTACTTAACCTGGAACTTAATGCATACATTGATCACATTTTCTATGCAATTTCCTGATTAGTCCTAAAATTACCATTCACTAGTTTGAACATATGTCTAGTTTTAACACTGTCTGTCTATCTCCAGGGATTTAATTGTTTTGGCCCATTTAGACAAATACAGGATGCCAGCTCAAAACAAAAACAATTAGCAGTTAGTCAACAAAATGCAATATACACTTACAGTAATCATTGTTTTTGGAGGGAGCAGAATGAGAAATATTGTGACTGTAAGAAAATGGAGCCCCAAACATCTTATATTCTATGGCTGATAAAAAGGAATGCACCAGCACACCGTTTCACATCCAGATGTCCATACAGGTTCAGAATTTTCTCAAACAGAAAAATGAATGTTTTATAATCCCACCTTAGATGACTAAATAATAATAAATCTGAGTACTACAGCAATAGATAAAACAACTGCAATTATATGTTGATGTTGGTCTGGTGTTAATGCCAGTCTTCTAAATATGGGCACTGTGCAGTTATTAGCAACTTCAAATGCGTGCTTGTTTCACAAAACTGGAAGGAGCTTTAAAAAAATGGGGGTTACCCAGCCCTTTAGACCATATATGACCTGAATCTTGGTCAGATATCCCATTAGCATTAATATAAAGGCTGACCATAGAAGATATAAAAAAATGTTTTTATGTTCATGGCAGAAAGCCATGGTTCCAATGCTCCTTTATACTGCAAATGTTCAGGGAAGATTCTGGAAGATTTGTACCTTTTTACTGGAACACAGAGGTCTGGTACAAAAGGCAGCGGCTGGGCCTCTGAATTTATATTAGCCATATTGACTCCACTCCCGCCCAGTGTACAATGGAAAACACCATGCGGCCAAAATATTGATGGAAAGCAAGTTGCTCCAGCAATTCAGCGTAGAGGTGCTGCCTTGAAATGGAATCAAATGCCTTCTCTATAACATTGCATGCTTTTGCCATTTAGTTTCAGAGCTTTCAATGCCATCCTCTCTTATAATACACATTCTATAAATTCAATTATATTGTTTGGAGTGGGGTGTCAATGGAAAGAAAGTGGCAAAGGTGGCACTCAACCAAGGAATAGCAAACATTTCCATTGAAATAAACTGTTACATCCAGTTCTTTTCTCATCCCCTAATAGCAGTGTTTTAAATGTAGCCTTTACATTGTAGAAGCAGGCCACTGGGCCCAATCATTAAATGGTTACTGCACAAGAGGCAGCCATTTGGCCCATCGTGTCTTCGCTAGCAATTCATCTAGTGGCACTCATTTGCATTTTCCTATAGCCTTGTAAATGTTTCCTTTTCAGATGATGATCCAATTCTTGTTGTAAAGTCACAACCAAGTCTGCAATCTATCTTCATCACACAATCAGGCAGCGCATTTCAAATACCAATCACTTCTGTTGTCAGTAACCTTAAAATAGTATCTTCTGGTTCTCAACCAATGGGAACACAGCTACTTTGTTTAGACTACTCATGACAGTGAACATTCCCCATCAAAACCTCTTTTCAACTTTCTCCTCCAAAGAGGACAGTCCCAGCTTCTCCATTCAATGCCATGAAAGCTCGTCACCCTGGGAACCATTCTTACAAATTTTTTTTGCATCCACTCTAATGCCTTCTCATCCTTCCTCAAGTGTGGTGCCCAGAATTAGATGCAATATTCAACTCCTCTATACAGGTTTAACATAATTTCCTTGCTTTTGTACATTGCTATTTACAAATATGTAACTGCCTACAATCCTGTTTGTTTTCTTAACTGTTCTCGGTCACTGAATAATTTGTGGATATAAATGCAACACATCCCTCTGCTCCTTCATCATTGTGCCCTCTATTTTGTATCGGCTCTTCATGTTCTTACTACAAAAATGAATCATTTCACACTTATCTGCTCTAAGTCTAATCTGCCATTCGTCAGTCTGTTTCACCAGCATAACCTTTTGAAGTTTAATTCTACATTCCTCACAGCTCATAACACTATCAAGTTTTGGACTGTTCACAAATTTCAAAATTGTGCCCTGTATGTCAAGTCTACATTATATATAAATATAATATATATATAAAAAGAGGAGCATGAGCCCTTGCACGGACTTCAGGGAGGCCCACCTACAAACCTTCTGATTCCAAACAAACAACAGTTCAACACGATCCTCTGCTTTCTGTATCTCACCCAGCAGTTGAGATTACACACAAGCCTCTCCTGCCCTATTTTATCCCACTGTACCAGCCATATCTTTCCCAATAGCCAGAAGGCTTCTTCGGTAAGTAAAATTTTGAACTCTTCCATGAGTCTTACTATGAGTGGGACAAAACTGAATGCGCTGAGGTGCTGTCATTTGGCACATTTTGAGCAGTGGGGCTTACTAACCAGCGCTCGGTATGGAGGACAGCCACTCAAAAGACTCATCTTGTTGTCAATCATCCTTCAACCTTTTGTAATATCTCTCGGAGGACTGGTCAATGTACTTTAACTTTTAATTTCATCTTGTGCAGCCGCTAGCAGACTTATACTCGAGTCTGCACAGTTCTTGCACAATCATGCAATCAATTTAGAAAAGAAAGACCACCTTTAGAAACAGGAGCAGAAGTAGATCACTTAGCCCTTTCAGCCTGCTCTGCCATTCAATGAAATTATGCCTGAACTACTTCAACACAATTTTTCTGCACTATCCCCATACCCTTTGATATTTTCAAGAAAATTATCAATCTCTGTCTTGAATATACTCAAATGACTGAGCCTCCACAGTTCTTTGGGGCAAAGAAGTCCTTAAGATTACAGACAACTCCTTCCAATTAGCCCCACGTATCCACTTATTGAACTGCATCCATAAGTGGTTTCTACCCCTTCAGCGCCAGAATAGACATGTCGACCAATAATTAACTACACCAAAGCATAGCTAAGGGGCACAATACTGGTGCCCTTTGTAATATGAACTAGATATTTATTCTCCATGTGTCTCTCAAATTTTTAAAAAGACAGAGCAGGAAAACAATCAGTAAAACAATGCTGGATATGAATTGCTAACCTTCTTTCACAATAAATATCAATTTTAACAATCATCACTACTTACCTTTGTATTTCTTCACAAAAATAATGGTAGTACTGCATTTCCTCATATCAGAGAGTTGTCTTCCTCCACTTTGATAAAATTGACACTAAGCACCCTCTGTATTCTTTTTCTGAATCAACACAAAACCTGGCTTCAAAGCTTTCTATTGTAAGGAACGAATAGCCTGTGTGTTTCTCTGTCCTACATTTTATATCTTAGCATTCATAAGCGGAGACCGCTTAGGTCAGTTACTGTCTGCGTAGAATCAAGGACCAGGGACCTCCAAACACAGTATTATTGATTATAAAGATCATGCAGTTGTAATATTATACATTTTGGAACAAAAGCTAATCTATTTTAAATTGGACACAAGCGGACTGAATGTTGCTTTATTTTGGCTAAGTGTTAGTTCTGTTCAAGTCTCAAGAAAGAATTTTCTTCATAAGGCCGAGAAAGTTTTCTCATCACATTTTACCAAATACACCTGATTAAGTATCTGTCATGCCTCTAGAATACCCCCATCTGATTTTAGTTCCATTCGATCACTTGCCGGACTTGGAACAGTTCGCCACTGCTGGGAATGACCTGGCAACCTGGACATAGCACCATCTTTAAAAGCTTGTTAACACACCCAGACAAGGGCTTTCAGTTCAGAGCTGCCCTGCACATCTGACATTTTGGCCCCCTCCCATCCCAGACAAGGGAAATTGGCACCCCGCATTGTGGGCAGGGACTTGGAGTTCCTGGTGAACGGGATGGTGCAGATGCGTAACATTTTCTTCCCATGCCATCATACCAGGCCATTCTGGTCCTAGGTTGCGACCTGGATCAGTGCAGTCTTGATTATCCAGAGGAAGACACAGCAACGTAGGAAGGAGGTCAATGTCTCTTCCCAACTCTCCTGGCATAAGGTCCACCATTTTCTCTCTAATATCTGGCACTTATTCTATCTTTGCTCTGCACCCTCCTCTCACCAAGGCTCACTTACGACCACCCTCATGCCTGTAACATTTTCCTTCACTTGTCACCCATCTCAAATCCACACACAGTAACCCTGCATGCCCTCTGTGCTGCCTACTCCCTCTCTGAGGACACCTCCCACCTGCACAAACAGTAACAGCTGTGCTACCCACTTCCATAGCCCTTAACACTCGCCTCTCTCTCACTCCAGGAGAGAAACAGGGTAACAACAGTGCAGAAATAGACAAGATAGATGATGGGCTGCCCGGCATTCGGCTCCTCATTCTTTATACGGACAAGATTCTGACTACCCTGACTGGCTGATTGATTGTCTCCAAGTCCTTGGACTTGGAGAGTCCTTGACTTGCTGAGTCAGGACCCGCTTGACTGAAGATTGCTGACAATGTGATAAGCTTCCTGGTTTTGTGTCTGCACTAAATGGCACATCAACAACTTGTGGTATCCCAGGGCAAGGTGTAAAAAGACAATAAAGGGGATGCATCTAAGCAGGCTCGAAGTGAGTAAGTACTAAGAGAACAAGCAAACAGCCTACAGATCCAGCCTAGATCAGTTCATTAGCTGAGTGTATGTCCCTGAGCACAGTGTCCTTGTTGCAGCATTACATTGATAGCTGCCACTGCACCCAAAGGAATAGCATTGACATGGTAACTGCAGTGGATTGCAGGTCTGCCACGAATGTTCTTAAGGATGGCACATGTCAGGACGCCAGTGTCTGTGGAGTTGGGGTGCATGTATCTGGTGCCCTTGGAACATGTCCTGAGATGCTGACGTCCAACACGGATGTCCTTTGGAGCAAGTGGTGAGCTGAAGTCACCAGGTCCGGATTCTATGTTGAGAATTCTCGGCATCTAGTTTGCTTGTGGAGGATGATACGATAGAAAGTTTGCATATTAAGGTGGTAGGATGTGCAGTTAATAAAGTCGTTAACAAGTAATAGTCGACACTGATATTGAATTCACTGCTCCCTAGTGAGAATCTCACGTCAACGTGCCTGGAACTTAGTTGAAAGATACTGCAAGTTGTTCCCGACATTAAGATAGGCCTCATGTGATTCTGACATATTTCCCACCATTGTCCATGGAGTTCAGGCCTCAATAAGATTCTGCACAAGGAGTCTTCCAAATTACTCCCAAAAGCCAAATGATCAAAGCAATCTGATTCTGAAAAAAGCATAGACTATTATGAGGGTCATTAAATAATTCGAGGATTCCAGGACTGTTCATTGAACCCTCAAAAGATGTTAAGACTTGAAGCTTCTGTAGTGTTTAACAGGAGACAGGAAGAAGGGTACCACAAGAAATTTTGGCATGGTTGATTAATCATTGTTCAAACATGCAAATTAAAAGTTCACATTTGCAACCATTTTGTTCTGATTGTGGACAACCATATGGAGGAAAATCAATTAAACAGAGACCTCTTGCAACAGCAACTCCTTCTCAACGAGGAGACAGAGGAAGGCATCCAGGACAAAAACAAATTAGCTAAAAGGGACTCTTGTACTGAACCAGACAATCAAGAAGCACAAATTACAATTCAGTAAAAGTGAAACAAAGGAGCCTTCACCCATTCACAGGACCTGTTTTGTGATCGCATGTATGGACTTGGTACAATCTCCAACTGTTTGACTAAGAAGCCATTGCAACTGAAGAATTGGAGTTCAAGTTTCAATCCCATCACTTTAGAAAGGGAATCTTCAAGCAAGCTGTGCCTGCAACGATATTAGGGTCTGACCTCATCCTCATCTTCACACATAAAAGTTATCTTTGCTTGCTTTAAATATCTGTATTTTGGCTAATAATGTTACCAGTTATTACCTAAGTAACTTTCAGCAAGGGTGTAATAAACAAACCTTATCAAGAATAAAACTGGGCTACTAGTTGTAATAAAAGTGAAACACAAATTAAAAAGGGGTCTACATACAAGATTATGCAACTTATTCGTTTACGAGCAATTCTGAGGAAACATTTGGTATGTATCATGATAGATATGATGTGAGGTGTTACTGATTCCAGAGACTTGGTTGCTAAATATTTGTAATCTTTGGTGAATACTTCCCTTTTAACCATCTTTTAACTTGATACCTTTTTGAAAAATAAAAGTGGGTGTGTGTTCGATTTGTTTTAAAACAAAAAAGATTTAAATGCAACTCATTCCCAAGGTCCTTGTTTTTAAAGTGGCCAAGAAATCCCAAAATGTGACAATCAGCAATGACACGTCACCAAGTGCTGCCAATTCTTCCACAAGCATAATCACAGCAAATATGATTTTCTTTGGACCTTGTCTAGCTAAGGCCTTCCACCTTTTCTTCCTAAATTTACACTTTGGCTGAAATGTGACGTGAGGTGAGGATATATGTCAGTAAGTGTTTAGATGTAATCCAGTCACATTCTGCCTGGGGGAAACATGCTCTCTTGTTGGTAATTTAAAACCATTCAGCGCTATGCAATACTAAAGTAGCCTTGACACAGAGCTTAGAGGGGCACTATGCTTGGGGCAAACTCAAAGTTTATTTGTGTTCGCCTAGGGCAATGACTGGGAAGCTCTGGCAAAAACATCTAGCAACATTGAATCCAGAACAGCGAAGAACTACGTTAATTTTCCTAAAAGTCTGCCAAATGCAAATATAAACCACTGCTGACATGCTGCCATTTTGAATCTGCATCATACAAGACAGTAGCACAATAATCTCTACTGTCCGTTTCCATTACTGTACACTACATTAATGAGGCCAGAGGCAGACCCAACTTCCTTCAGATCAACAGAAAATTTTGAAAAGCAATTATCCCCGAGAAACAGCCTCCTGGGCTGCCTTCTTCAGTTCTGAAGGACTCATGTCAGACTTGCAACATCAGCTCTGTTTCTCTCTCCACAGATTCTGCCAGACCTGCTGAGTTTCTTCAGCATTCTCTGCATTTGTAAGCAAACAGATGTTGCCTAGCATTTTTTCTGGCTGTGTATAAGCTAAGTCATCAGCTTAGAGTCATTGTGTCATACAGCACGGAAACAGATTCTTTTGGCCAACTCATCCATGCTGACCAGGTTTCCCAAATTAAACTAGTTCCATTTGTCTGTGTTTGGCCCATATCCCTCTAAATCTTTCCTAAACATGTACATGTCCAAATGTCTTTTAAATGGTTTAATTGTACCTGCATCTACCACTTCCTCAGTTCATCCTAGATACACACCACCCTGTGTGGAAAAAGTTGCCCCTCAGGTCCCTTTTAAATCTTTCCCCTCTCATCTTCAATCTCTGCCCTCTAGTTTTGTACTCCCCAACCCTAGGGAAAAGACCTTTGGTATTTATGTTATCTATGCCCCTCATGATTTTATAAACTTCTAGAAGGGCATCCTCACCCTCCTACGCTCCAGGGAAAGGTCTCAGCCTGTCCAGCTACTCCTTGTTCAGAGAACACAACATTTTACACTTCTTAATTGGCAACCTCACTAGGCATCTGGGAAACACCACAGACGGCAACCAAAAAGCATAATTTTGTCAGATGCAAAAAACACTTCATGGATCAGTACTGATGCTGCGGAATTAACCTTGGAATTTAATTGGGCAGTTCACAGTGCCTGCTATAGCGCTTCAGTAACATGCATAAGGTACGGTGTGGACATTTGGCTAAGGTAGACTTTGACTATTTTATATCATATAGAAGACAAAAGGTCCAGTTGCTGTTTATCCTGAGCATGACTGAACAAATGTGTGACTATCTGCAGGGTCCTGACGACTCTGTTATTCTTGCTGTCACATTCTCTGAGCTCCAGCCCTTAATCAGCTCCCCCTCATCATTAGCTCGGGGCAGTAATGCATTCTGACAATAGCACATTGGCAGCTTAACCTGGGAGCAAACCCCCAACTGGCTGTCTGTATGGATGTCTGATTAGCTGGGTAGTCCAGTGGGCCCCCCTCTGGGCTGTCTCCACAGATGCCTGATCAAGTTGGTAGCTCCCTTGAGCGACCCCCGTGGATTTGCCCCCGCAGATGCTGAATGAAAATTGGTTTGTGTTACTGGCCTGAGTGACTGATCCCTATAGGGGTCCCCAAACCGGTTCATGCACAGGACAGTCAAAAGTCCATACTGTGAACTTGGAATGACCCCAAATGTTGGCTTCCTTCACAGGTTCAACCAGAGGGCAGCCACAGTTTGTTACATAGATGTGATACTCTGTCCCTGGGTAAAAACAAGCAGATCAAATGGAACAGCTATTTTGGTCTGACAGTAACACCACCAGTTGTAAGAAAGAGAACAGAACATCCTACTTAAGTCAAGAAGTGCCTTTTCAAACTGCTGTAAATAAATGTTCAGTCAAGTGGAATTAAACAAGTAAAATAGAGTTCATAGTAACTGTTTGCCATGTAGATTATAATTGAAGCTGTTATTCCCACCATTAAAAAGTAACTAAAATTCTTGTGATCAAATCTGACAGGAGGCGAAGTTTTGTGACACTGCTACAAATATGGAGGGCAGCTCTCTATTCATATGGAACTTTAAACAACATACATCCCATAACATTTCCTGAAAGAAATAACCTCAAACATTTTCGACTGTTAATGCAGAAATTTAAAACTGGGCAAAAACACATTCTTCCAAGACGTACATCTTGCATCCTGCCTGTCCATTAATTTCACATCAACGCTGGGAATGGACAGTCATTTTTAGAACGTACTCTGGGTTAATTTTCAGAGGGCAAATGCAAAGAACTAACCGCTGGCATTCACCAACTTGTTGGGGGTTTCTGGAAACTCATCTTATTTTGCTGTGATTTATATTGAATTAAGCACCATGGCAGTGCCATTAGCTCCCAATAAACAGGGCGCACAGAGGCTTAAATGTGTTGCATTTATTAAGTGTTTATGTAGTCACTATAATGGCTGTGCACTACGAATAAAACCAAAGCTATACTTAAGCTGCCAATGGTTGCTTCAGACCATATACCTAGAGTCAGTGGCAGCACAACAACATTACAGAAGCTTATTAAATTGGTCAATGGATGGAAATTGCACTCCTTTGTTTTAATGTTTTTTAAGAATAGTAAACTTGCAGATCGAACAGCATCTGAAAGATTAATATCTTGGTGTAGCCTTTAATAAAGAATGAATCACACCCCAAGTGGGAACATCTTTGTCTATCAGATGCTTACTGATTTGCTGCAAATTTGTAGCATGTCTGTATTTGATCAGATTTCTATCACTTGTGCTGTTTAGTTTTGCAGTTCCTTTGCCAGATTATTTGCACGTTGTATTTGCTCCCCTTCTATATAAGAGAACTATCTGCCTCCTACATTAAATCAATAAAACGTCTGAATGGCAACAACTTATATTTTTACACTGCCTTTAAAATAAAGAAACGTCCTAAGACAGTTCATAGAGGCGTTACAAAGCAAAGTATGACAATGAGCAACAAGAAAAATGTATGTCAAATAACCAAAAGCTTGGTTAAGGAGGCAGGGAAAACCATTTTTTCTAGGACATGGACACTTGCACAATTTTGTGATTCAGTTAAAATCTGATCAAGTCCTGTTAGCACTGGTTAGCAGATAGCAAAGCACTATCAATAATAACGGCCCCGTCACAAAAATTTACATGATAAAACAATGTGATTATGTATCTCCAGTAAACATCCAGCATAAAATAATCCTCTCTCAACCAGCTCAGGATAGCATGATCACAGGAATATAAATGCAAAGTGTAAACTCCAACCAGTAGGACCCTTTCCACCCAGAGGACCTAATGAAAAAGCCCTATCTGGCCCAAAGTCCAAATGGTTGTAAATTATGACCAACATTGAAACTGCTTTGGGAAAATTGAGAGGTGTACAAAATTTACAGGTCAGAATTAGTGCAATCAGATCAAAAGGTTTCCCATTATTAAACATTTGTTGTGCTAATTCTGAATATTATCATTCCATCTTTGCATATAAGTGTACTGAATTAGTCATGTTACAAAAGTTTGGACAAATAATTTACATACAGGGATAAATTTTCAACTGACCTTTCCATGCACTGTAGTACAAACAGGGTGCTGTATATTATTTTGGATGCAACCTAAAACCATTTAAAATGGAACATCTGCAGATCTCTGCATAAAACTGCAGCTGCTTGCTCATCACACAAACGCAGTAAGACAGTCTTGCTTAACACTTTTACAGTGCTTGGAAGGTAGCCCCTAATTTATAAAAATATCCAATCACATCCCAGTTTTGATCATTAATTGCAATACAACTTCAAAATTATAGGTGGTGTTAACAGTGCTTGTATTCAGAATAAAACTAAGAAAAACATTTAAAAATTGCTGTTTCTTCTCAGAGTTCGTAAATCAACGTCCACACTTTAAAGATTGCAGTATAATAAGATGAGATCCACTATTATCATAGTTGTTTTCATTTTTAAATGTGACTGACAGGGGATGTAACTTAAGAGAACTTATTTGTCGACAAAACAGAAGAAAAATGCTTCTTTATACATTCCTCAAGTTTATTCCCTTTCACATGAACCATAATAAGAAAAATATTTGAAGTGCAGTCTTGAGAAGAATTTCTCTCTGGTGACTATATTTAGGATCAAAGTACTGTTTAAACCAAAAAGATAGACTGTGTAGCAAAAGGACAAGTGCAGAGCCAGCTGATGTGAACTTTCTTTCAACCTCAGCTGCTTGCCAAGATAAATATGTTGAACTGCTCTCAGTGGGTTAGACCTAAATGGAGAGAGTTCACCAAGTGGAGCTCTGTGACAAAATGGAAAAGCAATTATATTTTATATGAACTAGAACTGCCACATTATTCCAATACATTCTGAACAAAACCAAAAAGACAAACACAGATAATACTCATAAAGCTCTCTGGTTCCAGGTCATGCTCTGCAATTAATAAGACTAGTAAAACAATTTCTTTTATTGACTTCAGTGGAAATGAAAAGCCTCTGCAAAACGAAACAGGCACACATTTTCTGATCCCACTACGCATACATTGATGAGAACTGTAACTGAGCTATACTTCAGGCCTCATTTTTAATTTTTTGTCATCTGATTTTATTTATATTTTGATACATTTCGCTTCTGCATGCAGGCAATCATGCTTACTTGATCATCGGCAGCATTGATGGAAAAATTTGAACGTGGTTTGTGCCATTACTCTTCCCCCATGGACCCCCCCGTCTGGCCTCTGATTTGATTGTGATGATTGCATTGAGAACTGCCAGCACGATATTTCCCGCCTCAATTTCCCTGCTCTCTTTACTCATTTGGACCTGTCTCCTTCTAAATTAGTGCACTATGTTCTCTCAGATCTAACCCTGACACTTATCAAACCGAGGGATGGCACTTTTGCCTGACAAACTGACCTCGGCCTTAAAAGGGTTGAATACTAACTTACTGACACTTCTTCCTAGCTCAACCTGGACCATGACTATCACGCAATTGTTTTCAGAGCTGTCACTGGCCTCATCCCCAGTGATCTGCCCCCACCACCTTCACCCTAGTTTTTCAACCAAGATCTAATAAGCAGCACTATCCTAGTGGACCTATGGATTCAGTGAGTTTTTGTCCCACTGAATGGATTTCTTTCTATCCTGACTCTTTCTCCCTTTGCCCAAGCTCTCCCTATCAACATTTATGTCTCTTTTGATGCCTCTGTCAGTGGAAAAGTTTCTAGCTCCCTGGTCCTAATCATCTTCTCTTCACCATGGACATCCACTCGCTGTACACTTCTGCTCAAACACCTGCAACTTTTCCTGCACTTTACCTCTTCCCTTCCCTTGAAGAACCACAATAGGGTGCTGCTTGTCCTCCCCTTATATCCTGCTAGCCTCTGTATTCAACAGATCATTTTCTACCATTTCTGCACTTCCAGCACCTTGCCACCGCTAAACACTGCATCCCCTAGTTGCCTCTTTCGGCATTCTAAAGGGACTATTCCCTTTATAATACCCTGATCTATTCCTCAGTCACCCCACTATTATATTCCCTTCTCATGGTGCCCATGGTTAAAAAAAGCCCTTTTATTTCCTCTCTCCTCAACAATGAAGGCCCCAAACACACTTTCCAGGTGAAGTAGCAAATTACATGTTCTGATTCCAATTTAGTCCACTGTGTTCACTGTTCGTAATGTGGTCAATGATACACAGATTGGGCAACCACTTTGGGGAGCACATCTGTTTACAACATAAGCATGATGCCCAGTTCCCTTTAGTTTAATTTTGCACCTTGCTCTTATGCTGCCATCTCTTCTCTTTGTTTCACACGAACAGTGCAGTAAGTCATGGAACAGCACCTCATCTTTCAATGTGGGACTTTACACCTTGCTGGACTCAATTTTGAGTTCCTCAATTTCAGGCCATAAACTCTGTCTGCACTTTATTTTCTTTGTTTGTTTTGATATTTTTCCTCAGGTAGCAGCACAGTTGCTCTAGGCATTTTTTTTTGTTTCTTTTCTTGTGTAATCACCATTCCCTTTGGCTCTCTAAGAATAACTCTTTTGTCATAGAGGTTATTACACTCATACCTGGAATGAATGGATTGCCTTATGAGAAAAAGCTAAACAGGCTAAGCCTGCATCCTCTGGAGTTTAGAAGAGTCTGAGGTGACTTAATTGAAACATACAAAGATCCTGAGAAAATTTGATCAGGTGGATGCCAGAATGATATTTCGGAGAATTCAGAACTAGGTCATAGTTCAAAAATAAGCAGTTGCTCATTTAAGACAGATGAAGAAATAGTTCTTCTGACGGTTGAGGATCTTTGGAATTTCCTTCCTCAAAATGCTTTGGATGCAAAAGCTATACATATTTATAAGGCAAAGACAGATAGATTCTTCATTACTAAGGGGATGAAAGATTAAGGAAGTATGCAGGAACGTAGAATTGATGTTAAAAATCATATCAGGGCCCAGTGGCTCTCTTGTTCCTGTTTGTATGTTGTTCAATCTGCTGCTTGACCAGAGTACTTCTGGAATTTTCTATTTTTATTTCAGATTGCTAGCAACTGCAGTGTTCTGTTTTTCAATTTATACCATTATTATTTGATATTGCGGCACTTAAACCTTTCCCCTTGTGTTTATTGTTCATAAACCAGGTCAAGTTGGGAATTATTCTATTTAACTCCTTTCATGCTTATTGAATTGTTATCTATTCTACCTAGGTTTCTCTCAAATTTTCTCTCGTGTCTGCCCCAAACTCATCTCATAACAATGAGATCCACTTTTTAGTTCTTTGGCTTAAATTCCATTAAGCTTTGGAGCACTGATCTTCTCTTATTGCTCCCTTTGAAAGGTATCATTGTAAATAGTTCCTTCAGGACTGTTACAATTTTTTTAAAACGTCAAAATTCTTGATTGCTCTGCACAAACCCTTTCATCTCCCATGTCTGTGAATATGTTATTATCACTTCAATTTGTATCTATCTTGCCTGCAATTCTATATTTGAGTGACTTTAATTAGATTTATGTTCTTCATGGTGATGTTACATGTGTGATTTAAATATTTTGCAACATCATTTATTTTTAGATTTTTGAATTTTGTACTAGTGGCATTTGAGTTTTCTGTACATCTATAAGGGTTTAGAAATGAAACTGTAAGTATTCAAGTAGTCATGGTGATTTCTTTTAAGACATCTTATTAGAGTGTCTTCCTGGAAGTAATGGGGATTTGTTTACATTGGGAGAGTACACAAAGATACAAACTCAACAAAGTAGCCCATTAAACTTTCACGTTGAAGATTCTGGAATTGTTTATTTTTGGGCTTGGGGTAACATCTATAACTTGGGCAGTTTGCAGAAGCCTTGGCTGAAATTGGATGTGTAGAACAATTGCTCTTGAGAAAGAGAGGTAAATTTGCAGACTGTCAAGAAAGAGGTTACCTCAGTGTAAGCAGTTTATTCTAAAATGTTTCAGACTTCAAATGTTTGGTTAAAACCTTAATTGGGTGATTTGAAGCTGAGGAATTCTCAGCTCAGTTACATGAAGGATCCAGGAAGAGATTTTCAAGACTGGTTATTGAAGCCACAGTTAAATTGAACCAGAGAAGTGAAAGAGAAGGAAACTCTCTACAGTGTGAGCACTATAAATGATTTTTATTGGGTTTAATGGGATTGTAGTCTACTGTGTGTTTTGCAATCTTTAAATATGTTATATGTAAACATTTTGGTTTTATTCTATTGTATCTTCATTTCTTTTGTGTAATAAATTTCTGTTTATTGTTAAAAGCTAATCTACAGCATTGCTTTCATTCCAGTGAAAGACTGTCTCCTTAAAAACCAATAAAGAGCAAAATATGGTCTATCAAGCCAGATTTCAGTTTGGGATCTGACCTGTCCATTTATAACATTGGCTGGGATTATAACAATTGGGGGATTTTGGCAGGAGTTTTGAATCCATACACTTTGAATCAAGAAAAAACAAAGAATTGAGGCACACTGGAGAAAGTCATCATTGGTACAGACTGATAATACCAGTTGTCTTCCAGAGGGATTAATGAAGGAATAAATATTGATTGAAGGCATACATGGAGATTACAAAGCAGTCTCATTACACAGAATTGGATTAAAAGAGCGATTTGGTATATGGAAAATCTGTATTGGACTATGAAAAAATGCCTATACAAAGAATTGACTTTATTTTGGCAAACAACCTGGCAGGTTCAATGATACTGGCTTCACCAAAGATGGGAACAACCAGTGGCAATAGAAGAAACTGAAGTATTACAACAATATCCTGATTGTATCCGAATATGTCCCTGATGTGCAGGCTTACAGAATATATGGGAAGAAAGAGAGTCTATAAAATAGGAATATGATTGCTAAATTCAGTTATCAGATACAATGTTTTTAGACGTTTAACTAAAAAGGAGGAAGGGGAAAGAAGTAGGCTGAGATGTCTAGTTCATCTTCTTCAATTGAAATGCAACAAAGTGATTTGAGACTGAGTCACTGCATCTGAAACAGTACCTGAATGTTATTATTTGAAATGCATAACTTTAATGAGGAAATGGAGACCACCCCAAATACCAGCAGATGAGGGAAGGGCCGTGATCCACGAGTTGGTAGTTCAACCCAGGTATCATGCTGAACTTTTATGAGTGGCTTGCAAAATTCTGATATCAGATCACTTAGATATTAGGAAAACACTGGCTAAAATATTAAAACATTTTATTGGCCAGGATTACTTAAAGATATAGTCAAATTTTGACATATGTCAGGTAGTAGAGTAAATGCCAATCCTCAATTAAATCTGTATGTTGAATTTTAATACCAGCTTTTGAAGAAACGTTTAACAGGGTCTTAAATAAATTTAAATACCTAAAACCAGGAACAGAAACCAAGATCATTTAATGATTATGGTGGTTTCCACAAAACTTCCTGAAGCAGTGCATTAGGACAAATTACAGCAGAAGTGATAGTGGAAAAGTTAGAGAGATAGTAGGAACTGCAGATGCTGGAGAATCTGAGATAACAAGGTGTAGAGCTGGATGAACACAGCAGGCCAAGCAGCATCAGAGGAGCAGGAAGGCTGACGTTTCGGGCCTAGACCCTTCTTCAGAAATCGTGGAAAAGTTAGTCTTTTTTTCCACAAGATACAAATTACCTAAAGGAATAAAATCAGATCAAGGCTCAAATGTTACACCATAAATACTGAAAGAAATGAAAAATAGTTTTGGAATAAAAGAATTTACCTCTTCAGCTTACCACCCACAATCTCAAAGTATATTGGAAAGTTGACATCAACCTTTGAAGACCATGATTAAAGCTTATTGCCAAGAATGTACCAATGATTGAGATAGAGGAATTCCTTTGTTACTACTTGCCATATAATGAGTCCACAGTATTTAGTCCTTTGAACTAAATATGGGCATGAAGTGAGAAGACCACTTAAACTAATTAAAGCGAAATTGATAAACCAAAGCTCAGAAACTTTGCTATCAACCTATGTTTCAACTTTGACAGAAATTGTCTGTGAGCTGGCTAAAATGCATCTGAAGGATGTTCAACAAAACAATAAAAAACTACAGTAGATTAAAAAAAAGCCAAAGCTTGAAAAGTTGCTGGAGACAGGGCATTATTCTTGTTATCCATCTCTGAGGAGCCATGAAATGAAAGGTTCACTGGACTTGATCAAATCAAATAGAAACTGAATGATATGAATTATGTGGTGAATACTCTACCCAGAAAAAAACGTAGTGACTGTGTCATGTTGAAAAGGTAATATGACAGAGATTGAAGTCAGGGAGAAATAGTGCTATTGTAATGAAAGATGAAGGGTATGAAACAGAAATATCAGAACAATTAGAGACTGCATCAGTAGGCTGAAAATTCGAAAGTAGATCATCCAAATTCAGACTGGAAAACACAGAGGTTAGACAGTATCATGTTTTATCTTCCAGAAAACTATTGAGGTGGCTTATGAAGGTTATTTCAGAATTATTGATTAATTTTGGAAACAAGTTAGTAAAGAGTTTTGCTTTTTCATGATGTTCATATGGC
>NC_063362.1:24091872-24107470 GCF_021869965.1 Rhincodon typus
TGGGCGATGTATTACCTATAAAATGACAACTGTACTGGCTCAATCTAGACATATTATCTCAAGTGAGGGAAGACATTAAGTTCATGGTGGACAATGACATTCTTGAACCGAGTCATAGAAGCTGGAGCTCATCTACTGTGATGGCCGGAAAACCGACGCGTCACAAAGATTCTATATTGATTATCGCAAAGTCAATATGTTGACAAAAGCGTACTCATTTCCTATTCCAAGATTAGGGGACTATATTGAATGAAATGAACACGCTTGATTCATCACATAAACTGCTAAGAAGATACTGGCAAGTATCATTGACTGATAGAGCCAAAGAAATACCAGATGGACTTTATCAATACTGCCTGAAATGAAAAATCAGCAATGTTTCAGTAATGAACTAAAGTCATTGAAGGACTGTGTAACTGTGTTGTTTACATTGCCAATTTGGTTGTTTATAGCCAACCTGGGAAAAATATTTACACCACTTGATTGAACATTGAACATAGAACACAGAACAGTCCAGCACAGTACAGGCCCTTTGGTCCACGATGTTGTGCCGAACTTTTACCCTAATCCTAAGGTCTATCTAACCTCCACCCTCATTGAACTGTGACATTGGCTACAAAAAGCCAATTTTGGTTATAAATCTGTCTAAGGATGAATTTGTCAAAGCAAAGGTGACTTATTTGAGCCACACTGATGGACAGGAACAAGTAGTACCTAAAGCAATGAAAGTATGGGTTATTTTTGATTTTCCAGTGCCCAGGACAAAACATGAAATTTTGTTTATGTTGGCATAAGTAGATTGTATAGCAAGTTTGTTCAGAACTTCTATACTGTACTTGCTGCACCTTGAATGACTTATCAAAAAGGCAGAAAATTTGAATGGATGCAAGAGTGTAAAAGTGCTGTTGAAAACTTGAAAGCTCTGCTGAAGACCACACCTGTTTCAGCTGTGCATAGGTATGAGAGGCCTTTCAAACTAACTGTTGACACCAGCAACATCGGTGTGGGTCCTGTTTTACTGCAAGATGGGGAGATGGCGATTGAATGGCCTGCCAGTTATTTTTCAAAGAAATTGATCGTATGTCAGCAAAACAATCTATTATGGAGAAGGAGACATCAAATCCTGTGATGAATCGACATCATTCTGAAAAATATATCAGCAACAATGTGGAAGAAACTTATTTATATCGATCACAACCCTTTGATTTTCTCAAAAAATTTGGGGACAAGAATTCATGATTTCTTCAGTGGAGTCTTATTATCCAAATGTATAATTTGAAAATTGTTCATGCATCTGGAAAAGAAAATGCTATTGCAGTTGTTTAATGAACAGCCCATTTGAAGGACACAAGTGATGTGTTGCCCATATATTTAGGTAAAATATTGCCACTGTATATCTCACTATGTTTAATGTTAACATGTTACTATTGTTACTCTGACACAAAAACCGTGTTGAGATAATTTTTTAATAAGTAACAAGAAAAGGCCTCAAAGTTGCATTTTCATTCTTCTTTGGGGGCAGGTGTGATGTAGGGTGTGTGGTTTATACATTTTTATGGTTAATTTTTAGATTTTGAATTTTGAACTAATGGCACATGTTTTCTGTATGCCTGAACGGATTAATGATTTGCTGGTAAATATTTCTATGGCTGTGGTGATTTCTTTTAAGTCACAACTGTAGAGAGAACTTCCTGGAGATTAACAGGGATTTGGAAGCGTTTAGGAGGGAACAAAGTAAACAGTGTAGCAAATTAGGTTTTCAGATAGAAGATTCTGGAAATGTCTTTTTTGGGATTAGGAGAAACACCCACAACTTGGATAAATAAAGGTTTTTAGTTTCAGTTTGGGGCAGTTAGCAAAAATCTTGCCTGAAGTTCAATGTGTAAACAGTTGTTCCCAAGAAAGGGATGTAGTTTTAGGAGTACTAAAAATGAGGTTACCTCAGTGTAAAGCATTTAGTTTAAAATTTCCAGACCAGAGGTATTTGGTTAAAACTCTGAAGGGGTTATGAGAAGCTAAGAAAGTCTAAGCATAGTTGTACAAAGGTATCAGGAAGAGGCCATCAGATTTTCAAGACAGGGAATTGAAACTGTGGTTCACCTAAGACCTATAGATGTGAAAGATAAGGAAATGCTCTCTAATGTGAGTATTATAAAGCAGTGCTGGTGGGGTTGATGGGATTGCATTTTATCATATGTTTCAAATCCCTTAAATTTGTGTTACAAATTAATTGTTTGTTTTTTTCAATTTTATCTTCATTTCTTTTGCACAATAAACTTCTGTTTTATTGTTAAACCTGAATTTGCAGCATGGTGTGTTTATATTTCAGTGAAAGACCACCTTGATATACTCAAAGGAAAAACATCTATCAAGTAAGATTTCAATCAGGGATCTGATTTGTTCAGTAATAACATCAGCTGGGATCATAACAATCACAGTACCAAAATTACCCTAACCAACCATAAATGACATGTTCTAGTGAGTGGGAGGTTATTCTTCCATGTCCTCTTTTACCCCTCTGCCCATACCTCTGAGCTGTTGTTTAATTCAATGGGACTACATTCAGTTGTTTCATCAATTACTTTTATGATGAAAACCAGAGCAACTACAACAGTCACTTTTTTCCAGCAGCCTTTAGAACATTACCGACAGATTGGGTAGTAAAGTTTGTTATCCATCTCAACTATAATACTATCTTGTTTATATGGTTAGTTCTTCATTGAAGTCCCTCAGTTTCATACAGTGATATGTTACAATAGTAATGGTACTAAACATTGTCCTAAATTCTTTTCATTTCAAACTCTTCCACTTGACAGCAGAAACAAACTCCAAATTTCGTCTGGGTATTAATTTGGAACAATAGTAGGCATGGATCACGTGCACCACCCCCCATGCCCAGTGCCTGACATTTACTCCTGCTTTACAAAGCTTTGTACCTTTGTCCTAAACTTTAACTTGTATCCACACTTTACTTACTCACTGAATTGGTAGACAATAATCAAGCCATTTTCAATATAAACAATCATTCGCTAGTTACGGTCTATAAACATAGCAAGAAGACTCCAAACCATGATTGAGAATTGTCCACAAAGCAAGTGTGTTGAGATTTAGTTTTAGAAACATGAAAACTGCCCTTACTACCATATAAATAACAACAACGGCCTCACTCTATCCCACCTCCTCCTGCCAGCCCTCAAATTAAGGTGTGACTTACATGCTGGCATTTATAGCAATTGTGAAATAAAGAAATAGAGAAGTATTTTACATACAAAATTAAAAGATTTCTTAATTATATGTATTGCTCTTCCTACAGGTCCTATTCATTTGACTTCACAGATTCAGTTAACAGCCATTCACTTCCTGTCGGCAATGACACTGAAAGTAGTTACAGCTGCGGTTCTGTTTGGAGATAACCGTATCCCTTATGTATAAGGGATAAAAGAGTCTGACACCCGAACCAATTTTGTTTAGTCCTATTAAGGGGCTTCCTCACAGTTTCCAGTTTTAGACAGAGCTAACATATGCAAAGTTAAGCTGTCTTTCCTTACTACAAATACAGATAGAACTAGCTTGCTTTTATAGCATCTTGTTCACTTTTAAATTTCCTTGTTATAGCCTTCTCTATTATTTTGCAATTCTTGGTGATAGAAAATTGCAAACAAGATCAAGAATGCAAATGAAATTTAACTACCTGATAATTGGAATCATCATAAATTGGGCACGCACACCTGTGCACCTGATTCTTTGATTCATGTTTCCACTGAGCAGAGTTAAAGGTCTCATGTGGAATTTAACTAGACTTATTTGTCTACTGATGTTAGTATGCAATTTTAAAAGGTCAGTATTTCACAGAGTTTCATGCAATGACAACTGAAATAGTTTTAATATTTACTTCCTGTTGGTTCCATTCCTCCAATGACAGATTTGAAATCACTTTAGTGTAGTCCAGCTCAAAATGCTGGCATCATAAACAACTCTTGACTGGAAAGGCAAATATATAATTATATTGGCTAGACATTTTTATTGATAAATAATATGAATTTGATTTATAATGCCTTCCACAATCTCACGACACTCAAAAAACCTCTGTGAATGTTTTTTTTGATGTGTAGTTGCAGTTGCCATGTCAAGTGAAGTGAGTACAAACATTTTCAATATCCAGCATTACATTATTTCAAACCTTTGTGAAAATAACACACCCGGTGTGATTGTGCATTTTGCATGCACATCATTACATCTTATCAATGACCCCACTGATTTTCCAACTTTAGGATTTTCAATACTAAGGCAGCAACATGGGCTAAGTCAGACTTTAAGGATGCTGATCACTTGCTCAAAGATTGCCAATTTAAAAGAAAAATTCTTGGATGGATATAAATCCGTGCACATGAACAGCAGCCTAATGAAAAAAATCACCAATCAGCTTGATTATGGTTGTGTACAGTACCTTAGCAGCTGAATTGGAGACACCATGCGTGACATTTCGTATCAAGCCTCCAACGTTTCCATATTTGATCAGCCCGGAGACACCTTCTGAAACGTCATTCAGAAGTCCCATGGGATTGCCCAAAAAATCCACCGAGCCCAGGATTCGAGTTGCTTGACTCATCAACTCCTGAGGATAAAGACACATTTTACTGTCTTTGAAACGGACTGTTCTTTTAAAAAAAAATTTTTTTCTTGTGAAGTAGGCATTACTTTATAGGCCATATTTGAGATGACTGTATATCTAAATAGCTACTGAGACTATTTAAACGACCAATTAATGGTCAATCACATTTCATGGGCTTATTGACTCACAGAGGTCAGACTGGGTAAGTTTTCATTCTCGTTGGCTTTTAGTTCACCAGTTGTGTTTTTCTGACAATTCAGTAGCTTCCTGAGCTTTAAAAAAAGTGTCAAAATAAAAAGGTCAAATGTAGTGCCCTCACCAAGGTCCTGGCTGAGACTAAATAATTATCACAAGCATGGAATTGACACTTTGATCTATCCCACTTGTAAGGTGGTTACAGTCTGCATGATCCATGCTTAACCCCTGAATTAGGACAGAAGTCACTGATCTAAACAACCGAGATCAAAGAACACACTTATTTTAATCAACTTGTTCAGACATGTTGTTGGACAGGTAAGGACTTGAACCTAGGCCTCTGGCCCTGAGGTAGAGACATTGCCACCATACCACAGGAACCACAGACAGAACTTGTATCATGAACAAAATTGTCAAATACTACAGATGAGGTAGCAATAATTACAATTACACCAGTTGTTACAACATGGAATAATGATGTGTTGTGCAAGTAGAGACAGCTAACAGATAGAGCACTGCTTTAGCTTGTTGTAAGAACTTAACTTATTTTAAATTAGTATTGACAATTGTGAGTCAAGAGATGTCATGCACATTTAGTATGCCACTTGCAGCTACTTATATGTTGCAAAATACATGTTGCTTGAATAGATCATTTAGTACCTACATCACCTCGACTTGTATTAAACTGTGGAGACCAGGAATATCCAATATCCAACCCATGACCCATCTTAAGTCAAAAGATGTGAGCAAGGGTGTAACAGGAACCCAGTATATTGCTTAGTAGAAACAAATAAACTAATGAATGACCACTGGGTCACATTAAACACTTGCTTAAGATCCAACACCATGGGCATGAGTCTGGTCAGGAGCTCAGAGGTTCGGAGAACCGAGTTGTATGTTTGATCACAAATTGTACAATTTGATTACGTTAGAATACAGCATCCATCTAATAGATTTAATCCACACTACAATACTCAAAAATCTCATCCGATATTGAAATATTAATGCAGACTTTTGCCAAATCAGTTTTTTGTCCTTCAGAACTAGCCTAGAGTGATTACAAAAGTAACTGTTGGCAAAAGAAAATAAAACACCTTTGATACCGTTCTACAGTCTGCACCAATTAAGTACAAAACATTAACAATAGCTTTAGTAAACTTTTCAGCCATTCAATCCTGCTCCACATTCATTACAATTGTTGCTTTAATTATTAGTTCTCGATTGTGCTTTCATCTGCTGCATCACTGCTTAGACAGAATCATAATTTATCATTTAGGACACACACACACACACACACACACACACACACAGAGGAAAATATGAATTTTGTTGTTTTTTTTACCAATGAGATCTGACCAGCTCTACTGGCTTTTCCAATCCTCACCTCCTTAAAGTGCTTGAGAATGTCATTGATGATAAATTCCTGTGTCTCATACGGATGCACTCTGGTGTATGGATCCAAGTGAATAACTGCATCCTCAAATCGAATCAATCGTATTCCCAGAATACCCTTCAAAGCCTATAACAAATAAAAACATCAAATTGATACTTGCATGACAGCAACAGAGTTCTACGGATTCATAGTCAATTCAATTAACTTATCCGTCACAAGTCGAGAGGCCAAGTTTCCCACTGTAGTTAAAAAAAAAAAAATCAGGCTTTAAATGCTGAACTTTATTGCTGAAAAAGCAATTTTCCTGTGACTTTCTGACGACACTTTTTTTTGTGGCCATTTGGTGGGTCAGGAAAGCTTTAGGTGCAAATCTCACATGCACCTCTTCCAAAGGCAGGGCCCCTATTGTGAGGACCACAGAAAAGCTGTACTTCCTTCCGCAAACGATTTTGTGCGTTACGTTTTGGAAGCCCAACAACATATACCTGTTTGGACACTTACTGAACAGTGGGGGAAACATGCTGAGAATTCAGGAATATTCTGAAAGTTAAGTGTAAAATTTATTGATACCTTCAAATAACACTTAAATTCTGCATTGTAATGTGGATGGGTTTTTAATGCAGCTAATCATCACAAAGTCTGTCCTGGAAAGGTAAATTAAATATTGACCACAGTATTCCACATTGACCATAACTGTTGCAATTGTTCACTTCATTAGTTTTTTCCCAAAGGAAAAATTGCCATTATGCATTAAAAATAATTTACAAAATGTCAGCCTCTGCTGTCATGTTTTATGTTGTGATTTAAATCATTTGACAGCTCTGACTGTTAAATATAATCCTGCTTTTAAAATTTTAAAAATGGAAATAGATCACCATTTTATCCTGTTGGTTTCAGATGATGTAGTTGGAGACTTTTGTTCTAATATTGCAGCATTATGAATTAGTATTGTCTAAAAAATATTCCAATGACTTCAGCTCAACAAGTGGTTTACTGATCCAAGAATGATGGAAACTTTTAACAGGCTGTAAAACCTAATAGGCACTTAATAGATTTTTTTTTGCATTGGCACATTTCTTTTTCTTACCAATGTCAATGATATCATTTTCGACTCAAGGTTCCAATAGATTTTTGGTGGTTTAAATTTTGATTTTAAATCAACTGCTGTTACATGACCTGTGAAGACTGTACTTAGTGCATACTAGGTGAGTGGCTATGGAGGATGTATAAGGGCAACAAGGAGCTTGGGCGTAGCGGAGTGACCAAAGGGGTTAATGGGTGGTCATGAAGTAGGGTTTAGTGGGCCTTTAAGAAAAGAGCATTGGGAGCTGGATTGCTATTCTGGAGATCCAAAGTGGACATTCTGGCCAGCTTGTGTCTCTCTACTCACATCCTTCAAACATTCCACTTCAGCACACAAAAGGCACTGCAAACCTAGCTGCTGTAAAAATAAAAGGACAAAAGTCCTGAGCAAAGTCACACATCGGTCAGATGTGTATATTGGAAGGCACAAAACTGCAGATATCGGGTCTTCCTGAGCCCGCACAAAAAATCTAGGACAAAGTATCATGACCAACTCTTGGACAGGAAGATATTTCCTAGATCATCATTCCTCTAAAGCACTGTAAATTACTGCAATTTAAGGGGTGTAAGTCATGTGTTTGAGATGTCATATTAAGATTCCACCTATCTATATCAACATTTAAGTTGGGTACAAAAGAATACCTGGTATTGTTAGATGAGTGGAGTTTTCCCCAGTATTTTAAACAATTTCTGCCCTCATTACTAGTCATGGGATGTTTACAAAGGAAAATAACTTCTGCATTTGCCCACATTACAATGACTACATCTGCACGTAATCCATTGTATACAAGACACGTTGAGAAATTTCTGCAGTTTAATTAAGTGTACTATCAGTGAAAGCCTTTGATTTCCTTTTATTTTACACAGATGTCCAAAATCTGAGGTCTGTGCAGATGCATTCTTAAAACTGATAAAACCTTGCTCTCTGTTTTCAATAATACTGATACTTTTTTCCAAGTAAGCTGAGTTTGTATTTATAATGTAAACTGCCAATATAAACTGATCCACTCCTTTCACTGCTTCTGTGTGACAACACAGCAATTGCTTTATTATGTCTATTTCTGTACTGCAGTGAAAAACTTGTGCTGCCACCATATATGCTGTAATCCAAACTGCTATTAGGTTTTATTATTTATACGTAAATGGTGATAAGAAATCCAAATATTATACAAAATTAAGTTAAGCGAATGGCTTTAATGTAGTGTGTGAATTATATCCACTATCTCTTGTCCACTTATGCCCATATCCTAATCCTGCTTCACCTAAAAAAAACGAATTTATCCTTAACTATCCATATTCAGAGTGTGTAATAAATTCCTACATAAAGGGAAGTGATCATACAACAACTTGTGACAAAATATAAATTGAGAAGATAAACATAGGGAAGAAAAAGGAAGAGAAAAAACGCTGAAGAACTGGATGAGGCTGGAAAAGGACTGGGGATGGAGAAAAAAGGTGTGGGCCTGAAAAGAGGAAGACAGAGGGTAAATAAAGTGATAACTAAAAATTGTAAGGGCAAAAGAAAGGTGAGAGGAAGGGGAGAGAAACTGAAGAGGGTGAGAAAAAGTGAGACGAGGGTGAAAAAAGATGGGTAAAGTGGAAAAAGCCAGGAAGGGGAGAGGGCAGTGAAAGCAGAAAGAAGGCAGGAAAGGTGGAAACAAAGGTGGAAGAAATCTTGGTATTTGGTGGGTAAAAAGTCTAACTCATTTTGCACAAATCTACTTTTATTTGCAGTTCATGTTTCACTGAAATCTATGGCTTAAATTCTGAAGATCCCAGTCTTCAGCAGAATTTTAGCCAAGTCTTCACTGTAGAGCAGTAGGGCTTAACTAATTAATTAAAGAAGTGGGTCAGATAAGCCTTTTGTGTTAGGAATATATAAATCTACACAATTTAGTATGACTTACAATAGAATGCTAGGAATTCATGATTAAAGCAGTTTGGGCAGGAGAGGTAAGAAATGCTCCTTTGCTTTTGCTAATGTTTTTCAGCATCCAGGAATTAGTTCTTACCCTGCTAAAGAAAAAGCTAGTTATTTGGAGAATGTTCTGGCATAGACTGTACTACACAAGCCAACTTATAGACTTCAATTAGAAATTAATTTTGTCCAATTAACCAAATACAAAACGCTCTGCCTCTAAACTACCCTGCAAGTGAACGGCTTGAATTTGCCTTTAGTATCAGAATCTGCTGCTGTTACAACAGAAGAATAAGTCACTAACATTCACAAATTGAGTACAGTACTGGGTTTCTTTGAGCCAGCTCCTGCTTACAATGTGTGTTCCTTCGTTTATTATTTAGCATAAATAAAAAAAACATGCTGAACCCATTACAATGGCCACAATTGGGAGGCCCTCAGGCGGCCACCAACATTAACAAGACTCTTCTTAAAGATACGTGTACTGTTCTTTAAAAAGCACAAAAGTCTGAAGAAACTCACCTTGAGTTCAAGTGGTAATTTGCTGGAGGTAAACACACTCATCTTGATTTGTGGCATGCTGAGTTTGAGGTTTTCAAAATAGTAGCGCTTTGCTGTCCCACCTTGCTCATTGCTCTGTTCCGGGGCATTTTCATCTGGCTTTTCAACATCTGTGAGGGAACAAAGGAGCCAAAGTGAAAGGAACTTCAGGGAATAAATCCTCGTCAGCCCTTCATAGGAGGGAATGAACTGTTCCTTCATAATTAATGCAGTTAATAGGTAATTAATGGTGCTGTTTGTTCTACCCAAAACTAGGGTTACACATGGTCATCAATCATATACCTTCCACAAATTTAAACCTTGTTGTTTCTCAATAATATGTGGTGTTTTTGATTAGGGATAACATTACGGCTGTATTTAGGGAGGATATTCCTGGGAATACATCCAGGGAAGTTATTTGGGTGGAACTGAGAAATAAGGAAGGCAGATTTACCTTAATGGGATTGTACTGTAGACAGCCACAGCTCAACCCACCCCACCAAATAGTCAGCGGGAAACAGAGAAACAAATTTGTAAGGAGATCTCAGTTATCTGTAAGAATACGAAGGTGGTTATGGTAGGGGATTTTAACTTTCCAAACCAAGACTGGGGACTGCCATGATGTTAAGTGTGTACAAGAAAATTTTCTGATTCAGTATGTGGATGTACCTACTAGAGAAGGTGCAAAACTTGACCTACTCTTGGGAAATAAGGCAGGGCAGGAGACTGAAGTGTCAGTGGGGGAGTACGTTGGGGCAAGTGACCATAATTCTAATAGAATTAAAATAGTGATGAAAAAGGATAGACCGGATCTAAAAGTTAAAGTTCTAAACTGAAGGAAGGCCAAGTTTGATGGTATTAGGCAAGAACTTTCAAAAGTTAATTGAGGGCAGATGTTCCCAATGGAAGGGAAAGGGACAGCTGGAAAATGGAAAGCCTTCAAAAATGAGATAGCGAGAATCTAGAGACAGTATGTTCTTGTTAGAGTGAAGGGCAAGGCTGGTAGGTGCAGGGAGTGCTGGATGACTAGAGAAATTGAGATTTTGGTTAAGAATAAGAAGGAAGCATGTATCAGGTATAGACAGCAGAGATCGAGTGAATCCTTAGAAGAGTATAAAAGCAGTAGTAGTATACTTAAGAGGGAAATCAGGTGGGCAAAAAGGTAGAAATGAGATAGCTTTGGCAAATAGGGTTAAGGAGAGACCAAAAAGATTCTACAAATACATTAAGGACAAAGGGTAATAAAACCAAAAGAATTACTGATTCTGTAAATCAGGAACAAAAACAAAGTTGCTGGAAAAGCTCAGCACGTCTGGCAGCATCTGTGAAGGAAAAAACAGAGTTAACATTTCAGGTCCGGCGACCCTTCCTCAGAACTGACAAGGACAAAGGGTAACTAGGGACAGAATGGGGCCCCTTAAAGATCAGCAAGGCTGCCTATGCGCGGAACCGCAGGAGATGGGGGAGATACTAAACGAGGATTTTGCATCAGTGTTTATGGTGGAGAAAGCTATGGAAGAGAGAGAACATGGGAAAATAAATAGCGTCATCTTGAAAATTCTCCATATTACAGATGAGGATGTGCTTAATGTCTTAAAACGCATAAAGGTGAATAAATTCCTGGTACCTGATCAGGTGTACCCTAGAACTCTGTGGGAAGCTAGGGAAGTGATTGCTGGGCCCCTTCCTGAGATATTTGTATCATCAATAGCTACAGGTGAGGTGCCAGAAGACTGGAGGTTGGCTAATGTGGTGCCACTATGTAAGAAAGGTGGTAAGGAAAAACCAGGGAACTATAGACCAGTGAGCCTGACATCAGCGTTGGGGAAGTTGTTGGAGGAAATCCTTACAGACAGGATTTACATGTATTTGGAAAGGCAAGGACGGATTAGGGATAGTCAACATGGTTGTGTGCTTGGGAAATCATGTCTCACTAACTTGATTGAGTTTTTTGAAGTAGTAACGAAGAGGACTGCTGACGGCAGAGCAGTGGATGTGATCTATATGGACTTCAGTAAAGCGTTTGATCATGGTCCTCATGGCAGACTGGTTAACAAGGTTAAATCATATGGAATACAGGGAGAACTACCTATTTGAAATACAGAACTGAGTCAAAGGTAGAAGACAGAGGGTGTGGTGGTGGGTTGCTTTTTGGACAGGAAGCCTGTGACCAGCGGTGTGCCACAAGGATCGGTGTTGGGTTCACTGCTTTTTGTCATTTATATATATGATTTGGATGTGCATGTAGGAGGTATGGTTAGTAAGTTTGCAGATGAAACCAAAATTGGTGGTGTAGTGGACAGGTTACCTCAGAGTACAATGGGATCTTGATCAAATGAGTCAACGGGCTGAGGAGTGGCAGATGGAGTTTAATTTAGATAAATGTGAGGTGCTGTATTTTGGAAAGGCAAATCAGGCAGGACTTTTACATTAATGGTAAGGACCTGGGAAGTGTTTCTGAACAAAGAGACCTTGGGAGTGCAGGTTCATAGTTCCTTAAAAGTAGAGTTGCAGGTAGATAGGATAGTGAAAGTGGCATTTGGTATGCTTGCCTTTATTGGTTAGTGCCTTCAGTATACGAGTTGGGAGGTCACATTGCGGCTGTACAGGACATTAGTTAGGCCACTATTGTAGTACTCTTGCAATTCTGATCTCTCTGCTATAGGAAGATCTGGTGAAACTTGAAAGGGTTCAGAAAAGATTTACAAGGATGTTGATGGGGTTGGAGGGTTTGAGCTATAGAGAGAGGTTGAATAGACTGGGGCTATTTTCCCTGTAGCGTCAAAGACTGAGGGGTGAACTTTGAGGTTTATAAAATCATGAGGGGCATGGATAGGACAAATCGTCAAGGTTTTTTTCCTTAGGGTGGGCAAGTCCAAAACTAGAGGGCATAGGTTTAAGGTGAGAAGGGAAAGATTTAAAAAGGAGCAACTTTTTCACACAGAGGGTGGTGCGTGTATGGAATGAGCTGCCAGAAGTAGTGTTGGAGGCCGGTACAATTACAACATTTAAAAAGGGATCTGAATGGGTATATGAATAGGAAGGGTTTAGAGCGATACGGGCCAAATGCTGACAAGATTTATTTAGGATATCTGGTCAGCATGAATGAGTTGGACCAAAGGGTCTGTTTCTGTGCTGTATATCTCTATGACTGTATGACTAATACAATGCTGGCAAATATTTTAATTTGACACCAACCAATCATTAAGTGATATCTGTAGAAATTTCCATTAAACACAAACTTTACATACTTAACATTCAGCAATGATATCTTTACTTCAGAAGATCAAGCAGGGCAAACCTAAAAAAATTTAGTTCAGAAAGGAATCCACAGAATTTACTGCTACCAGACTGCAAGAGATTCCCACAACCATTTTCAAGAGCTCAGTCATGTTTTGTGGTTTGCAATTTAATGTCAAACAGGGGAGGGAAGGTTAGACTTATCTTCTGGCCTATGCACTCAAATCTTAAACTCCCTCCAAATCCCACTCTCCCAAGGATCGGAAAACATGGTACAAATCCATAGGAGATATTAGTTTAAAACAGAACTTCAAATCAAACATGTTTTTGTTTAAGTATCTCTCTGGGTGAATACTTAGCTGATTTTCAATTCCAACAACGGAATTGACATCCTCCCTGCCAGTTAGACAGTGATAAAATTTGACCATGGAATTTGCAGCTAATTAACCATAAACTATTTTCAATTTGTCACAAAAACATCAAAACCTTTGATTGTTCCAGTGCACATCAATGCAGTTAAGTATAATGATATTTCAGGTCAAAAGCCAGTGCAACTGAGAGAATTAAAATTGAATGAAACTGGCTATAAATGTTACAGCATGGATTACAATGATTTTCAGACATCCAACAGGGATTTCAAGGCTGCAAATTCACCACAGGATTAAAAAAAAGACTGCAGAACTCTTTTGAACTCCTCAACCATATTCTATCCTAACACCTTGTAATTCATTCCTGCATTTCTGTTATTCTATATTTAAATCATCTAAGCTCCGCAAGTAGATACTCGACTGCAACTCACTCCAGATATGTACTATTTCATACAACAGGAATGTCCAAGGTTTTAAACTGTATGGGCCACATATAAAACTTAAGTTTACAATCTCTCAGTTTGTGTGCATCTCAAGCTACTGACGTGAGCAAGCTGCAATTTAGGATGAATTCACCAATGAGGCAACAGCACCCAAAAAACTGTTCTCTCCAAGCCCCAGGCTGAAAAAAATACAAATAGGGCAAAACAGCAAAAACATATATGGGCTCATGGGTAGGATTATCAGGATTGAAGTTGGAAATGTCTCTGTTCTAGGCAACTCTGCTGCATCACAGAAATCCTTCCACTGGAGATTGTAATCAATAAGTAGTCTCACAATTTTTTTCATGATATATTACAGATCAGAAGGCTAAAGCAGAAATATGCAAATCTTTTTCGTAGTTTTCCAACAAAATGATCAATTCTAATTTAGAAAAAGTCCTTGAACTGCTTTATTAATGGTTCAGCAAGTAGAGATGCACCATTTCAGAAGTCTCAAGTTCAACTTTCATGGTGAGCAGAGGCAGTTGACCTCAGCCTCCCTGAGCTCGGAGAGGAAAAGAAAAGAGGAAGAAAATTGATAATCACCTGAAGATCTGGCTGCAAGTGCATTGCAGTGACTGTCAAGTGAAGTAAGACATTTCTATCGTAAACGTACTTAATCTAGTGGTAATTCTGGAAACCTCGCATCACCTTGCTTAAATTTCAATTCAAAAGTATTTGCATTTTAGGGCAGGCATAGACAAATTATTCTCTGGCATATATGCAAAACCAACAATGATGGATTGGACACTGTGTTCAGATTACTGAAAATCATGTCCCTGCCAGTTCCTGTTTTTCAATTCTCAAATGGTGAATGTTTCAAAGATGTAAAAAAATTGCTAGACCCAGAAATTTTCTTTGAAGCACAGCAGTACTGATATTAAAGACTGGGTGGAGCTGACTACCAATCATTGAAAATGGTGACAAATTGTCCATCAAGCTGTAACATGTGAGTTCAAACCCTAATGATAAGGCAGAACAGTGACAGAGAAGAAGAAAGCAAACCTGCAGTTCAGATCCTACTACCTCATGAAATGTACTGTCCCACCTGTCTAAAGCTGGTCGAGAATCAGCCTGTTCAGACATATGAAGACCCAGAGCAGAAATTTGCAGCCCTAAACTGACATTATCCTCAAATGGAGGTACAGCTGACAACATTTCAATGCTAGTTAAATGTAAATTAAACCACCTCATGGAATGACAACGATTTATGCTAAATTGATGTAATGAACTTTTGTATTGAAATGTGCACCACAATCAGTATTCTTAAATATCTGGTAAAACAGGATTTTGCAAATAATTAAAGTCACAAACTCCAAGCGTCCCAAAGCAAGGAAAGATAAACAAAGGGTTAGTCATACAATTAGCAGCCTAAACTATTTAGCTTTTCAGGGTTCTGCTCTCTCCATGTGCACTTTCAACTTAAGTCAATTAAAGCTTCTACACACAAAATTCTTGTTGATTTTGAAACATTACTAACCAGTGAATAAACACATTTACAAAAGAACTGGGTAATATATTGACCTGATTTCAGCTGCTGAATCCTTTCAGCTCTGGGATGAGTTCAAAACTAGCTAGAATGACTGACTGCAATTCCTTGATTATTGCCTGCAGTCATAATTCCTAACAAAATCAACTGGGGTTGTCTCTATGAAATAAAAACCAAAAGAACTGCGGACGCTGTAAATCAGGAACAAAAACAAAGTTGCTGGAAAAGCCCAGCAGGTCTGGCAGCATCTGTGAAGGGAAAAACAGAGTTAACGTTTC
>NC_063362.1:24112470-24261900 GCF_021869965.1 Rhincodon typus
TTTCTGAAGAAGGGTCTAGGCCCGAAACATTAGCCTTCCTGCTCTTCTGATGCTGCTTGGCCTGCTGTGTTCATCCAGCTCTACACCTTGTTAGCTCAGATTCTCCAGCATCTGCAGTTCCTACTATCTCTGAAACGGCATCCATGTGCACCTCTTGGCTCAAATGCTGAATTAGACAGTCCAACTGTACCACATTTTCCTCATGTTTAACATGCCTCCAACATTTGCTTCAGGGCAAATAGTGCATAGGACAGTAGTTTCACGATAAGTGAAAATCACACCAATTCATACCTTCTGTTTTTGTGTTGAAGGTGGCATTTCAGGTTCAATGATCTTGGAAATCCATTCCTTTTTGAAATGCCCACAGGATTTCTTTCTTAAGGGGTCTAAAGACTCATTTGTTTTTCTTTTGGACATATTTTAAACTTATCTCATCAAGAAAACAAAGTTTAAAGGAATGAAATAAAAAAGCAGCTTGCTACTTGCTTTGTGTGTTCCGTCCTTCTGGAATGCTTTCCGGTCACTGACTAAGGACAGTTGGTCTCCCTATTTGGAAATGTCACCTTTGAGAAGCAAATTCAGTTCTGAAGAAGAGTCATACTGTATTGGAAACATTAACTGTTTCTCTCTCCACAGATGTTGCCAGACCTATTGAGTTTCTCCAGCATTTTCTGGGCTTAAATCAAGTCTTTGTTAGAGACAAAAAAAAAATCTGAAGATGCTGGAATCCAAGGTAGACAAACAGGAGGCTTGAAGAATACAAAAGGCCAGGCAGCATCTGGAGGAAAGGAGCAGTCCTGTTTGTCTACATTAAATCAAGTCTTGTTTGCCATCTCAGGTGGACATGAATAATCCCATGACACCACGTTGAAAGTCATAGAGGTCTACAGCATGAAAACAGGCCCATCGTCCCACCTTGCCCATGCCACCCAGTTTTCACTATTTAAACGAGTCCCATTTACCTGAGTTTCAACTATATCCCTCCATACCAATCCCATCCATGTACCCACTTAAATGGTCGTTAAATGACAAAATTGTACTCACTTCCATCATTACCTCTAGCAGCCCATTCCAGACACTCACCACCCTCCCGGTAAAAACATTGCCCTTCTGCACCCTTTTGTATCTCTCCCCTCTCACTTTAAATCTATGCCCCCTAGTTTTAAACTCCCCTGCCATGGGGAAAAATTGTCCACTATTTACCTTATCTATGCCTCTCATGATTTTATATACCTCTAAAGGTCAACCCTCAGTCTCCTATGCTTTAGAGAAAGAGTCCCAGCTTATTCAACCTCTCCTTATACCACAAACCTTCCGGTCCAAGTAGCAGCCTAGTAAATCTTTTCTGCACTCTTTGTAGTTTAATAATATCCTTTCTATAGTTCAGCAACCAGAACTGCATGTAGTACTCCAAATGTGGCCTCACGAATGTCTTGTACAGCTGCAACAGCTGCAATACTCAATGCTCTGACCGATGGAAGTTAGCATGCCAAACAGCCTTCTTCACCGCCCTGGCTACCTGTGACTCCATTTTCAAGGAGTCATGTACCGTGTACCCCTAGATTTCTTTGTTCTATAACACTCCCCAGGGCCCTACCATTAAACGTGCAAGTCCTACCCTGGTTTGCTTTACCAAAATGCAACACCTTGTATTTATCTAAATTAAACTCCATCTGCCATTCTTCAGCCCACTGGCCCAGTTGATCCAGATCTTGCTGAATTCCCACATAACCTTTTTCACTGTTCACTATACCACCAATCTAGGTGTTATCCACAAACTTACTAACCGTACCTCCTAAATTCTCATCCAAATCATTTATATAAATGAGGAATAACAGTGGACTGAGCACCAATCCCTGTGGCACATTGCTGGTCACAGGCCTTCAGTTTGAAGAACAATCCTCTACAGACCTTCTACCATCAAGCCAATTTTATATCCATTTGGCTAGCTCACCCTGGATCCTGTGAGATTTAACCTTACTCAGCAGCCTACCATGTAGTACCTTGTCAAAGACCTTGCTAAAGTCCATATAAACAACATCTACCACACGGCTTTCATCTACTTTCTTGGTCACCCCTTCAAAAAAATTCAACCATATTCATGAGACATGATTTCCCACACACAAAGCCATGCTGTCTATCCCAAATAAGTCTTTGCCTCTCCAAATGCCTATAGATCCTGTCTCTCAGAATCCCCTCTAACAAATTACGGATGTACGGTGCACCGTCTGTAGTTCACAGGCATTTCCCTGCAGCCTTTCTTAAATAATGACATAACGTTAGCCACCCTCCAATCTTTGGGTACTTCACCCGTGGCTCTCGATGATACAAATATCTCCACGAGGGGCCCCACAATTTTCCCTTAGCCTCCAACAAAATCCTGGGATACACTTCATCAGATCCAAGGGAATTATCTACATTAATGTGTTTTTAAGACCTCCAGCACCTCCTCTTCTGTAATGTGGACACTCTTCAAGACATGACTATTTATTTCCCCAAGTTCCCTAATATTCACACTTTTCTCAAATGGTAAATACTAATGAGAAATATTCATTTAGAATCTCACCCATCTCTTGTAGCTCCACACATAGATGACCTTGTTGATCTTTAAGGACATGTATCTCTGATGTCCTGTTCGATATATACCAGTCATTCAACACAAAAATTATCAGTGTGCAACCGGGCTGCTGTATTTCATACCTTATAACAATGATTATATTTCAATAGTACTGCATTCACTGTAATGGTCTTTTGGACATATGGTGGTCATGAAAGGCACTATATAAATACAAACTTTTATTTTTTGTTTTGGTTGAGAAAAGTGAATAACAGTGTTTGAGTGACAAATCTAGTGTCGTTCTCAGGCTTATTTAGCATATTTCATTGTAGATGAAGTTAATACACTTCCATATCGTGAGCTGCTTTCATATTCATCATCCTATATTCTTTGAACTACTGCTAATGCATTGCAGTCCAATAGCAGTACTATGTTCATATGCAATGGAACTCAAAACACTGGCTACATATGACCCAAATGTGGAAGGACAAAACCTACTGTTGTGCAGCTTGAACAATTCAGAAAATTTCAGGCATCCACTGTTGTTCTTGGCTAAAATTTTAAAGGAATATTTAAGTCTTCTCCAGACAGGCACCCTGTGAACATAGAGGACAGTCCTCATCAAGTCTACCTTTTTGCAAAACTCAAAATAGAAAAGATCAACCTGCTTTTAAATAATTGACAATGTCGAAAGACCCCTGTAATTGGAAAATGTTGCTAAAAGCTCATTTGTCCTAAGCTGTATCATTCCATCACCTCTCCTCTACTCCTCAAAAGGTGGGCTAGGTAAAATAGAGAACTCAATATTGGAAAACATTACATATGGAGTCATTCCAACTTTTAACAACACATCAGTACATCAACATGGAGTAACAGCCAACCTTTGTGAAGTCTGTAGAATCCAATACTAACATGCGATGGGGTAATTAATAACAGATACTTTACTGGGCAAAAGACTAAGATCAGCAACCTGCGATGTAACTTGTACCTTGATCCAACTGCCCCAAGCCAAAAAAGTGTAGCAGCTTCAGCAAGAGCTTCTCTTCAATTTGAACTGTTAGTTTCCGTACTGTGATCATAAGATGCTGCACAGACAGAAATAGAACCAGTCACATTAAATGAGTCAATTTAATAAACATTGTAAATTATTATTTTGGCAACTAACCCACAAATCTAAATCTAATACATTTCCATGATAGCCACTTGGATTTCAGCATCTCTACTTTCAAATATTTTCTGCATTATATTTAGTGTTTCTTTTTCCCCCCCCATACCTCTCCCCAAAACAAACACAATATTATCAGGAGGAGGCAGTCTGTTCTTAAATCCTGAAGTCTCTGCAACTGGTTACTCAACAGTGTCAGACCCACTGATTTTCTGTCTCTCAACATGAGGAAGTACCTGCTCTGAACTTGATGCAATTCCCTAATACCTGACAGGCCATGTGAGAAATGCTACTTAACAAAGATAACAGAGTACGTGTGTGTATGATTGTGTGCATGGAGACAGATTATCTAAGTAAATTAAGACAAAAGAAAATGATGTACTGTGTATATCCATGCATCATTAATTTGGCCATAAATTTCGGGTGGTCGAACCTAAAAGGCCAGACATTGCACCTGAGGTGAGTGGTGCCAGGAATCTCTGCAATTGCTTGAAATACTCAAATACACCATGCTTGCTTGCACTTATTCTGTGGATGCATCGACAAACAGTACAAACTAAAACCCTGTCAGATTTCACAAGGATGTTGTGATGTGTGTGCAGTTGGACAGGGTTCTTGTAACACAAACAAAGCTAAAATAGCACAATCAGAAGTGGTAATAGCTTCCAACTTCTGCAGTTAGAAGTTTGATTTCTGGTGAGTTGAACTGCTACATTCGATTTCCAACTTGTGCCGAGTTAGTTGATTTCAGCCAAGGCAGCAGCTGAAGTGTAATTGGCCTCATTACTGCAGCTCATGGGGTAGGGGGAGGGGAGTCAGCCAAGGTTCATGCTTAATTCCAATTCAGTTATCCCACTAAAATTGTTGGCATGCCAATGTACCGTGAGGATAGGACTGGGCTCAGCTGTGATGCCCTTCAAAGTCAAGTTGCTTGCTGATAATATGTAAGTCACAACAAAAAGAAAGACTATCGACTTTTGGGTGAAATATCAGGGCATCTGCACTTTAGGAACTGTCAACGGGAAGCATTTTGTTCAAGAAAGGAAGAATACTGGAGGGAAAGGAAATAGTATTAAAATAATTGCTTTAATTAAGTTCAAAGCTCTTTGCTTACCATCATTGTTATTACCCAAATGCATCTAGCATGGACATCACTTGTAAAGTCAATATCTGCCAGTGAAAGAACTTACTGGAAAATCTCTTTTGCTGGTTCTGATTGTTTGGATTGTAATAACTTCTCTGAATAGGTTGATTAGAAAATATCTGCAGAACTGGAATGGACTGCCACCTGTACTTCATCAATGCTCAGAGTTGCAGTGATAATGTCCCTGCCTCTGGATCAGGAAGTCCAGGTTCAATTCCCACCTGCTTCAGAGGTGTGAAATATTCCTCACATCCGTGGTGGTTAAGTTCATATTCCACGTACATGAACTTTGTATGAATATACGAACTAATGTCAAAAATCACACGACTTCAGGTTATACTCCAAAAGGTTTATTTCAAAACACTAGCTTTTGCAACGTTGCTCCTTCATCATGCATGGAGACGGAGGCATCAAGACAGAATTTATAAAGTAAAAGATCAAAAGATCATACAACTGATGTGAATGTATTGAATAAACCTCAAATGGCTGGCTGACACCCTCCTGTTAAATCTTTAATCAGTTAGAAAGGATATGCAAGTTTCTTTCAAATCATTGCCCTAAGATAACTAATTCTTGGTAGTGTGGATGAGCAGAAAGATCTCGGTGTCCATGTGCATAGATCACTGAAAGTTGCCACCCAGGTTGATAGCGTTGTTAAGAAGGCGTACAGTATGTTAGGTTCTATTGGTAAAGGGATTGAGTTTCGGAGCCATGAGGTCATGTTGCAGCTGTACAAAACTCTGGTGCGGCCGCACTTGGAGTATTGCGTACAGTTCTGGTCACCGCATTATAGGAAGGATGTGGAAGCATTGGAAAGGGTGCAGAGGAGATTTACCAGGATGTTGCCTGGTATGGAGGGAAGGTCTTATGAGGAAAGGCTGAGGGTTTTGAGGCTGTTTTCGTTAGAGAGAAGAAGGTTAAGAGGTGACTTGATAGAGACATACAAGATGATCAGAGGATTAGACAGGGTGGACAGTGGGAGCCTTTTTCCTCGGATGGTGGTGGCTAGCACGAGGGGACATAGCTTTAAATTGAGGGGTGATAGATATAGGACAGATGTCAGAGGTAGGTTCTTTACTCAGAGAGTAGTAAGGGCGTGGAATGCCCTGCCTGCAAAAATAGTAGACTCGCCCACTTTAAGGGCATTTAAATGGTCATTGGATAAACATATGGATGATAATGGAATAGTTTAGGTTAGATGGGCTTCAGATTGGTTTCACAGGTCGGCGCAACATCGAGGGCCGAAGGGCCTGTACTGCGCTGTAATGTTCTATGTTCTATGTAAAGGTTTTATCAGTGTATATAAGAGGTTGCATTTCAGGTCAGACAATGCATTTTAGGTGTGAGGCCTTGTTTAGAGTCTGTCTGTGTTTTAATGTGGAGTCAGACTGCTTTGGAAATAAAACCCAGTGATTTGGAAGAAATTCTGGATGTGCATTTTCATCAATTGAAACCTGCATATCCTTTCTAACTGATTGAAGATTTAACAGGAGGGAGTCAGCAAGCCATTTTAGGTTTATTCAATACATTCACATCAGTTGTGTGATCTTCTGATCTTTTACTTATAAATTCTGTGCCCCTGATGCCTCTGTCACTGCACCTGATGAAGGAGCAGCGCTCTGAAGGCTAGTGTTTTAAAATAAACCTGTCAGACTATAACTTGGTGTCGTGTGATTTCTGACCTTGTCTAACCCAGTCCAATACTGGCATCTCCACATCATGTGAATTAAGAGCAGGAATAGGCCACTTGGCCTCTTAAACCTTATTAACCATTCAATAAGATCATGGCTGACCTGGTTTGAGGCCTCAAATCCATATTCCCATCCCCACTGATAATTTTTGGGTAAATCTTGCAGCCTATGTTCGCCACCTGGTGGCCAAAAGAGATGGACAAAATTGGGTTGTGAAAAGACTTTTCCCCTCTCAAAGGTGGTGGTAGGCCTCCAAGATAGTTTACGCGCAGTATGGCATGGTGACAGGTTGTTAGTCTACTGTACTGCATGACAGCCAAATCTGGTCCTATTCACACTTGTGCATTTTCTTGCAAGTACACTGAATACTGGGCAGGTGCAGAAACCCTGGCTACATGTTCCTTGACTTAGCATGCTAAGGCCAACTTCAGCTTCACAATCAGTGTCCCAACTAAGATCAGCTCATTGACCCTCGGGATCAAATTTGAGGGCTCCGGGTCTAAATGGCTGTGTTTTACACTCTGTGGTACCTCTGTAAATGAAGCAATTGGGACCAGAAGGCTATTCTGCTTTACTGGAAGCTACTGAATGTTCATAATAGCTCAGCATTGGAGGTAAAACAGTGGAGCTTGTGCAATGAAACTAGAGAAAACTGAAGATTAGCCTCCAGATTAAAAGCGTGATTCAGATCTCACCTGTATTGAAAGTTTGTCTAAACTCAGGATTAAAGGTGCTGATAGAGTTAGAAGAAGAGGGGTAGGATGAAGATTGTGTGAAGTATGGACAAGTTGGATCACGCGGCTTGTTTCTGGGCTGTAATTGTACATTTCACCATATACCAGAACATATCAGTATTCAGAATACTTTAAACAGCTGCATTACTAAGCATTCACCTTGAAGAGTTCAGTCAGTGCACTCTTGCTGGGGATCTTCATTGCATTGATCTGAACAGCAGGACCTGTTTCAACACTATCTGTTTCACTTTCAGGACTGTTGGGGGTCACAGAGAGTATCACAGGCTGCATTGTTCCCAGGAGCTGATTATCAATCTTGTGAAATACAGAAACAAGTATCTTAGTGGCATTTAATATTTCACAATGAAATAAAAATATTGTTTCTTTTCCTTGTATGCCAAAGAAATTTTTAATACAATTGATAAAATTGGGAGTTGAAAGCTATACTCAATAGTGGTCATCGTTAAATTATAATCAATTGTCATAAAAACCCATCTTGTTCACTAATGTCCTTCAGTGAAAGAAAGCAGCTATCCTTTCCAGGTCTGAACCACATGTAGGTCCAGATGTTTAACAATGTGGTTTGATGAACTGCCCATTGAAATGGTCTAGCAAGCAATTCAGTTCAAGGACAATTAGGGATAGGCTACAAATGTTAAGCTTGTAAGGGCCATTAAAATTGCCGAAAGCCCCTCCAGATAGTTTTCAATGGAGATTTGTTCTATTAGAACAATTTCCCAAAAATTAGACAAAGTATGAGCCAATGAAGGGTAGAAACAAATTATAGGGATCTGTAATTGGCCACACAACCCTCTTCAGTTACATCCTATTACCTATCCTCTTGTTGCATACCGTTCCCTTGTGTGCCAATAAAACCACCAAGTTGAATTTAGATAGCAAATCTTGGCAGTCTATTTGATCATGATGCTGTCAGAACTGATTTAATACAGCTATGACAATTTATAGGACAGAGACAGCCTCTTGCGGCCCTTTGCTACTGCAATCCAAAACTAATCCCACTGCCCTATGCTTGCCTATAGACTTCAAAGTTTCTCTGCTTTACTGAACCATAGGAAATTCACAGCATACAGATACAGCAAATCCGCTCATTGCTGCATCACCAGTCGCCCATTTGATGTTTCTCTCTCATACTTCCAACCAGTTACCCGAGTTATTTGTTACTTCCCTCCCTGGGCTTGAACCTGTACCTTGAAGTCCCATGCTGTCTTGTGCGTTGTTAAAAGATACTTCATTACCTGTACGTCCTGAATGCTGACTTCCAGCAATTGACTAGTGGCAGTCTGTGTGTAACGAACATCTATTCCTGTTAATGTGGTAAACACCAATTCCTCAGGAGCTTTGTTAACCAGCGACAAACCAATTCCTCCATCCAGCTTTACCAAAACCTGCAAATTTAAAGCATAGTGAAAATTACCATTTAAAATGGGGACTATATTTAAACCCACAATACTGTTCCTGAAGATAACTATTTTCCACGTTTGAAGTAATTAAAATTGTTTATTTTTATTCATTAATGCTATGTGGGCATCACAGCTAGACCAACATTTATTGCCTATTCCTAATTGCCCTTAAGAAGGTTTTGAGCTGCATTCTTGATCTGCTGCAGTCCGTATGGTATAGAGTCACCCACACTGATGTTAGGAAAGAAGTCCCAGGATTCTGACCCAATAACAATGAAGGAATGGTGATATTTTTCCAAGTCGGCATGGTGAGTATCTTGGTGGGCAGGCAGTGGGGTTCCCATGTACCTGCTGCCCTTGTCCTTCTCGGTGGCAGAGTTCATGTGTTAGAAGGTACGAGTTGTTGCAGCACGTATAGTGTATGGTATGTACTGGTGACATTGTATGTGGTTTGAAAGAGAATGAATGTCGATGTTGGATGGGGTGTCAATTAAGCGAGCTGCTTGTTCTGAATGGCCTCAAGATTCTTGAGTGTTCTTGGAGCTTCACTCATCCAGGAGAGTGGAGTTGTGAACACTGCTGAACACATCATCAGGGACTGCCCACCTGAGTTTATGAAGAAGAGTAGATCGTTGATCAAGCAATTGAAGATGGTCTAGGACACTACTCATTACTCCTGCAATAATATCAGTGGCTATTTATTCTCTAAGATACAGACTCTTGGGCATGGTTTCAGACTGACAATCTTTTAATACCTCACCTACATGTGACACATGCCAATGAATGCCAGGGGTCCAGGAAATCATTCTGATTACGTCTTTACCTGATGGTGACAACTGTATAGTTTGCAGGCTATTAAAAAAAGACAACGAATGAAATTTGGACTTTCTGTTCTGCATTGTTCATGTCTGACATTGCACAATTTACTCACTGAGACACAGAGGATTTTGTATGGTTCATTTATCAATCTGTGGAGAGGAACAGCACAGGAATTGGCCCACATGGATGTATGGGATGTAGATCAGAAATGTCTTCAGTTTTTTGTTTCCTCTTGAGTAATGTGTTAGGAAACTCTAGAACCAGTTAGTGCAGTGAACCACAGCTGAACTCTCTTAAATCCAAATTATTTTACAGAAGTTGTGCTAAACTAAATCTATCCTGGACTACACTACAGGATGAATTAATACTGTCAAAGGGTGCACGCTGAACCAGGGAGCGTCACAAAGTGAACTTCATACCATATTCACAGAAGTGGTAGGCTGTTGAGCCAAAAAGCGCTTGTGCAGTGTTCAGCACTATTCACAACTCCACTCTCCTGGATGAGTGAAGCTCCAAGAACACTCAAGAATTTTGAGGCCATTCAGAACAAGCAGCTCGCTTAATTGACACCCCATCCAACATCGACATTCATTCTCTTTCAAACCACATACAATGTCACCAGGACATACCATATACTATACGCGCTGCAACAACTCGTACCTTCTAACTCAAAACTATTCCCACTGATTTGCCCTTGATCCATAATTCTTTATCTTTACTTCAGATTTTTATCAATTTTCCCTTTTCTAAAAAAAAAGTTTCTACCTCATGTTCATCCTGCAGTAAAACAGTTCTCATTCAAAATACTGATCTTTTAAGTAGTATTTTTTCTGATCACTCTCCACAATCTTAGTATAGAAAAGAGAATTTTCTTTGATGTATTCTTCTTGACATATTCCATTTAAGTTATAAAATAGCACTAGTTATCCAACATTAACTATTAACTTTAATCTGAGATGAGTCAACATCCATTTTATAAACTCAGTCTTCTTGTTCCTCACCCAATGAGAAGGGGCATACAGGTTCAGTTATCATTAACTACTATACATTCAGACAATACAGATCTATAATTTCTTTTCTTTATTAATTCACAGGATGAGGGTGTCGCTGGCTAAGCAGCATTTATTGCCCAAAGGGCAGTTAAGAGTCAAGGGTCTGGAGTTACATGTAGCCCAGACCAGGTAAGGATGGCAGTTTCCTTCCCTAAAGGACATCAGTGAACCAGATGGGTTTTTCCGACAATCGACAATGGATTCACGGTCATCGTTACATTCTTAATTTCAGATATTTATTGAGTTCAAATTCCACCATCTGCTGTGGCGGGATTTGAATCTGGGTCCTCAGAACGTTATCTGGGTCTCTAGATTAACAGTCCATAGATAATACCACTAGGCCATCACCTCCCCATATAATTGGTAATTTCTTGTATCAAGGATGATTCTTTCTTACAGATGGCTAGGTGGAAGTGAGTGTCAGTGTTAGTTACATGTCTGCCGATACACTGGTAAGGAAATTGCACTTGATTAATGGGTCATTATATTTTAAGTGACTTTACAATAAATTAAAAAATTTTTTTTTTGAGATCATCGAGTTCATGTTTGTTAACAGCCAGGAGTCTTGAAAACATTTCATAAACGGAAAATCAACATAAGGCTTGAACAGTCTAAAAGCAAAATCAGAATGAAACCCTCACACACCTCTAATTCTTGATCAGCTTCCAAGTTCTTTAGCTTCCGAATTTCACCGATTTCTACAGGACAGTCCTCGCTTCCTGTGAGGGAGCGATTTGTTCTGCGATGCTGTTGGTCAGTGATCTATAACAAGTTCAATTTTGTCAGTAGACCAAATAAGAAAAATCGCTTATTGGATCAAAACAAAATCTGATTCAATGGTATCTATGTAATTTCAATAAATTATAAACATTAAAATGTTAACAGATTTTCCAAAGCAGACGTCCGGGAAATTCACAAACTACCAGCAATCTTATGCAGAAAATGCTGTTATATTTATCATCAAGGGAAATTCAGAACTAAAAGATAAATAAGCCCACCTGTACAGTCATGGGTAAAAGGAGGGAGAAAGATAGAAATGACTGATTTGCCAAATATAGAAAGAAAATTAACTGCAGTCCACTTCATAGAAAACTGACAGATGATAAAACTCAACTCAATGAAGCAATGGAAAGATATTCAAATAATAGGCAAAAGGCAAAGGTGATAAACCCAAGAGAAGACCATGTGAAGAAAAAGAGGGACGTCAAAAAGCGAACAGGATGAACCTTACAATGTAGGAGCTCAGAAATGGAAAAAAAAATGTACTGAAAGCACAAACCAGTTCATCACTTATGAAAAGAAAAGCAGACCAACATCCTGAGTCAAAACTATATTCAGAGAAAAAGTCTGTATCAAAACTCAACGCAATGAACAAGCCTGTCCACGTAAGTAAAAGCCTGTGCTGTAAACTAAAGAACAATGATTCCCAGATCTGAAGTTACTTAAGTTGGTGGCCAGGAACAGATGACCTACTATTCCTGAATTTGGAACAATAAGAGAGAGAGTGGCTAAAATGCCAAGGCATGTCAAGATCACTTGTGGGCAGAACGAAGGCTTGTGGGCAGGGTGGTCAACTAATCTGCGTTTGGGTGTCTCAATGTAAAATGAACCATGTAATAAACAACAAAAACTATATTCTTAATGCACTGTAGTATATTGGGAGGAAATACTGTGCGTCTCACACTGATGGTATGAATGGAAACATGATCTTTAGCATTGGGGCAGCTTATTGAGCAAAGCCCCTCAATCCTGAGAAAGGCAGGTTAAAAGAGGGGATGCAGGAAGCGTAAACAAAAGTATTCTGGAAACAATGAAGGGAAGGTGGAGGTTAGATTGCAAGGCATTGGAATTGTGAAGACAGAATGACAAAATAATCTGATGAATGTTCACGTTGTGGGGCAGACAATGAAAGAAGCAAAAAGAAGTAATTTTTCTGGCATGAGAAGAGGGGATCTGATCAGGTACAAGAAATGGAACAGATAATGGTGTCATGGTAATGTCATTATATTAGTAATCCAGAGGCCCAGGTTAACACTCTGGGAAACATGGTTCAAATTCCACCACAGCAGTTGGTAGAATTTAAATTCAACTAATTAATAAATCTGCAATGTAAAGTCAGTTTCAGTAATGCTGTCCATAAAATTAAGATCAATTGTCGTAAAAACCCAGCTCGTTCACTAATGCCTTTTAGAGACGAATTTAGTAATCCTTACCTGGTCTGGCCTACATGTGACTCCAGATCCACAGCAAAGCGACTGAATCTTGACCTACCTCTGAAATGGCCTAGCAAACCACTCAATTCAAGAGAAATTAGCAATGCTGGCCTTGTCAGTGATGCCCACAGTCCATGAAATAATAAAAAAGTTGTGAGTCTGATATGACCTAGAGTGCTTTTAACCACTAATGCAGGGACCTGACTGAGAAAAAAAGTGGAACAGTTTAGAAACTCTGATGAGCAAAGTGCAGTCGTCATTAGACCAAAGAAACAGGGAGAAAAGAATAGTGTCTTTATAGAAGGTATTTTGTTAACTGAAGTATATGTAAGTATTTGTGGGATTCAGAAATAGATGTCTGTGAACAGTGCATTGTCAGATGAAAGAGAAGAAATCCAGGAAGGAAAGGGAAGATACATGGATGAACCATACAGAAGTGAGGGATTGGTGAAAATTGACATTGAAATTGGAAGCAGCGCTGATAGTTGTCAACGTAATGGAGACAACTGTTGATCAGGCACAATTAGCAATAGAATCAAAAAGAGTTATTTTTCACAAAGCATGAGCTCAACTAAGATATTATATGGTGTTCCAAGTGAGATATTTGATCTGAGGAAGTTAGTTGAAGGAATAGTGGAGAGAAAGATAGTGATGAATGGGAACTGACCGGACCACTGTTCGAGGAAAAAGCATTTTTAGTAATGGGTGGAGAACTACAGGAATAGTATGTTAATGATGAAAAGACGATTGATGGTAGACAGCCCAAAATTATCAAGTGGGAGGTGTTAGAAGTTAATGTAACAGGAGCTTGTTCAAATACCTGGCATCAGAGAGAGTCCACTAATGTACTTTCAGGAGACAAAAATGAGCTATATTGGGTTTGAGAAGGTTGCATGCAGTGAGAATGGAAGGGTGTGGAAGTTCTTCCTAAGAAATAAAATTACCAACAGTCTGGAAAATTATGTTTTAGTCTTCAGCAGCAGAACCATGATGCAGGGGCAGACAGAGCATTTAGCCACGAAAATTAACTTCTACCGCAAGATAAAAATGCTCTCTTTGTCAGCAAGTTTGATAACACATCATACATTTTAGTTGTACTTACTCATGATTAGCAGATTACCTGTAACACTCTTGTCGGACCATCAGGAATGACACGTAAAGACAGAATTCCTGACCCAGGTCTCATCTTCTGGTTTATGAACTGTTGCTCAGCTGGAACTTGTTCCAGACCAAAGGAAGAATCGGGACCCAGTACTACCTCTGCTCCATCATATAAGCCTTTTGTTGCCTAGATAAATGAGCGCAGTTACAGTTCACTGAAAATTAGTACCTTCAAATTAAAAGCATATGAGCAAAAAGATCAGAGCATATTTCTACGCTGCATCTGGCAAATGTGCTAAACGCAAAGGGTGATTGTGAGTGCAGGTTAGCAACAAGCATCCATTTGCAGCTCAAATTTCTGGCATCGGGCAACATTCCCTGGTAAACTTGCTACCTGAAATATTTTATTGCACTAAGATCCACTCAATCATCACAGCCCTGCTTTGGTTGAGCTATAATGGATTGTCAATGCCTCGAATTTGAAATACTCATCCCGGTGTTCACTTCCCTCCATTGCCTTGGCCATCTGTCTCTGACACCTCTTCCTGTCCTACAACAGGTCTGATTTCTTCCAGCTTCAGCCTTTTACTCATCACTTCTTCCTAATCCCATAAAATAATCCAAGAACATCATCCTTCATCAGACAGCCAGTTTATAGATATATTTGCTCAACTCAACAATATTAGTGATAAATGATACTATATGTTTGAGACATGTAAGTAGAGAATCTCTATTTGAGCATTTTTTTGTCTCCCAGGACAACTTGGGATAAAAATGGATAATTCTCTTGGGAACCAACAAACAAATGCCGGTCAATGTTGGGGTTTGAACTTGGGTCAACTTGTGTGCAGCCTGATTTTCCATTTTATCTCTGGTCAGTCAAAAAAAATATTTCAAGGGTTCTAGCTTGCAAAAACTTATCTTCATATTACTTCTTGTCTATGTAACATGTCACTGCAAAGTAACTAATTGTATGTGGAATGCTTTGATGTATTTCTGAGTGTATGATAATATATAAATACAAGTCTGTGCATTTTCAAATAAAACTGGCAGTAGTACCAAACCACACAGACCAGAAGACAGCAATTATGATTCTTACCTTATCCCTGGCACAGCAGAAATTGGGAGTAAAGAAGAGGAAAATATTGTTTATTTAGTGGCTTGTGTGAGAAATGTGTCAGTGGATGTTGGTGAGAATAGGATCAGAATCAAGGATATCCAATACTACCTACCACAAAGAAAGAACAGTTGCAAGGATTGTAAAGGTTATAAAATAGGAAATAGGAAATCAAAAAAGGTGACAAGTCTTTTTTAAGATGAAACTTGTTGCTTTTTGTCAACAGAACGGTTGCCTGATAAAGATCAGCTTACATTGAAGAACTCCGTGCACCTTCAATAAGAAATAATATGGTTATATTATTTATATTTTCCTTCCTCTTTTTATTAAGTGCCCATTGTGAAGCATTATTCTTGTTTTGATAGGCTGGGCACTAGACCCCCATCCAAGAATCAGGCAATCTGCTCTCAAATCAGCTTCAAATTAGGAATTGCAAGAAGCTGTGACTCTCCCAATATCCCTTCTCACTGAATGAAAACGTCCTTGGTTTGGTTTCTCCTTGACTGGTCAAATTTTAAGAATGGAGTGGCCAAGTCTGCACGAAACACCTGTGGCTAATGGAAGCCTTTCAGTAAAGCACAAAACTGACAGTGTGAAATGTTCAATCTAATTAGGGCATTGTAAGGACTCCACCTACACAAGCCTCCATCTGGCGAGGTACAACGCTGGGAGCCTCAATTTGTAAAATACACTCACCTCCAACATTCAGAAAAGTACACCATAACAGAGTATATCCTTTAAACTTTGACAGCCTGAACATTCCGAGGAAATGCCAGGCTGAAGTATACAGGGTTACAGATTTGCCATTGACAGCAGCAATGAGTGACAGCTATTTAAGGTTACAAATTAAAAGTGGCATTGACAAGATCAATTGACCAAAGTTGAGTGCTTCTGAAATGCATCAGTACCAACATACTGAATAAGCCAGTGACAATAAAGAACGCGAAAAATTGTCCTGCGTGACTTTCTCTCCCTCCCTCATTTCCTCATTCTATGGATTGTAAGATGAGGTATCAGTAGCTAAAATAAAACGATGTCAAGGTTTATTCTGCCGCTGTCAATATTTTTACCTGTACTACCATGCTCATCAGGCCACAGCTCAGGCGTCCATCACGGAAACACCATGTTTGTGTATTGCTGCGACGTCGCTCTGGCTTTTTCAGCATGAGTGGCTCATATCTACAATAGACAAAGTGATGAGAAATTATATAATTATACATAAAAATTCATATTTCCCAGACACGCTTTGAAACTAACTATAAAATAGGTAGTTTTTTTTCTTGTTGGCCCAATGGATAAGTATACTGCCTAACATAGAAACAAATTAGAGTAGGAAGTCTCAGATTTACCACCCAGTTGTTGTGAAGCCAGGGTAACATCTGGGATGTAACAACTTGTCTAACAACATCCAAGAACTAATGAGCAAAAAGTTAATTAGGTTTCTGCTCCCAATTGACATTTAGTGATTCTACTGGAATTTGCAAGCACAGACATTGTGGACAGCATGTTCAAGTTAATCTGCTATGTTTCCCATCCTAGGCTGAATCGTTGGACTGGAATCATTAAAGGTGAAGAGTGATTCTGAAGAAAAGTCATCAATCTGAAATGTTAAATTTGTTTCGTCTTCCTCAGATCTTGCTCGATTTGCTAAGAACTTCCAGCATTTATTTGTGACTCCCAGTATCCACAGTATTATGCTTTTGAACTCCATCGTAGCAATTTGGGAGAGGAACTGGAGGGTTGGCAATTCATCACTTTTGATGGAGAAGAGAACAACCAAGATTACGTGACATGGTTAGATTGGAAATTCATTATGTGCAAAAGTGACAGGGGTGAACAATATTTTATCTCTTGTGTGGAAAGACACACTGTACAATTGAACTGTACCAAGGCAAATTCAATGAAATGTTCCACAACCATCAACTAAGGGCCATTTATCCCATAAAATTTCATGATTTCAGACTGCATAAAGTCACCCTCACTGTGGACAGTACCCCATGTATTTAACATCCTGAGGAAAGTCTATCCTCAAAACTCCAGTTCCCAACGGTAATCAAAATAAACGTTGGAATATTTTGACATGCTCAAGCTCTGTTTGATTCACTGACGACAACAAGGAGGGCTGATATTAACTAGGAGACAGACAGTAACATGAAGGAGATGAATTTGCCCCTTCTACAATAAGGATAGTTATTATTCCCAGCAGCTTTATAATTGCTCACAAAAGCTGGAATTATTTGCATCAGAATTTTACAGCTTAAGTTCCTAAAACATAACACATCGACAAATGACTAAATTGGAAAGCCTTCTTGCCCCACCCATTCACTTTATCTTAATTTACCTGCAGTCAGTGACAGCACCCAAGCCTGTAATGTCTAGGACCAGTCCAGAATTTGACTGCCTACTGGAGGAGGGTTTGTTGGGGTTATGAGGAGGAGAAGAACCTTCATGGCATATCATTCCATTACTGGCCATGCGCCAAAGCTGTGATCTTTTACCTGGTTCCTAGATAGCATAGATAGAAGCAGAATTTTATTATGTGTCATAGGTTAAAACACTGAATAAGACACATCAATAAGCTATTTCAGTAATACAATAAATTTAGTTTAACCATAATATTTTCTCCCGACTCCTTTTAAAAACATCTTTTGTTACTGGGCTATGGCTGCCTCTACTTCCTTGCCCAACTCATCATTCTTCATGTTTGAACTTTTACAATGGTTAGCCAACTAACTCAATCATGATGGGCACTGCAGCCACTGCAGCTATGCTCAATTCTGTTCTCAACAAACAACTATGTAAGTGCATTCCAGAACAGAGTCACTGGTTAGGAACAGGAACCTTGATTTATTAACCACCCTGTATCCTTCCCTACTCCCACCCCGAAAAAGCCCACTAAATCCTCAGGTAATACTTACATATCCCAAACGACTTACAGTACAACAGTGAGAATGCTTCAAAGTACTTTATCAACTGCAAAATACAGATATTTTGTGGCCCTGAAAGGTGCTAATAGAAGCACAAGTAATTTTTTCCATGTACTGGAGTTATGAATTGAAGTTGAACGAAACAGGAGCATGGGGCTATTGATTTTCTATTGCACTACACAGGTTATGTAATTTTAAATGAAGTTTAGCTCTCAATTTGTTCTATTTATAATAATCCCATGATTGCTATACTGATATTGCTCCACTCTTCCTCCTGCTTTCTCAACTCCTCACCTGATTGTCATTCTAACAACTAAGGCTTTCAAACATAGATATAGATGACTGAATCCAGCAAAACATTATTCCTTGCCCTTCCACCACATGCATAAAAAATAAATACATGCATCTCCTCCATCAACACCTGGTTAACAAGTTAAAAGAAATTAGAACTTATTTGTTTCTGAGGCTCACTTTATAAAATCAGTGAGATACTGAGCCTTTCAGATCAGGCTGGTTTCTTGGTATAAGCGTTGGTCTCGGGAGAATTAACTGATCTGCAAAACAATTCTAAAACTGATATCAGCAACTTAGTCTGGAATGGTGAAGAAACTTCTATCTAGTTATAAGGGCTCAAACAGTTGAGAGTATTACAGCTGAGCACAACACTCATTGTTTAGGTCCTTCTATGAATATCTGTGGAAGAGACAGAACTCCACTTCAGTAAGTGTCAACATTTCCTGCACAGAAAGTGAGTAAGTGTACATGCACATGCGTGCTTTGAAAGGGATGCAAAAAGTTTGGATACATACTTTGGTTGTAGCTGTGATTTCCATTCAATGTCAACTGTTGCAAGGGACTTTTTCAATGCAGTTAATTTTTTGTTTACCTTTTTTTTCAGTATCACTCTTCCAGTTGTGGGTGCGACATCCAGAACCAATTCTGCAAACCTAATATTTTTATTTCCTGAACTTCGAGTAACTGGCCTCCCAGAAGATTCTGTAAGCCTAATTTAAAAAATACAAAGAAACTACAAAGTTGACATAAAAATTTCAAGTATGTTCAGAACACAATGCATCTTACTACAACCTCAGGATCATATTTCCAGTCAATTCTGTACTTCTGAAGTGAAATTATTTAATACAAGGAAATGTAGCAGTTAATAGCTAGTTGCCACAAATAAAAAAAGTGATCAGATGATTTGTTTTGGTTGAATTGATTTAAATGAATTAAAAAAGGATTCTAGGAAACTTTCCTGATCTTCTTTAAATAGTGTCATGGGGATTTCTGCACTTGTGTGAGATGCATGTCATGTAGATTTTTCAAACGAGAGCTAGGTTCAGTACAATAAGTTGTTTACCACAATTTTCAATCCTGGCATGGGAAAAAACTGAGACACAATACAGTAATCATAGAGAGATATTTAACGTTTCAAAATAAAAATTACGTAGATCTCTTCTCCAGGAAAAGTCTTCTATTTTGGCTGTACATTTCCCTCTGCCTGCCTATTTTGGGCCATATACAAAGAGAACAATTTTGAAAGTACAATTCTGGAAATAACTGGTAAGATGCAATACAAAAGCTTAAATATTGGATGTTCCATGTTTCCTTAAGAGGTTTAATCTCTAAACTTAAACACAGCGGATCATAAAGAAGAAATTCACTTCTTTCCTTCAGTTGGAAATGTCTTTTGAAACCATATCATGGTTCCTGAAGTTGCATCTAATTGTCCAAAACCAATACAGAACATTACAACGCTGACAGTAAGTTCAATTCTGGGAAACAGAAACTGAAGCCTACCCAGAAAAAGTATAGGTGGCAGCGATATAGATGAAATTTTCATAGTAAAGCTGTTTGGACTCTTTGAAATCATTCATATCACAGGTAATTTCTGATGAGCCTGCCCCTTTCACCGTTAGTGTGATGAAAGGCTCAAGGACAGGTTCGTCCCAGGCATAATTCAGTGAGGTACCTGGCTTTACCTCGGTCTTTAGTCTCGGCTCTGCCACACCATGTTGGTTGAAAATGATTGCAACCTACGAAAGAGAAAGAGAGGAGGTCAGGAACTTGGAACTTGTGGTGAGAGCTGAACACATATTTTGTTATTTCATAGAAGTGGTCTAACAGCCCATTCTCTAGCTGATTGCACTTGCTCTGACAGAAATTGTTCTACTTGACCTCTAACAACCACATCATCTTCATTGCTCCTAGGTGTAACATCAGGAGTTTTCCCCTGATTCACATGATTCTAGTTCTGCTAGGGCTCTTTGGTGCTAAACTTGCTCAAAGAATGCTCTGATGTCAAGGACAGTACTGTTACTTCCCTTCTAAAGTTCAGCTCTTTTCACCATGTCTAGACCAAAGCTGTAATGAGGTCAGGAGCTGAGTGGGCCTGTTAGAACCCAGACGGAGAGCTGGTGAACACTAATGTCGAGTAAGTGCCACTTCACAGCAGAATCAACTACACCTTCCATCACTTTGCTGATGATTGAGAATAGACTGTTGCGGTGGTAAATAGATGAGTTTGATTTGTCCTATGTTTTCGCACTAAGATATACACTGCCAAGTGTAGACCAGTGTTCTAACAGTACTGAATCAGCTTGGCTACAGGCTTACCTTAGTGTGAGTTATCTCCTAGTTTTGCAGATGTGACAAATTATTTGCAATTAGTTTTGTTCTTTCTACTTCATGAGGAGCCGATTATAAATCTTGAATTGTACAGTAGATCTGTAGATGTGTATGGTTAGTAGGGATTTACCTCTGAAAAGTTGTCGATGCGGAATGGCGGTGGCAGCTGTTCGGTGTTACTGAATGCAATATGGTATGTCGCTCCTTTCAGAGTAATCTCCACTCGGAGGAGATGACAGTTGCCTTGAGTATCTCTGCAAAAAGAAAAGTTGGGTTAGAAAGCACTTCAAGGCTGCAAATTACAGCTGGCTTGTAACACAGCAAGGGATAACCAGAAATGAGGACAGAAAACGCAAAACAACTTTAAACCAACATCAGGACTTTGTGACTAATTGTGTTGCTAGATCCAACTCCTGTGAACAAAATGTTCTTTTAAAATAACCCACTCTGATTTTCAACAAAACAGGCAGCATCAGTGTCCAGAGAAAATGTCAAACCTGCTCAGTTCTTACAGCAGTTTTTGGCTTTATTTCTGATTTCCAGCATCTATATAAATTGTTATACTGCTTTAGACTTTGTCTGCTATTCATTAGGTGAATCACACTTGGATTCTGCCATGCAGAGTGATCCTGCTGTATTTTGCACACTTACATGTCCTTCATACACAGGGGGTAGAGTGGATGGATTACTTAATCTTGAGTTTAAACTCCAATCTTGATTTTGTACCCACAAGCTTTCCTTATGAATTGCCGCAGGAGGCTCAAGAATTGCTGTAGTAAGCTCAAGAATGGGAATATCAGCCAATTTTCCACTCAATAGCGAGGGGAAGTTGAGGCCATATGTGCCACATTATACTCACTGTGGCTAAAATTGGATTGCTCAGCATAAGTTAGACATTAAACCTGTGTTTGTAGCCCATGATACTCTTACCCACAGAGCTAACAGGATAGGACATGCAATCCTTGCCAACTTGCATAAATCAAGTATCAATAAGCCTTCTGTATTTTGCACATTAGCTTTTTTATTCAGGTTTGTAATCATGTCACAGTTTCATCATAATGATTGCAGTATATATAAATTTTACAGGTAACAGTATTTGATGTGGAAAAATATTAACAGATGTTTAAAGCTTTATGAAAAATGCAGTAAATTGGAAAAAAAAACCTATCTTTTGGCTTGTAACCACACAGACAAGAAATTTGTTAACTTAAAATCTTTTTGGATAGACATTGTGAAAATACTCTTTCAAAAGTATTAGTTATACGAATGAGACTGAAGGGGAACCGGTGCTGGCATAGCGTTTTCAAACTGCGACCCTTAAAATAAAGTTCAACTGTTTTGATGGCTAACATCTATCTTTAATGTCTCTTTTCAATCAGAAAACAAACATTTTTATACACAGCATCCATTAGAAAGATCAGATTAGGAGAAAACACAAAGAGATCCCAAATCCCAGAAAGTAGACAGTACATCTTGGCAATACCTAACCACGGATGAAATTCCCTCACAAGGAGAACTGAGTCAATTGCACTGCAACAGATTACTATAGATTCAGGAATAGCCAAACAATATACATAGTTAAAAGGGTAATAAACATTGTCCCAGTCAGAAAGCAACTATCATTTCATCAGTACAATAGGTAGAAGTTAGTAAACTTGAACTCACACTTGGTCATCTAAAGCTTTAACACAAAAGTAAAATAAACAAACAATAGCCAACGCACAAAGAATCTAATCAGGTTCCCATTATTAATACTATTTTATTGTTTTTCAATATGCGGCCCATAGTAGCTGTCAACTGTACCTAATATACAAAGGAAAAGCATAGTGCAGGAGTTGGTAGGGCAGAACAATCTTGACAAATTTGGTACCTCTCACATTGCCACTGACAGCAGAAATTACCAGTTTCCTATTACTAATTAAATCTACATTTCTCTATCAGATGCCTGGCCCATTAATTAGGTTCACATTTCTTCTGGGATACATCATGCTCACCTCATGTTGATGTGGAAGGAGTTGTTCTTGTTAACCTCAAAGCCCCCCGACCAAGTGCAATTGGAAACATCCATGAGCCGTACACACAATAACTGATCATAATCATTTCTTGGCCAATGAAATACAACGCTGGCCCCAGGTAGAGTTGAAATGTAACCATCTGGATTCTGAGTGCCCTGAGAAAGAAAGTTCCAATTAATATTATATTGTTGTTGGATCAGGAAACTGCGCAAACAAGGTTAAAAAAAAAACCAAACGTGGCCTAGGTCACAATAGAGTCTAGCATACAGTTTTGGTCAACAAACATTCGAATTGTTTCAGAAAGAGAGGGGGGAATAGGAGGCAGGAAAGGAACCTGGATTAATACAGTACCACCTTGTTCTTCACCTGTCTTCGGCTTTTGAATTGAATGACCACAAACTAGAGGGCATCCAAAATTCTGCTGTCCATGTTCTGCCTCAGAACAAGTCCCACATACCCACTACTTCTGAATTGGGAGACCTACAATGGCTCTCAGTTAAGCCATGCCCCAATTTTAAAATTTCATCCTTGCTTTTAAATCCATTCTTAAAAGTCACCCATTCCCATCCCTATAATCTGCCCCAGCGCTAAGTTTTTCAATTCTGGTCTTTTCAGCATACTTTATTTTAATCACAACACCACTGAGAGCCCTGAACTCCATAATTCTCTCCTCTCCTCTCCGCCCCCATATAAACATGGCCATCTAATTTCCTCTTGCATCCTTTATTAGGGCCTTTGAAATTAAACTCTTCAGCTAGTCTTTTGGTCATCAGCCTAACAGCTCATTATAGATATTTTCTAATCAACCGCTGTGGATAGTTATGACATACCTATGGAGCAGGTGGAACTTGAACTTAGGCCTCTTGGCTCAGAGCCTGGGACACTACCTTTATTAGATCATTTCATGGTTGTGTCTTAGGTTTCATTATTGTGCCTGTGAAGCATTTGAGTAACTTTTGCTACCTGAAGATACTATATAAATGCATTACTTCTTACCTTGAGGGTATTTTAGAATGCTTCAAATCCAAATAAACACTTCTAAAGTGCAATTATAGCTGGTTCATAGACAGAGAAGCTAATTTGTAAACAGCAAGACTCCACAAACAGTAAATTAGATGAATGACTAATTAAACTCGAGTTGGCCATTTGTGTTAGAAACAAACATTGGCTAAAGATACTGGAGGGGGGGTGGGGGTGGGTGATTTCTGTGCTTTGCTCGATACTATGCATGGCATATATTTTACCTCCAGCTGCCAACAGAACCTCAGTTAACTCCAACACATCACTTCCAACAACAAATCACCTCCTCAGTACTTTACTGAAGTGTGGGCCTAGAGGTGTCTGAATCTGAGAAAGGAGCCTAAACCATGACTTGAAAGGTCGGAGTGTGATTGAATGAGATTGAATATCTGACACACGTGAAAAACCACATATTGATCTTTAGCAGACCAAAAATGAGTTAGGAGAAACAACTGGAGAAACCCAGATTCTCAACCTTGAAGATGGTTAGAATAAAAGGTGCATTTATACATGTATATAAAAGATAGAAAATCATACAGAGGAGGCAAATGTAGAATACTGCTTCAAGCTAAATTGCAACAGCAGAATGAGGTGACAAGTTCAGAAGGCAGATTTAGGAACGATGTCAATAATTGCTTGCTAACACAATGAGTGAAATAAACTTCCAGGAAAGGTTTTGGAGATGAAAGCCTTATAATTAGTTAAAAATCAGCTGAATGACAGGATAGCAATACTGTAACATCTTTCCTCATGGATGAATTAAGATGAGTTGAATTATCTGCCTTGTGAGTTAGCTTATGCCAATACAGGCATATTTATCAATGCAACTAGAGTGCAAAACTGAACAATGTATCCAACATACAATATCAATACATCAGTTAAGTGTTTTAGAAGGAATCAAAAACAGATCTTAATATCACAGATGGGCCAACTGATGACTAAGTAAAGCCACTAACAATGTACAACACTGATGGAAAAAGCTGAACATATTACACTAAATGCTCAAACATCACTACCCTAGGTCTCTTTCAGATGTTTATGATGCTTTAATTTGTTCTCACTATTACAGTCTGCAAACACTACATATCAAGCTATTGTACAAAGGTTTCAAGCACCATCAAATCCTTTTCGCTACTTTAATAGATAGCTTATCCAGAGGGGAATTTGGTATTTGTTTGATATTTATTTGATCACCCCTGAAGATAAAGGTTTTCTTTGTATTCAGCAATACACTTAATTTTTAAATGAGAACATCAACTTATTTTGGGAACACTGGCAGAAATGATTTGGAACCATATTCCTACCTGGCCTCTGGCAAATTCTCGTTGGGCAAAGGCTAGCTTATGTGAGGATTTGTTGTCCAGCAGGTATCGGGGTGCAAAGGTCACTATGTTGGTATCTCTGTACCGCCCTCTACCTTTCCGGATATCAATTCCTAAGATACAAAGACGAAAGAATTTTAGGAGACAAATTACCAAAAACAACAAATGCTGCACCGGCTACACTGCAGTCTGTGGATAATGTGTCATTGATCATACTTTCATTATGTTTAAGTATGATCAGCATTGTACCTTTGAAAAACTTGAAAGATTGTTCCTTTAGATAAGTGAAGTATTTTATTCAGACTCACCAATACTATAAATGAGTCCGGGTCTGTTGCCATGCTGAATCACTTTCACTGCTCGCACACCACTGCCTCCATCTGGAGAGAATTCCTGACACCAACCAGGAACTGCATCTGGGTGGATCCCCTTCCCAATTCTCATGGTACACCTGCAAGGGTTAGAGAGACCGGAGGATAAATCTACTCAGCCCCATACAGATCAGTAAGACATGGATTCATTTCACACAGATATAAATACCACAGCTATGATCTGAAATTATTTTTAAAAAGTCTTTATTTCCAAACTCAGCATCTCATGGCTAAAATTAGACCTTTGTAAAGGTTAAGAGCAGGAAGATCCTGTTCATAATTACAAATTGTCTAAATTCACAACAATTCCCTCAGTAAATCAGATTAGCCAGGGATGTGTTTTACTGTACACTTTACTCACATGTTAGGTTGCTCTTTGTCTGCAAAGCTAAACAAGAGGGGGCTGAGGCTTCGTGCAAGCTCATGCTCCTCAAACTGTCCTGCTGCATCAGCCTTGGCATTGTCCTGTCGAAAAATTAGTGGCAGCCCTGAAGAAGATTGGAATGAAGCAGAGCATTTTAGACCACAGATTTTAATTCACCACCTGCAAGTCTGCAACATTATGGCATGCACCTATATTTACTTTGGAACTTGATTTTTTTGTTTTACCTGTCTTGTTCAGGAGCCAATAAGGTGCAGAAATGAGTATCTTCAGGGAACCCTCTGCTCTGCATACTATGCGAATGCTCAGATTCAGCAGGCGCTTTTTGGTGTCGTAAAGGCGCATACGAACATGATAGTTAGTGGTTCCTGCTGGAATTAGGAGTTCCTTGCATACAGGAAAGTTTTCTAGTGTAATTCCTGACAAATAAATTATAATTAAAACATATTTCAAAAAGAGTGTTTTTTAAAAAAACATGTAAAAGGTAAAGTTGCCACAGTCCTACTGGACTACGGGGCTTTCTCTCTTAAATTTCCTCTGAAAAGTAATTAAGTATATTGAAATTCCTCGACACCACCACCACTCTCCTCCTGAGAGACCATCTGTGGTAACTGTCTGGTTTTAATTATCTTACACATCCAGACAAATCATGTTTGTGAAAATAAAGACTGCAAATATTTAGTGCCTATTGTGATGAAAGGTACTCAACACACAAGGAATGACTTCAAAATGCTCACTAGTTTAATCAGACAAATGGTACAATCATGATGTATATAAGAACTCACAAATAACAATTATATGAAGGGCCAATTAATTTGTTTATTTCAGTGGTACTGTTTTAAGGTGAAATTATGGCCAGGACATCAGAAAAACCTTCCACATTTCTCTGAATACTGTCATTTGAGCTTTAACATACACCAAGAATATTCATTCAAGTCTGCCATGGGGCTTAAACACAAAACCTTCCAACCAGAGATAAGAGTTATTTGGTGAGCCAAAGTGGTAACTTGTTTTTAGTGCCAAATCAAAAATACCCATCTACTTCATTGACATTGTATCCAATTGACAATATACTGGAAATAACCTTTTTACAGTTGTCAGTCATATGTTGTAACTTAGTTGGGTCATACTTTGTATCCAATTGACAATATACTGGAAATAACCTTTTTACAGTTGTCAGTCATATGTTGTAACTTAGTTGGGTCATACTTTTTTCAACGCACAGCAAATCCACTTGTATCTGCGGGAGAAAGTTTAAATGGGAGACCCGCTTTTCATATTTAGGGTCTCTCCCTATAAACATGGACTGTTTCTCCTCCAAATGAGAGATGAAATCTATACTTCCAGCCCTTCTGTTTTATTCAATCTTTTCACTGCTCAATAACATTTGTGCAAATTAACGTTAGAGAGAATTTCCTTCCAAAACCACTGGGTGTGGGTGTACCAACAGCACATGGACTGAAATGGTTCAAGTAAGTGGGTCACTACCACTTTCTCAACAGTAATGACAGGCAAAACAATATGAAAAAACTGAAGACACAAAAAAATTCTGACATCTTACCAAGTTCGATGTTCTGAGATGTATCAGCTGTGTGGAGCACAGCATCTTTCCCCTGTTTCAATGGCCCACGGATGGAGGTACCTTTCACATAGTAGGAAAGCTCACAGGGTAGTAGATTGGTCAGAACTAGGGTGGGTAGCAAGTAGATGGTGTGGCCTGGTTGCCGGTAAACCTGCATAGCATTGCCAGACATCAAATTTAAGGGCAGGTAGTCAGGATAGTTCTCCTTCTTAACTGCCACACAATACCTAGAAGTAATAACAAGAAATTTCAACCTATCATGAAACTCCGGCTACATACTGCATTCTTAGTAAACACTCTGCCTTTATGCAAGATACTTAAAAGAAATAGAATGAGTGTCACAGAAGTGATCAGGTAATGATAGATGCTATAAGAAGTGGATTTAAGGGGCTTAAGGAGGAGAGTCAGTTCCAGGGAGAGGACTTTAGGAACAGTATTGCAAAATATGAGGCTGAAGACACTGCTATCAAAATTGGAACAAAGGGAGAAGCGGGAGAAAGTATAAGACAGCTAAAGCCAGTGAAGCAGGGTGAAAGACATGTACAAACATAAGAATGAGAATTTTAAACTCGAGGTAGTAGACGCATTTAACTCTTAAAATGTCTGTTAAAAATTGCCATACTGTTAATAAAGTTAGTGAGAGGGGAATATTTGTTCCCTAATGACTTAAGTATGCATGATAAGCTTTGGTGACATTTGGTGCTACTTTTTTTCTACTCATCAAAGAAAAGGATTAAATGATATGGAAAAAGTTAGCTTTTATCTCTTCTTCCCCAGAAGATTTCATGACTTAGTTTTCTACTAATTTTCTCCTAAATTGAAGACGACTGCAACATTTCCAGCTTTCCGCAAGCATAAAAAGATTTGATTTCAAAGTTCCCCAAGATTGAGTTGAAACCCCCAGTAGTTGTGTGGAAATCTGAAGCTGGGCTGAGGTTTTTCAGTGTTTTGGTCAGGTCATATTCAACACTGCTGCATTCAGTTCTGGTAGCCATGACTCAAGGGAGCCATCCAGGCCTTGAGGCAGTGAAGACAAGTCCAAGAAAACTAATCGCTGGTGTTGCATGCTCAAACTTTTAGGACTGATGTAATAAGTCAGTGCTCTTTAGTTTCAAGAAGACAAGGTTCAAGGAATTTTACAGCAGTTTAATAAGTAACAGGTAAGGCAAATCTGAAACAATGTCTGATACATCAAAGAAACAGGACAGAATGGCACTGGTTCATGCTTGTGAAAGGTAAAATTAGGACAGACATCAGGGAATATTTCTTTACACAAAAAGTGCTAAACATCTGGAATGCATTGCCAGGAAAAGTGGAGGAAACCTGGACATTATTCAGTTAAGAAACAGCTGGTTCCTATAATGTGAAATCTGTAAGTTTGGCTTTCTGTAAGAATGAGATCAAACAGATTTGAAGGATTGCCTTCAATCAAACTTATTTTATGATTCTATGTTTTCCTTTCATTTGATGAACGTGATTACCTTTTCCAAAAATATGATAAAAATTCACAGATATCAATTGCTTCTTCAAATAATCTACCATTTTAAGATTATATAGGCAATAAAAAGGCCCTTTGCTGAGCTCTCACAACACCAATCTTCCTCCAATATTTGTGCAGAAAGTATAATCTTTTAAAATAATTGAAACATTTCCAGGAGAAAATTCTAAGCAAGAGTTGGCTGCAGATTAAAGCTTTCTCTACATTGCCTCGGCAAGAATTCAGGTCAGGTATTGACCAGATCACATTTAAAGCAAAGTTTCCTCTACTCAACCCTAATAATGTGATTTTACTCCACTTTCATTGTTCCTTTCTGTTTCATTTGGTATTCTCCATCCTATTTTGGTAAATGTTCAATGACAATTCAATACAAGGGTATGACTCATGAGGATTTTGCCCAAACTTTGAACTGAACTGAGAACAGCAAAATTTATTTTCACTTGAAACAGCACAGAGCCTGACTATTTTGACTTATCACCCTGTTTGGATCTAAACTCAGCTTTGAAAGTAGTTGAGCAGTGATTGCATTTTTCTGTACCACCCTGCCTCCTTCTGACTGTGCTTTCCTCAAGAATGATATACAAGAAAAGTTCCTATGTGAAATGAAAACTCTTGGTAAAGAGATTAGAAGTGCACCCTCTATGACAACTGTATGCTCTTTTATTCTCCAACAATTTAAATTTTAATAATTTAAAAACTGTATGACTAGAAACACAAGATTAGCTTCTTTGGCAAGATCAGAGGGTCAAATATTTCAAACAAAGCCTTTCCTCAAAACTGGAATTTTCCTACACAGTGACTAAGTATTGCTTCATGTAGGTTGATCAGAAACGTTTTCAGGAGATTGCTGCTTATAAACCCTCTCCTGCAATGTCTTGGGAATTTACAGAAAGAGGAACATCAGAAAAGGTTGTGTACCTGTAGGAGCAGTTGTCATCACAGTCTGATGAGTGACATTCACGCTTGCTGCTGTTCACCTCTCCTACTTTTGCCACACTGGTCCAATGGATAGGTGTTTTACAGAAGAACAGACCAAGACCCTTCGGTCTTGCTTGGAGACGCCATGATGTTAGGTGGAGGGGAATTGCTAATGAGTCACTTGGTAACACTGCTGGTAGCACCACAGGTTCTGAAATTATCAGAATTAAATTTACGTAAACATTAGATCATAAAAAAAAAACTTTGAAAGCTTTGTCTGAGAAAGTAAGAGTGCCAAATACCAGTCTTAAGCCCGAGCGCATCACTAATGATGGCTCTGAGGACATGCAAGCTGAGACAAGGGGCTGAAGAGAAAGACATCACATTTTTCTGTTCTTCCCACATTCGGTCATGAATAAGGAAGTCCATTCAATTGCTCTGAATTCATGCATTTATTATATTCTAAAGTCACACCTCCCACCACTGCATCATCCAAATGTTTCTTATATTCATTCCAGAAACTTTCTTTATTCAACTACTCCATTTTGGAGTTTACTCCATATGCTGATTTCTGTGTGCAAAGAGAAATATCTGAACACTAATCCTAAATTTGACTTTTAGCAGTTTGAATACATTTGCTTTTACAACCCTCATACATAATTAGTATGAACGTGTATTCTTTTCCCCCATTCTCATCTCTCTGTATCTAGTTGCATAAGTATCTCAGACACCACATTTCCAGACAGGAAGACTTTGGGTGTCTCCAGTCTTGGATCAAATTTCAAGCTCTTGATTTGAGCAATCAATCTTTTGGCTCTATTAATCAATCCGTGTGGAGCCTAAATGTTAAGCTTGTGTTTTGGCGATCAGAGCTAGACATATTATGCAAGGCTTGAAAATTCCCAAGAACTACTGACTGATCTGATCACATAACATAATATTCTTAGCTTTATTGAAGATGAGAGTAAGGGATGAACCTGAATCGTCACCACTAGGGAAAAGATACTTGGATGGTTAATGAACCTAAAAGGTGACAAGTTCTAAAGACCAGATGGCTTGAATTCAAGGAAATTTAAGAAAGTGACGACACTGATAGTAGAAGCATTTGTCATAATCTTTCAGAAAGATCCGAAAGCAGCAAATGTAACAAATATATTCAAGAAAAGAGGCAGAAAGCAGGGAAGTCGAGGCTAGTTAACCTAACATCTACCACAGGTGAAGGTGCCAGAATTTATTATTATGGAGCTTATAGTAGGATACACAGAAAATCGCAATTTGCTAGCACAGCTAACATGGCTTTGTGAAAGAGAAATCATGTTTAACTAATCTATTGCAGTTTTCTGACTAAATAACATGCATCGAATATAAAGTGGAACCAGTAGAGGTAGTGTACTTGGATTTCAAAAAGGCATTGGATAAGGTGCCCTATCAAAGATTGCTGCACCAGATTACTGCACATGGTGAAGAAAGTAACATGCTAGCATGGATAAAGCATTAGTTAGCTAACAGGAAGCACAGGAATCCGTTAAATGATTCTTCCTCCAGGTTGGAAATCTGTCACTAGTGGAATCACACAGGAATTAGTTGTAGGTCCTCAACTATTTACAATCAATATCAATGATAAGTGGACTGAATGCCTGGTAGCTACACTTGCCAATTACACCAAAATTGGTAGGAAAGTAGATTGTCAAGATAAGATGGAAAGTCTGCAAAGGAATGCAGACAGATTAAGAGATGCCAAAAATTTGGCAAATGGAATATAACATGTGCAAATGTGAACTTGTTCATTTTGGCAGCAAAAACAGGAAAGCTGTACACTTAAATGATGAGAGCAGTACATGATGCTACACATGACTCTGGGCGTTCTGGTACCTAAATCACAGAAGTTACTTTTGTGTGCACAGCATGTGATTAGGAAAACAAATCAGAGTGTTATCATTTCTGGCAAGCAGAATGGAAAATAAAAGTAGGGATGTTTTATAGCAGATACACAAGGTATTGGTGAGACCACATCCAAAATACTGTCTACAGTTTTGGTCTCCTTGTTTGAAAAAGATGCAATTATTTTACAAGGATTCAGCAAAGGTTCACTCAACTCATTCCTGGCATTAAGGGCTTCATTTATAAAGAAATGCTAAACAGGTTGGACATATGCCCATTGGAATTTAGAAGAACAAGAAGTAATTTTATTGAAATGTTAAAGATCTGAGGAGTCTGGATGGGTTGGATATTTCCTCTTGATTGAACCTAAGGTACAATATTGAATAGGATGTCTCCCCTTTTTAAAACAGAAATGAGTATTTTATTCCCTGAAAGGCTTGTTAATGTTTGGAATTCTCTTCTCAGAAAGAGATGCAGACTGGGCCTCTGAATTCGTTCCAGGTTGAATCGGATGAATTTTGACCAGATGTCCAGCCAGCTGAGTTAACTGATGACTCCCAGAATTGAGAATGAGAAACTCAGTTACGATAAACCAGGGCTATGAAACAATTATTGTTAGTACTAGGTCACTGAAATACTTAATAACCAATTAATAAAAAGCTTTCTTCTTCAAAAATGTAAAGTCGCAAGTGTTCACTGTCACTACCAATGGGATTTATAAAGAAATTCCCAATTTAAATGGTGCAGATAATTTATCCAATTTATAATAGCAGTTTATGAAAGGATGTGCAAAACAGTAGTTTATAACAAAAACAAGCTGGTTGCTTTTAAGCAGTGCATAAAAATATCTGAAACATGATATCAGTCTCTACTGTATGTTGCGGATAGCTCATGTGCCTACACTGTAATAGATAGAATGGACTCAAAGTCAGATGATTCTTGCTTTGTAGAATTGCCTTACTGTCAAGGAATAGATTGCTACATTGATAAGTAACTTACTGTCTGGAGCAGATGGACTATCCAGTCTCAGTTCCATAGGTACTTCCAATTTGTTTTTCACAATCAGTGCCGAGCGGACAGTTATCACTTTTCTTGCACTTCCCTCCAGAGTCACAGAAAACACAACCCGTACAGGAGGCAGTGCTGAGAACTACAGGATGAGATTGAACAATGTTAGTTAATGCTTTATCAATAAAATGTTACAGTCTATCAAGTACAATACAAAGGATCTGATCTATAATATTTCCCATATGTAGAACACAACTAGCATTTCAGTCTAATGTGTATTTAAAGAAACTCTATAAACTCAAATCCCAAGAGAGCATGAAACAGACCTGAACATACTAGCACCTTCATTTATATCAATTTTGGGTGATATATAGGGCAGAATTCCAAATGACTCACTTTTTATTGGGTGAAAACTAAGCACTGAATTACTCAATTAATATTATAGCACAATGGTAATTTGCTACTTTGTGCTAAAATACTGATTTGCAACCTGCATTAACAGTTTGGAGATATTTATATCCGGCAGAAACTAAGTACTGAGATTATTAAATTTGATAATGTTAGACTCATGTCATAACCAGATGCATGCAAGGAAGAAGCTGCAGTTAGAATCATATTAACAGGATACAAATGAGTGAATTGGTCTTAACACTGACAAATACAGCAGCCAACTTAATCACAGCCAAATCTCTGAAGTGGAAAACGTGATCAGTGCCCAGATAAGTTGATTTTGGTGATGTTGGTTGAGAAGGGATTATGAGCCAGGAAAAAAAAACAATTTCCTGCTTTTCATTGGTTGGTGCAACAAAAACTTGCACAAAACAAAGTAGAAAGAAGTTTAAATGTAATGCTTCATCCATAACTGTCACCTCTCACAATATAGCCCTTCATAAATGCACTCAAATCTCAGGTTTACTTAAATTTCAATTACTGGGGCTTGAACACACAAACTTCTAATGCAAATAAAGCAGGGTAAAACTGGGAGATAAAATCAATAGATGAATGGGCATTATAATTAAATATGATTGTCAGAACATAAATCATAAACCAGATCATTAAAGTCATATACATTCCATAGTTGATAACAGAGTTGTTTTTATATTAAAAAACCCAATAATTTAAAACATCTCACAAAATAGCACAATAAAGTGGGAAGTTAGCATTCAAAGTTGAATCATTAAATAATGCGAAACAGCTGACTTTAAAGGTAGCGTGTAATTTGATAATGGATGTACAGTTACAGAACCAATGCTTACATAGACATGTGGATGTATTATATTGGTCTTGCTAATGGGACTCCCAACCTGCAGTAGAGAGAAGACAGATTTGCGTTACAGATGCAACTAATAGCTGTTTTTTCATCAATGGCTGTAACAATAAAATCTTGCCCATTTGATGTTTATGTAAATTGTAGCACACACTTAACTTTGTTACCAAAATTGTGAGGGCAGTTATAATCTTTTTAGCAGGAAATGGGCAGGATCAAAATTAAAATCTGCAAAATTAAAAGCTCCACTTCCTCAGAGGTCAATGGGCAGCTGATCTCATTCAGTTAAGTGTAGTACAAGTTATGACGAAAGATTTCCTAGGATTTACTTTGGTCCATATCTTCAGGGGATATCACAATGAGGGGAAAGGAGACACTAATTGAGCACCACAGCTCAATCCAAAAGTGCCATTACTCAATATACACAGCAAGAGAGAACAATGTTAACTGTACCTTTAGGAGTTCAGTCTTATAACTTGCGTAGTATCTAGTTAGTTAATATATCCTCCTCGCTAACCCAAGGACCTTCCCTGTCACTGTGTCTCAGCACCCCCTAAACCCGCATATTCAACAACTGCAGCATTTCAGGTGTCTTGATATTTTACATACGTCATTTGGTATATGCCTCTCTCAAATTTAAAAGCAAACGATTGTTTGTAAAACTGTTTTCTGAAGCTGCTGCTGCTTCAAAGTTTGAGATAATCAAGCCCTTGCTCAAAAGTATAGAGTCTCAAAATTATATACGTCTTGACAAATGACATGCTAACAGTACATGATACACACCATGGAGGACTGGTTATTTCGATCAGGTGCTGCACATCGGAAGAAGATGCCAACTTTGTCCACAGACACTGGACTCACTTGCTCCCAACCATTCACCCGGACCAAAAGCTGGTGAATCTTCAACTCATGAGTGTGCCTGTCAGTACAAAAAGAAGAATGTGTAGCTACTGTGTCTTACACAAGCAAGTTGTAACACAAAGATTTTACATAAAAATGCCACCATGACTAAATATACATTAATGTGATTACTTATTAATAGTGAGATATAAAAAGTCTGTAGAGTCAGTACTAGGTTATCTTTTTTCACTCACCTGTGTCTTAGCTTTTCCCTGGCTTCAAATTCAAAAGGCACTTCTTCTCCTGGGAGTACCTCGCTCCATTGGCTAATATTGTGCGTGTCATCAGGTTCTGCAACAGATTCTTCATGTACAAAACCTGGACTCTCACTGTGAGAAAGTGCCACTCTACAATGGAAAACAGCCGCAACGCATATATCACTGAAGGTGTATTATAACACTATCACTCACAGCCAACCTGCACGCTCCGTCAGTTCAATCAAATGGTAATGTGTTTCTTGGCTTCTGAGAACTTCAAATTCTGCAGCCATAAAAACTGAAAGAACTTTATTTGGGACGAAATCAGGGCACCATCTGCTTGCTGAATAATTTAGTGAATGTGGCTCGGTTAGATCTGAAGTCAATATGTCAAACATAACAATACGATTGGGGCAACACTGTGGCTCAGTGATTAGCACTGCTGCCTCACAGTGTCAGGGACCCTGGTTCAATTCAAGCCTCAGGCGACTGTGTGTGGAGTTTGCACGTTCTCCCTGTGTTTGCGTGCATTTCTTCCGGGTGCTCCAGCTTCCTCCCGTAGTCCAAAGATATGCAGGTTAGGTGGATTGGCTATGCTAAATTTCCCCACAGTGTCTAGAATGGGAAATGCAGGGATAGGGTAGATAGTGGGTCTGGGTGGAACGCTCTTTGGAGGGTCAGTGTGGACTCAATGGGCCGAATGGCCTGCTTCCACACTGTAGAGATTCTATGATAATGAAGCATTAGCCTTTTCTGCTGCTACTTCATTTATGAGGCTTGAATATTTATTTGCAGCCTTTACATCAAAACTAACAGGTAATGGGACATCAAGGGTAAAATATCACCTAGAGATGGTAGTAGATACTAATTCTTTTGAGGGAAAATCATATAGATTTCTTTCAGAAAATATTCTGGGATACAATGCAACAAATTTGAGTCTTTAATAAAGTGAAATGGTAAAATAGATTAAGAGATAAGTATTCAGAGTTGCAGTAGCAAACGTTTAAAGGGATATTTCAGAATCCACATAATAGCTAGACAGTCCAGCAAGTAAGAAAAATATTTAAGGATGAACTTGCTATCCATCCTTAAGTAGAAATGTTAAAGATAGCATCAAACTTAAAGAAGTAGTATGTAATTGTGCAACATCAGGAAGCAGCTCAGAGATTGGACAGAACATAAAAACAGCAAAGAATGGTTGAAAAATTAATACAGATGAAAAAAAAATTAGAATGAGAGAGAAAACTGGCCAGAAATATAAAAGCAGATGAGGGTTTCTTTTTAAGAAAAACAAGTTAACAAAGTGAGCATTAGTCCTATAAGAAAGTATTCTTGAAAGAGAGAATGCCAAATCAGGAAATGTCGGATGGACTGAACAGGTATTTTGCATCAGTTTTCACTGTACAGGACAAGTAACATCCCAGAAGTAGTCAAAAGTTAAGGAAATGGAAGGGAGGGAAGAACTCAGGAAAACTACAATCCTCAAGGAAATAATACTGAATAAATTATTGGATCCACAGTCTGACAAGTGTCAAGATCCTGAGGAATCTCATCCTAGGGTTTAAAAAGATGTGGCTAGTGAGGTAATTGATGCATTAACATCTATCAAAAGAAAAATGTGAGAAAATATTATTAAAGAACTTACAGAGGGGCATTTAGATGAGATAATACCTCCCAAACCTACAACTACTCCCACCCACAAAAACAGGGAGCTGATTCACGGGAACACCCTCCACCTTCAAGTTCTCTAAGTTGCACATCATCCTGACTTGCAACTATATTGCTGTTCATTCACTGTCAATGGGTCAAAATCCTGGAAGGTCCTTCCTTTCAGTGTCATGGGTAAAACTACACAACATAGATTGCAGTTCTTCAAGAAGGCAGCTCATCATCACCTTCTCCAGGGTAATTAGGTAAGGCCAAAATGCTGGACTTGCCAGCGATGCCCCCATCCCTGAAAGAATAACATATTCTTGGATTTACAAATGTCAAGACTAAAACTATTAACCTTGTTGTTTACACTGAAAACCAGATCAGACATATATAATGGAAAATCTACACGTTAATAATTACAGGAAAAAGAGTACATGAATTGTTATACAAAACAGATTTTATACCTAGTTGGAGTAGTCGTGAGCGTGGCAAACCACATGGTGCAACCCGTGTGGTTCCTGAGGGCATATGGCACAAATGGCTGCCGTCTTTTTGGTATCTTTCCTTCTGCTGCAAGAAAAACAAATGTGTTAGAATGGAAGCCAACGGCCAATGGTTGGATTCTTAAATTTCCTATTTGGAACTTCTGATTAAACAAAAAACTGAAAAGTTACGCTGTATCTTGCACATACTGAAAACACTTGGTAACTTTTTTGTACGGTACTTTTAATATATTACAAACCTATTGGAAATTAATTGGCTAATATCTAATTTAATGGGTTAAAGCAGCATTGCAATCGTCTTAAACGTGCTAGCTCTGCTGAGTGGGATTTCAGAGCTATAATTTAAAATTTCTTCAAAATTAAAATAGTGAAACCCTTTTTTAATAGAATTAAGATGAATGACATTTGGACAGTTGCGCACCTTTTGGGTATAAATGGAGTTAATATAATTTATACTACATCAAAAAATAGAGATCTCACAAAGCCTATGTGGTTAGTCTAACATTAACTTGCTTCCAGGAGATAGACCAGCAATTAGGATAAAAGACTCTTGCAGAAAACTTGTGCATTCTGGGAAGCAACTTGTATTTTTGATAAATTTTCAAAAATGCTTGGTTCAGCTTCTGAAAGCCCCTCATTTGAGAAGAGCAATCAATCAATCTCAGAAGTGAAGACAGAAAATGTTGAAATACTCGGACAGCTCTGGCAACACCAGTACAGAGAGAAACAGATTTAAAATTTCAGGTCTCTGACCTTTAAAGGGTCAGACTTGAAACATTAATGCTATTTTTCTCTCCTTAGACATTGGTAGACTTGTTAAGTATTTCCAACATTTCTGGTTTTACCCCCCAGATTTCCAGCATCCAGGCCCTTAGCTTATCCATTTCCCAACTTTTCTCACTTATTCCTCCCAAGTCGCAAGCACATATCATTTCTCCTCACTCTGTGGAATGTAAGAACCAACGTACAATATTATACACATATTGCTCTCTCACTCAGTGCTGTGAAACTCCTTCAATCTTCCCTTCCTCTTCTGATCTAGGCTTTAAAAATTAAATGTAGTAACTGGCTTCCTGATTTGTCACATATTTTTTCCAACAGTTTGCAAATTAAGTGGCAATTTACACATTGAGTTTTAGTCCTTTACACAAATTTCTCAGTTTAACAGCTGCTTTGCGACAATACTTTGCCCTAGCTAATAGAGTGGGCTCCAAATTGCAACTAACATCCTTTTTGATCAAACATCAGTATCGGTTCTGATTTAGTGCAACTTGGTTATAGAAAATAAACTATAAAGAGCAAGATATTACTTCAAAAGATGTTGAGATCAAGTCACAAGGGTCTGTCACAGAAAAGTGAAGACAGTAGTGTGGGAAATAGAGATGATCTAAGAATCAATGCAAAGACTCAGGGCTGTTAACATCCAAAACAATGTCAGAGTCAAGGCATATTTAAACAGCTGTATTATCAGTAGAAGTAAAACAAATTTTGTAAAATACAAGTTATTCTGAAAGCTTCTAATAGTACAAATAAGCACTGGTTCCCCAGATCCAGTACTCAGTGATCAGTGAAAGAAGTCTGATACTAATGCATAATTCCTCCACCCGAAAGACATGCATAATGTTTCACAAATGGGCTTGATACAAATCACACATGTTGTGTTGCTGTATATAAATGCAGAGCGAACGCAGTTCAGTTTCTATTACAGTATGTTGTTAAGCTTGCTGTCATTAACTTACAAATGTGGACTCCTGAAAATTCCTTTCCAGATATCTTAATACTAAGACTCAGCTCCCACAACAGATTCAGTACCACTGGCATGGGCACTATTGCTGACACATAATAGTTAGTAGACAGTCATCTATTACAGCCAAAAATATCAAGTAATGAGAGGTGACATTATTAACTACTAACACTGACAATCAGGAAGCCTTTGTCAAAAATATTATCTGATTTCTTCAACTTGTAAAGATTCATAATTTAGATTTTTATAACAATAGAAAAAAGAAATGGAAGGCTATATTGTACATTTACTGTATCAGAACATAATCTATTACTTCAGCTTAACACTGGGCACAGATGTAAATCTCATGATTTAGGACGCTCAAAACATGATTTAGAATCTCGCCTGATAGGAGATGTTGAGACAAACGTACTGGATTTGTGGCCTTTCCAACTTTCTGGCTTTCAATTTTAATAGCCAGAATTTTAGAAGGGCTGCAATTTGTGTGTGCTGACCTCCAGACCCGATTGACCTGTCCAGTGAGGCTCTGCACCAGGATCATTAATGTGAAAATTGACTAACAGAGTTCACTCTTTTGATCAGTATAATTGAATAATTACCTAAAAAATGGTTTGGTCCTGAAGAAGCACAACATAAAAAGAGAAAGAGTAATATCATACAAGAACAGTGAACAGAGAAGCAAAATGTTTATTTTACAGACCGATAAAAAATGTTCTTAAAATAAGTATCTGTCCAACAATCCTGGCCTTCTCGACAGAAATTAAAGCTGCTTAAATGCAAAGCTTCTGTCTGAGATGAATTGCAAGTGTGCTTGCACTGAGAGTTGCAGATCTATTTTTCAAACAGATACATGAACTTGCTATTCTTAACTGTAATGCTTCTCAAATTACAATCTGGGTGCTCATTGTAGAATCTTAATATGCAGATGTTCAGAAACAAAAGGAGGGAAACTGAACATACGCATTTTTTACAGCTCTGATGAAGTGTCACTGGATTTGAAATGTTAACAATCTTATTTCAGTAATTACTACAATTTCAAACCTATCTTGCAATACTAAGCAGCATCACACAAGACTTGGTCTGACGCTTATAGCAACTGATTTTTAATAACCTCCAGAATTTTTAAAATAGGTGATAAAGATTTAGTTTGGTACATATAGCATGCAACAGGCTCACGAGAAATGAGGTGACTTTCAAAACTTTCCACTCAATCAAATTACTGGAAAATTGCTGTAATAAATAAAAATTAATTAGCAAAACTAATAATCCAAATTTTTTCTATATCAAATCATTATCACATTCACTGCAATTCAAAGTATCACGCATAAGATCACGTACCAGTTATTACAAAATCATTTAACTGTCTCCCAGGGTCACTGTACATCAAAGACTTGGTGATACTATTGTAATAATTAAATGAGAAAACTGCCTACCCGACTGCCAAATTTGTGACGAGTATGCCACAGTAATTTAATCAAATATCTGCTTCAGTATGCTTAACTTATCTTTCTCACATACTTTCACAATATAGTGCTGGGATTTAATGTCAATTTTTGGGGTTATCAGAACTATGGCAATGTCTGGAAATTACAAACAATACAAAACAACGGTGAGACTGCCTGCCAATTAGAGTAGTGCTTCAGTTGACATAGATATTTAGGTAGGAAAGTAAATGCATTGGTCTCAATAGCAGGTGGTGAACGCAGCAAGTCAGGGACATGCAGGGCCTCATTCAAATGACTCTGCTGAGTTACTTGCACTGGCCGACTGTCTGATTAGCAAGTAGGAGTTGAAATTTATCAGCAGGCAGCTACAGCTGGGAACCTATGACAATGGTCCCCTAAAGTCAGTAGAAAAAGAGCTATGCAAGATATTGTAATTTCTGGATGCGGTGGAGCCAAAAGGACAAGATTGGTGCAGGATGCTGTGGCTGGAAAGACACCAAAAGATGGCATAAGCAGAGCCATCCTGATCCTTCACAGGCACACAGAGTTCTAAAATGATCAGATTTTTAACATTTGACATACCCAGTTGGTGCTCCAGCCTCGAATCGCTGTTCACATCATATATACAGTCCTGTGATATTTGAATGTAACAGGCCCACAAATGTTTTTTGTTGGAGCCTTGTTCAGTGGCCTGATTTGGGATCAGGAAGTAGAAGTTTGAAACTATTACCTTTCCCACACACCATTCTAACTGGCCAAGGTGGCTAGGGTGGCAGAGATGTAGAATTAATCCCCTTAATTGGGCACAATTTGCAAACCCCAGTTTTGATGGTTCTCTTCGATTCACCAGTTAAGACTGGATACAAAACAAGGTATTAAAGTAAAAAGTGTAGTTGCAGAGCGGCAGTAGGAACAGTCTTCAGCTGGTACAATCTCCTCTTCACTGCTAAATGAAGCAATAAAACAAACTGACCAGTGAAGTAAGATAGTAAATAGATGCCGAGAGCAGAAGTAAAAAATGCTATAAACAGAGATCAGAAAAACAAAGGGGAATTCTATGCTGCAGTCTCATCAGTATTTAGACTGAAACTACGCATAATAAAATATTAAAAGGTATCACCTGATTTGTTCTCGTTGGTACATCACACTACAACTTATCTGATAAAAGACTGGATATTTTCTTCACTTCTTCCCATTCCCTGGTACAGTACCTCTGGCAAATATCTGCCGCTCTAGGTTTGTCAGACTGGCAGTGCTTCTAGTTCTAAGATAGGCAAGAGGGTTGCCTGACAGAGAAAAAGAAGTCTAGTTAGAATGAAAAAGTTTAACTCATCCAGGCAACATAGTAAACAGAAAATAATGTGGATCAGACTTAAATGAAGGAAAGAAATAAAAGATGAAGATGAATGTAACATTCAGGGAGATGTGATAATTGAAATCTGAACTTAGTATTGTCATATCTATTAATGATATTTTAATAGTGATTTCAATTTGCTTACTCCTGACTTGACACATTATGGATTTTGTGCATTGCTGAATCTATACTACTCTCAATGATAGCTAACAACTTTGTAATTCAAGTGATTTATGCAGTCTTTTTCTACCCTGGTGACATTAATAACATTTGAGAAGATGCACCAAATGAGACTTTTATTTGATGTCATTTTTTTAATTAGTTTTTTTCACTTTGAAATTTAAATAGGACTGCAGATAAATCTTGTTATAGCTTGCATCAAATTTTGTATTGTGCCTTGCCCCATAGGCAGCTCTTTGAGAAAGATTGAGATAGAAACTTTCAAACAAACTAATTAATGTAAATACCTTCCACTGGCGATGCCAAAACTAAAATAACTGCATGACTATAGATATCCCCAGGAGTTTGGAAATATTTGTTTCCTGACAGATTCAGTGATCTAAGTAATCTTCTGCAATCAAGTGCTTTGTTATGCTGATTGTTTACCACTTAGTTTATAATTTTAATAAGCTAGATTTCTAGATTGTTGTACAAGGTAACATAACATGGTGTTTCTTCCAGGAGATGGATAAGATTGAAGCACGTGTTATCTCTAACGAGTGACATACACGTGTTTCTGTGCATGCCTAGGCAACAACACCTCAGACATTAAGTAAAGCAGGCCATGGTTTGGGCCATGGAAGTCATAGAACTATTTATTCTCAATACTGAATTTGAAAGAAAATAAAAATTCAGTCAAAAACTATGACAACAGAATGACTTCTGGCACGGAATCAAAATCCTGGAATTTCCTCCTTAAAGGCATTGTGAATCTCCCTACATCACATGGACTGCAGCAATTCAAGGAGGCAGCTCAACACCACCTTCTCAAGAGCAACTAGGGGCAGGCAATAAATGCTGGCCAACCAGCGATGCCAACATCCCATGAGTGGATTTTAAAAAAAGGTATATCGTTAGAACTATAAATTATATTCCCAGTCTCCACTGACACCTATTTGTTTTGTAAAGCTTCAAAGAGTCATCCAGAGGAACTACATCTAATTGCTCACATATAGTGTATGTTTACAAACCTTCTCTTGGTTGATTACTTCGATAGAAGCTTAACTCTGGAATGCAAATAGGACTGAAAGAAATTACAACTAAAAATCATAATTATTAGAGACAATTTAAGCGTTGCATCTATTCTTCTAAACCCCCAGAAGTTGCATTTTCCATAAGTATGTTTACTTTTCAAGTTCCAATAATGCAGTGTCTTACAGAACAGAATGATCTTAACTCTTAGAAAAAGGTTGCTTCCCTACCTTACAAGCCTGGCATCTTTCATCAGACCACAGCAACCATAAAGGATAAGCCTTCATACCAGTGCCACGTACACAGATCAGCTATTGCCGGTAAGCAGACGCCCAATAACAAGAAAGCAAGAAGAACTTGCACTTCTACATTTCCTTTTCACCTCTCTGAGAAGGTGTCTGAAAGAACTTCACACAGAATGAATTGCTTGGAAGTCCAACAACTCTTGATGTCTGAGCAAATGTAAGAGTCATTTGATATGTAGCAATAATGTGAAAGTCTAGTCAGCCCTTTCTTGGTGATATTGGCTAAGAAAGGAAGTGTGGTGAAAGCACTGGGAGAAGCCTCTGATGCTCCATTTATCGAACTGACCTATAGGAATGTCATAAATCAATCAGGTATGTACAGTCGAGAAGGGAGAACCCTGGAGCAGTTTACACGGCCAGTTGGTTTGGATTCCTGTTAATAAGGAGCAGTGTCATGGCACACAATTTAAGGGATGAACCTGTAAAGCAGGTTACATTAGGAGGCTAAAACAGAAGACCCTCAGGAAGGGTCACCAGACTCGAAACTTTAACTCTGATATTTTCTTCACTGATGCTGCCAGACCTGCTGAGCTTTTCCAGCAACTTCTGTTTTTGTTCCTGATTTACAGCATCTGCAGTTCTTTTAGTTTTATTTTACATCAGAGGCTAATAGCCTCATTACAATAGTCAAGCTGTTCCTCGTCTTGCCTTCATTTAAACTAGAAATGGATGGGTTGAGGTATTGTTTCACACTTTCAAAATTTTAATATGAAACCTCACTCCAACCCCAGGGTGTTAAAATCCAGATATGACCAAATACTTTTTTGAAATTTCATTCATCCTGTCAGGCCTGCCCTTGACTCTCGTCCCCCATTACATGGTTGACCCTTAATGACTTCAAGTTCAGTACAAATAATCACTAAATGCTGCCTGGTCAGTGACACCTAACAAACATTTTTTGAAAAATGAACAGCTTTTTTTAAAAATTGAACCTGCTGTCAGCCTCTACAGATATGTAAAGCCAAGGATCAAGAGATTAATAGTTGACTGATTATGTTACAGACATAGCTACAGGAAATTCGCTCTGCAGTATATTAATATAACATACAGCAACTAAAGCTACAAGGTCTGGTTTAAATTGACTGAGCAACATCATTAATGTGAATGAACATCTAGGACAAAGCAAAGTTAAAATCAATGCTGTTTAAGGTTGATTTGCCAAACAAATTGTGTAAGAGTGCAGTTAATGAAATAAAAAGAAGTGAAGGATGGATGAAGATAATTTCAAAATTTACATTAAACAACAGTTTGACGTAAACAGCAGTTTCAATAGTTTTACAAGTAGTTGAACAAATGCAGTAGTTATCAAAACATTAGCCAAATTGTTGTTAATACAGAATTTACAGAAGTCTTAGCTATATAACAAACCATATTAAATGTTCATCCGCTCCATATTAACAATTTGATTTTCATTTAACTTCAATATTGAACTGAAACTGAAAAGTTCAAAACCACTTAAGTTGTAATTAAAAAGGGAAATCTTGAGTATAATACACTTTCCTTTCTATGCAAGGAAATAAGTCTTATCCTAGTCCCTAAAAGTAGTAAATGTTATCATTGGCTTGTCAATATGCTGATGAGAGTTATAGGGTCTGACCTCCTTATAGCTCCCAGATTGGGCATCATTACTTCAAAGCAGCCCGATGGCCATTCTGAGAACTTGAGATTCCACTATGCAGGTTGGCAATATACAAGTTATTAAAATGTAAAGAAAATAAGGTTAAGACAGATATTGCTTCTTTAAAAAGAGAATCACTTTGAAGAAACCCTGTTCCAAAATTGCTGTTAGATATTTTACACTGCATCACTAACTTCATATATTCACCAACTGACCAACAGTGCATTTTTTCAACTTACAGTCAAATTTCTTTAAGTGATATGAAACAAAACGAAAAAGTCAGCAGGTACTGTTAGTGATAAACTACAAAGTTGATATTATTCTGGACTTACAGAATAAAGTGAGAGACGTTTTTTTTCCATGAGGCAGGGTAGAAACAGCTACTTCTTTGTTCTCCAACAAGTCTCTGGTAATGAGACTGCATGGCATCCTTCAGCCTTATTTGTAATATATTTGTTTCTCAAGGTTTAGTTAACCAAGTAGCAAAATAATAAAATAGAAAAGTTTACCACTGTGGATCGTCTATTGATTTTTTTTTAAAATGCTTAGTCAACAAACCTTGGAATTTATAAACAGCAAACAGGTGGTGAAAGGCTGCAATTGTAATTACTTCCATTTCTCATGGCAGAACTACATCCCATAAAAATATATCTAGGATTTCATCCTAAATATTGTTTATTTGATCACATTTTCTGTTATTAATATTTATATCAATATTTACATATGCTTCCATATTTTGCAGTGCATATTACTAACATATTTAAAGGTATTTAGAATTCTAAAAACATTGAAACATCGAAAAGAGGAATAGGCCATTCGACCCTTTATTCTGCACCTCCATTCAATATGGTCATTGTTGATCATCCAACTCAGAACTGTTCCCACTTTCTTTCCATTCCCTGTTATCCCTTTAGCCCTAAGAATAATATCTAACCTCCTCGAAAACATTCAATGTTTTGGTCTCAACTACTTTCTTTGGCAGAGCAATCCACAGGCCCACCATCCTTAGACCGTGATCCCAGTTCTGGACTCCCCAGTCATCTGAAACATCCTTCCTTCGGTTGTCCTGCCTTGTTTTATGATTCTGGTTATAATTCTTTAGATGGTCCTGGAATGATGACAGCACAAGTTGTAGACAGGGGTACACATGTTGGCTAATTCTCTGACCCATGCTTCCATCTTGCAAACTCTGCTCCATGATTTAGATCCTTATGACATTTTGCATTAAAATTCCCTAGCCTATAGGAGAATACAACACAGTCAAGACTACAGATCACACAAAGGTGGCCTTTCAGTCAATTTGGAGCAGACAACTTAGACAAGTTTGACAATTTCAGCTTTAATGGTTTTCTTTTTCAACAACTAACCATGGAATTAAACTTCCTATCCTCTGCATGTACTTACTCTGTCCGAGCATTAATGGATCGAGGTACATCCCTGTCCTCCACTGAAATGTTCTTGGACACTCTCTTTCTTCCTTCTTGCAGTAATCAGCAATCCAGGATGCTTTTGTCCTTTTATACTGCTCTGTAATACGACACACAGAAAAACAGTAACAAGGGAGGAAAGGGATTGAAATTTATACTCAGATTTAATTACATCATGATTTAATTACATCCTAACTTCTTTTATCGTATCCTATTTTTATGCTTTGTAAAATTAAACGCTACATATCAGAGGATGCAGATCTGACGTTCAATCTGTATCAAGTTAGTTTATTTCAACTGGGGTTCTCTCTTCCTAGTAGGGCCACAAGGAAGGTCGATTCAAGGAATGGAGCAAATAGCTTCCTCTAAGAACAGATAAATAGTTGCAAAGAAAAAATATAACATTATAGGTGCTGGAAACCTGATAAAGAAATAGAAAACGTTGGAAACAGCAAGTCAATTAACATCTGTAGAGAGACTTTTCATCAAAACTCCTTGTTCTCCAAGACACTTCCAAGTAAACAGAAAAACAGCAAGGGTACAAAATGCCACATGAACATAAGATAGTGATGTACAGAAACATATTTCACGTTATATGCACAAAAATACAAGCTACCACAGTGGCATGAACAGAAATCCGGACATTGCTACTTACACATCGTTAACAACTTCTTTGCCACTTCAGCTATTTTCTCTCAAAATTAGCTATATAATTTATCCCAAACTGAATACATTCTAACAATGTTGCCTGCTCTGTCTGACTGCTGAAACCCTCTGTCACTCCTTTTGCTCACTATTACATGGCATTGCTCATCTAAAGTCTTCTATTTTGTTTTCCCAAGATGCAAATACACTAGCGCACACGCTCTATTTCCACTGTGCCTTTGCTGTCATCAAAATAAAGCCAATTTACCATATTACATTGCCTACCAATGGCATTCATGGTGCTACCGTGCACCATAAATGTAGGGAACTCAATTTAACAAGCAATCTTCTATGTGCACACTCATCACCCACTTCAGTGTACCTGGTCAATTTATCTTATCCTTTTGGTATATCTTTATTTTATGTTGATATGGAGCAGAGATTCTTGCTCTGTTTTGGGTAGGCAGGAACAACAAACAAACTACTAAGTTACGGCTGAAAACATGTCTCCTGTTATTTTCAGCACTTACCAAGGACCGCATCCTGAAAAATATACATGATCCTTAAAATAAGACCAATAAATATGTGCAGCTTAATTAAATGCCTGCAGAAAGACCTTCCTAGCCCAGTATTGTCAGGAGTTCCATACCCATCAGGACAGATGTGATATTGATGTCAAGTCGTTGTTTTGCCTGCAGATCCAATTTAAGGCGTGGCGGATGTAGACGGCTGGCTGCCTGCTGCTGCCAGCTCAGGAAAGAAGTCCAAGGCTCGGCAAAAGGCTCCCAGCCTGGCAAGAGATAACATTGGAAAATGAGAAACCTATCTAAATTAGCAAAATATAGTTGTTTCACATACGCACCCTGACAAACACTTCGACAGTTGGTCTATTAGCTTTGATTCAGGTTAATAGCTTTGCAGAGTCCCACTTCTCCAATCATTCCAACTCATGTACCATGTTTGGGCTCCTGGATATTGTATAGAGGGAAGGGAGTCCATACACAGGGACAGGAAAACTAACAGGCATTAGTTTTGCCTCATTATGACATGGTTGTTGGGGCTAGAGAAATGTTTGCTGCATACAGACCCAAAAGAAAGATTTTCTCAAGCAAAATTTAGTTCACGAATTTTCACTTATGGCATACCTTTAATATCTGAAAGATGTCCCACATGTTTAACAACCAGATAATTACTGTGCAATCAGTACTGGTATGTAGTTAAACACAATTTTCAGTTCATGCCAAGTAAGGTGCTCAAAACAGCACTTGAAATTCAAACTCAGATCTCTGACTTGTGGCAACTTTGGTTCAGGGAGACTGGCCTCACTTGTCAATCAGGTTTGGTAGCCTATCTGTACAATTATACTGTGAGGCACTTCTTAGTACAGCATTGGTTAGACTCAAAAATGAGTGAGTGCCAAAATTTAAAAGGAACTTAAAATAAAGTAATAAACACTTCAGTTTTCAAAGTTAAAATTAAACTCTATCACTGCGCTTCACTGAATAGAGCACTTGTATGGTCTCCCCTCACCCCTTCACCACTCACTGTTCTCCTGAATGAATGAAGTGGGCAGAATTCCACTGATGTCAACAAAACTTCAGATGGCCACTTAAGCAGGCAATTTACATATGCGAATCTAGACAATGAGCACCTGCAGATTATTCAACTACAGCAAATTTAACTAAATCGCCTGCAACCGACTGCTAAATTTAACTAAATCGCCTGCAACCGACTGCTATATTTTTCATTCTGTGATTCAACTGGGAACCACCGGACTACCACTGAAATTGAAACATCCAAGTCAACGTTACTTTTGAAGTTTGCTAACTTGGCACAGAAAAGGAAGCGGGGACTTTAGTTTGGTCCCATCCGGAGAAAACAAGTTTAACTGCACACAATAGAAGGTTCCTGAGTCTTAGTTTGAGCAATTTGTACCTGAACTCTGCACCTAAATGCACCATGAAGGAGGGACGTTGCTATCCTGTAAAAACTTCTCAATAACATTAGCTGAGATTTAAATATAAATCTGTCAAAATAACCAATTGACACAAAAAAAAGGCATCAGGCAAACTCACTTTTACACAGCTCACCCTAAACACAAATTCTTCAAAATTAAAATTAAGTACAGATGAATTTCTACAGGAAACTGCATTTAAAACCTTTAGATTAAGATTAATGTTATGGCAATGCCTGCCTAAAATGTCCAGCACCATAGCAATATGGCCTGGAATAATACATTCTCAATACAGAAAACCCTTTCTCAAAAAAAATCAAGCAACACTACAACTCTGTTCTTTGTGCAGAGATTTGGCCACTACTGAAAGACCTTGTTGTCTGTGTATAGACATTAAGTCTTTGGTGTTAGAAAATCCTATCCAGCAGTCTGTTAGCTAATATGCTACGTCAGCCAGAAAATTAAAAGGACATGCACAAAACTTAGCGTGTCCTCTGTTCCAGGGTATTGTAATTTAAATGATTCCAATGAGCTCCTGAGTGGGTGGGTGGGTAGTGGTGTGGGGTGGGGAGGTGGGGCAGGCTGGTTGGGGGGATTGCATGGAGAGTGTGGAGATTGACATGAAACAAAGTAAAAGCTCCCACAAAGCTACAATGAGGTACAGTGCCTTACATTTCTCAAATTCCCAGGTTATGACATTTTCAAAACCTGATTGCAATTTTGCCTAGTTTAATATATTTCTGGCATTAGCCATGTGACTCTTCACAGTTCTATTCAATTAAAAAATAACATTTAACTAAATAGTCAATGCATATTTTGGTGACGCTATACTGAAAATGTCAAGGCAGCTGTTTATATTCCAGCATAATGCGGAAAGTTATACCCAGAGATGATGTACTGTGTACTGACAAAGCAAAAAAACTCAGTTTATTTTTGGCTAAGCAAGAGTTGTGTGGCATTTTTTGAAGGGATTTTTACTGTGAGGCCCAATGAGATTTCTTGCTGTATCTTACCAGGCTATTTCATTAACTACCTACCCTGCCCCTATGGTGCCCCTCATGTCCAATTCCTGCCCCACCTTACCAAATGCAGCTATCAGATCAATCTGCCATTCCTGGAATATCCAGGAGTTGACCAGCATTCCTTGCATCCATGCTATCAAGCACTGTCTGTCTGGAGAAGACCTGTATAGTTCCTGACATTTGCCAGGACTTCGGCAGACAAGAGGAAACTGGTGCTCCACTTTACCTCGGAGCGCTGCTGGATGGGATGGTACAAACTTGAGATGTCCTCTCCACACAGGACCAGCAGCTGGGGCCAGAACACTGGACCATGCCAGCCTGTTCTGGGGTTGTGACCTGGGTCAATGCAGTCTCAGATGTCTGAAGGGATAACGGAATGTCGGGAGAAGGTCAATGACTTTATCCACTCTACCAGCATAAGTGCCATCACTTTCTCTTTGATATCTGATAATCACTCTTCTTGTGCTACTGTACCCACCTCCCATTGAGATTCATGCTTTACTAGTCTCACTGTTGCCTACAACACGTTCCCTCACTCACTCTCACCCAACCAACCTCTACAGCACTAACCCTGCAATACCATCTACGTTGCCTACTCATTTGTGTGGAACACCTCCCACCTGCACCAAAACTAATATCCAATTTCATCTCCCTTAACACCTGCTTCTCACTCATTCCAGGAGGAAAACAGCTTGCAGTCGGGCAGAAAGAGTCAATTTGGCTTGTGGGCTATCCAACAGTTGGTTCCTCACCCTTATGTGGAGAGGATCCTGACTCTGACGGTCACAATTGGATGGCTGACTGTGTCCAAGCCCTCTGGATTGGTATCAGAGGTAGCCCTTGACTTGTTGGGCCCGGTTCCCGAGTGAAGGCTATCTCCCTCGCCTTGACTGAAGCCTGTTAAGAATCATGACAGAACTTCTGGATTTGTACCTGTGCTGAATTGCAAGACAAGACAGTAATATCAGCCTGGTGGTTCAGACTGAGGGGTCAAAGGTAAAGCAAAGCAAGGCAATGCATGGCAGGACTACCGGAACCATTCAGGTTGGCTCATAATGAGTGAGCACTATGACAGTGAGTGAAGAGCCCTGAGATGCAGCCTGGACCAGTTTATAAGCTGGGTGTATGTCCTGGAGTGCACTGTATCAATGCAGCAGCACTTCAAAGTTAGTTGCTGAAGCAGCCCCAGGTGTAGCACTGAAGTATAGAAGCATCCTACGAGTGGTGTTTTGCCAGAAGGGTCAGTGAGGCCGGTACATGTAGTATGCCAAATTCTGTGGACATAGGGTACATGTGGCCATGTCCGGCATGGAGCTCCTTTGGAGCAAGCAGCAAGTTGAAGTCACCAGGTAACAGCTCTGACTTCCATATCAAGATCTCTTAATGTCTAGCTTGTATGTTGCATTTGATATGATGGCAAGTTGAATATTAATATAGTAGGTTGGGTGGTTTTAGGGCATTTGACAAGCTATAATCCTTTTTAATTGGAAACTCACCACTGTCTAGCAAGAAACTCACGACGTCACTCGACTTCTTGCCTGATTCTGCAACAAATCTCACTATAGCCTACATCGCTCAGACCCCAAAAGGATTCCCCTCAGACAGATTATTGAATAGATAACTCTGGAAAGCAGCTGGTGAAAATTAAAACTAAATTTGCCAGAAATTCACAACTGATCAGTCAGCATTAGAAAGTGACAAGCCAACTGCTCCCTCATAGTTCCTGAGAAACAAAACATTTCCCAAAGGATTAACTTGGCTCAGATACCAACAGAAGTGCAAAGCACTTCCAGCATTTTGTGCTTTGCTTCAGATTTCCAGCATTTACTCTTATTCTGACATCACGTGTTAGGTTAAGCACAGGAGATGATGTGGCACTTACCTCCCACTTAAATTGTCAGTTTTTAGCCCCATCTAGTGGAAACTATAACTGTAGATTTCAAAGGTCTCCTGCATTGTCTTGCTAAACATGCGTTTTAACCGAGTGGATACATGGGCGTTACAGTGGAAAGGCTTTCCCTCATGGAACATTTATTCCATTGCAATGGAATTTGGGCATTTGCAGTGTCTAAAGTTCATTTATAAATGTCAGTCTGTTTCCCTTTGTAATTTATGAAAATGTAAACATTATATACACCATTAAAGGGAAGAAAAACAGGATTTAATTTGAATTTAAATCCTCTGAAAAATGCATGTTATAGAATGTATCCAGGACTAGATAGCTATGTGCACCTTAGGCACATAGCTATTTTCTCCTGTGCTTATGCCATCCCAAATATTCAGAATCTTACCTGACAGCTCACGGTTGTAGTACTCTCCAGTGAAGGTAAAATTGGCAGAGCCTTCTGGGCTTGCTCCAACTTTCTGCAGGAAGTAGAGTCCTAAAACACAGAAAGCCAATCACCAAACTAAATTCCCTTGAATGTAATAACATCCGAGCCACTGAGTAAAACTATGGCCAAGAACTCAAGACTTACTCTAGAATCTGTACTAAGCAAAGTTTTTAGTCTTGAAATCTGAACACTTTGCATCCTGAAATAACATTCATCCTTCAGAATAAACTCCTCCCTTCGGTAATTTCTAAATCATATTTCTGCTAACTGTGCTTTTGTGTACTGTAATAAAACTGTTGGAATGTTGGGTATATACAATTTAGCTAGAAGTCTGTAATTTACTTTGCTCTTTGTCTTTTTTATTCATTCATGAGGTGTCAGCATCGTTGTCAAAGCCTGTGAACAACTGCCCATGAGAAGGCAGTGATGGTTACCTTTTTGACATCCTGCACTCCATATTTTACTGGAACACCCATAATGCTGGTAGAGAGGGAGAGGCAGGATTCCAGCCCAGTGACAAAGATGTGTCAATATATTCCCAATTTAGATACTGTATGCCATGAAGAGGAAATTACAGCTTACAGGGTTCCCATGCATTCTGTCCTTGCTTTCCTAGGTGGTTGAGACCACAGCATTTGAAGGTACTTAAAGGATCCTTGGTGAGCATTTAGCAAATGGTGCACTCTGCTGTCATGGTGTTCCAGTGGCAGAGGAAAGGAATGATTAAGGTGTTCTGTCGGGGATCTGTCGAACAGGCTGTTTCATCTCGGATGTTATTGAGTTTCTGCAGTGTTTTTGGAGCTGCGGTCATTTAGGAAAGTAGAGAGTATTCTATCCCACACTGGACTCGCGTCTTGTAGAGATGTTGAAAAGGCATTGGGTAGTAAGGAGATGAATTATTTGTTACAGAATACCCAATATCTGACTTGGTCATGTAACCACAGTATTTATATGGTCCAGCTACATTGAAGGTTAACATTTACTGCTGTTGCTAGGGTATTTGGCGATGACAATGCCTGTCAAGGGAAGGAGATAGCTAGGCTCTCCTTTGTTGGAAATAGTCATTGCCTGGCATTTGCATAGGATGAATCTCACTTGCCAATCATCAGCACAAGCCTGAATACTGTCTAGATCTTGTTGGATGCTCCATTATCCAAGGAGTGGCAGTTGGAACTGAACACTGCAAGCATTAATGGTTATCCCCAATTCTGACCGGACAATGAAAAGAAGATCAATCATGAAGCCATTAAATATTTCCTGAAGAACTCCGACAACATGCTGGGGCTGACATGACTGGTTTCTAACAAGCACGACCATCTTCCTTTGTGCCAAGTAGTGAACAACTAGTGGGGAATTTTCCCTGATTGATAATGACTTGAAGCAGCACTTGGTCAAAATGCTGTCCTGATGAAAAAGGAAGTGATTCTCATCTCTGGAATTCAATTCCTTTATCGGTGTTTGGTACAAGGCTATAATAAGCTAAGCCTAAATTGTGCACTGGTGAGCTGGTTCTTGGTAAGAAAGTGGCAGTTGACGGTTCTGTGAATGACCTCTTGCATCACTTTGCAGATGATTGGAGGTAGACTAATGGGGATAATTTGCCAGATTGCATCTTGTGGACACTTCAGGGCAATTGTCCATTTTGTTGGAGAGATGTCAGAGCTTATTTGTCTTTTTGGACTTGCTTGGTTAGGGGCATGCTGGTTATGGACCACAAACTGTCACCTATGCAGCCAAGGCACCGCCCCTATATCCGGTCCACTCAGCTGGTTTTTGATGTCACGCTGAGCGTGTCAAATTGGTGAAAGGTGGCTTTTGCTGCATTCAGTGCATCTTGGAAGCAGTGACTGACATGGAAAATTACTGATGCTGTGAGGGTAGTAGAGCATGATCAGCAGGTGGTTTCCTTGCCCATGTTTGATTTGAGGTCACGCAACCTCATGGGATTGGGACCTGATGTTCAGGACTCGCAGGCCCACTTGTTTCAGATTTTATCGCCGCCACAAGTAGTTGCTTTGTTTTGTTCATGAGAAAGACACAGCCATGGACAGTGAGGAAAGAGTCTGAGTTCTGGCTGAAAGATAGCATTCTATGAGTGTGACTGCGTGAGGTCATTGCTGAATTAGTCAGTGAGACAGCCCTCCCAATTTCAGAGCAAGTCTCCAGGTGCTAATTAGGACGACTTTGTAGGGATCACAGCGTTAAATGCACCTTTGTATGTCTAGGTCAATACTGCATTGTCCATTTGGTTTTATTTTAATTATTGCTTCTCATAGTGGTTTAATAAAACTGAGTGACTTGTCAGGCCATCTGAAGCATTAACTAAGAGCCAATATCATATGGTTTGGCACATTATCTTCCATGAGGAACATGAGACTTCTTTAAAAAAAATTATGATACCACAGCAGTTTTGCAGTTACTTCAATTGATATTAGATTTTTAAAATTCCAAATATATTTAATTAACTGAATTTTAATTCCTCAGCTGCTGTTACCACATTACCAATCCAGTAACATCACTATGCTACTATTGCTAAACTGGTTTTTACATTTACCATATTGGTCATAATGGAGGAGTTGAAGCTGTTTATGAACAGAAGTTTGTGTAGGAAACCTACTCGAAAAGGTAAGTTCAGCAAGAGGTACATCACAATCCATACAGTCATCGATCAGACAGATACAGATGCTCTCAGCCTTCACTTCAATCCCGGAGACCAGTAATGCTGCACCTGTACCATGGCCATTGCTGCACAACGTGGTTCCATTTGCTGACACTGGATCAGCATTCTTAAACAACCAGGTAGCAGCCTGATTCAGTTGGCCTGCAAATTAGAAATAAAATAGAAATTTAAGTTAGTAGGTGTAAAAGACATTAACAGCTTTGTTACTGGAGAAATTATCCTTTTGCTCTAAACAAATTTTGCCAAAAATAATGTTTTAATTTAATTACCACAGGGAACACTGGAAAGTGACCAAGGACATAAACTAGCTGATTTGGCCCTACCGTCACTTTGATGGGGTCAGTACAGCACAATCTAGACTGGAATTGAACACAGAATCTCCTGGTCTATAATGCCAAATTCAGCCATTAGTACTTCCTTAAAGTGACAAAGTACATAATTTCTAACTATATCATTCATACCAATTTTCACCATTCCCAGCTGAATGGTCTAGAAGCAAAACGAATCCCATCACAAATACATACGTCAGGTGTCGAAGCTTTAGTCTGAATAGGAGTGTGTTAAAAACTAGACTTCAGCAATGAAGCAGCGGAGCTCGAACAGTTCATCCACTTTACCAACACCTTCCACCCCAACCTTAAGTTCACCTGGACCATCTCTGATACCTCCCTCTCCTTCCTGGACTTCTGTGTTTCCATCTCTGGCAACCACCTGGAAACCGATATCTATTTCAAGCCTACTGACTCCCACAGCTACCCAGACTACACCTCCTCTCACCCACCTTCCTGCAAGAATGCCATCCCCTATTCCCAATTCCTTCGCCTCCACCGCATCTGTTCCCAAGATGAGGCATTCCACTCTCGGACATCCCAGATGTTCTCGTTTTTCAAGGACCGCAATATCCCCCCAACAGTGGTCGAAAACACCCTGGACTGCATCTCTCATGTTTCCTGCAACTCATCCCTCACACCCCCTCCCCGCAATAACAAAGACAGAATCCCCCTCATCCTCACGTACCACCCCAGCAACCTCCGGATTCAACGCATCATCCTCTGCCATTTCCGCCACCTGCAATCTGACCCCAATACCAAGGACATTTTTCCCTCCTCACCCTTATCTGCCTTCCAGAGGGACCGCTCTCTCAGTGACTCCCTTGTCTGCTCCCTCCGTGACTCCCTCGTCCGCTCCACATTCCCCACTAGCCCCACCACCCCCGGTAATTTTCCCTGCAACCGCTGGAAGTGCTACACCTGCCCCTACACCTCGCCCCTCACCTCCATCCCAGGCCCCAAGAAAACCTTCCACATTAAACAGACGTTCACGTGCACATCTGCTAATGTGGTATGTTGTATCCGCTGTTCCCGATGTGGCCTCCTCTACATCGGGGAAATCAAGTGGAGGCTTAGAGACCGCTTTGTGGAACACCTACGCTCGGTTCATGACAAACGACTGGACCTCCCAGTCGCGAACAACTTCAACTCCCCCTTCCACTCCTTGGACGACATGTCCATCCTGGGCCTCTTCCAGTGCCACAATGATGCCACCCGAAGGCTGCAGGAACAGCACCTCATATTTCGCTTGGGAACCCTGCAGCCCAATGGTCTCAATGTGGACTTCACAAGCTTCAAAATCTCCCCACCCCCAACCTCATCCCAAAACCAGCCCAGCTCGTCCCTGCCTCCTTGACCTGTCCGTCTTTTCTCCCACCTATCCGCTCCTCCCACCTCACTGACCAACCCCTATCCCTACCTCCTACCTACCAGCCTCATCCCCGCCTCCTTGACCTGCCCGTCATCCCTCGACTGACCAACCCCCATCCCAACTCCCCACCTACACTCACCTTTACAGGCTCCATCCCCGCCTCCTTGACCTGTCCGTCTCCTCTCCACCTATCTGCTCCCTTATCCACCTTCCATCATCGTCTCCCCACCCTCTCTATTTATTTCAGAGTCCGCTTCCCTTCCCCCATTTCTGAAGAAGGGTCCAGACCCGAAATGTCAGCTTTCCTGATGCTGCCTGGCCTGCTGTGTTCATCCAGCTCTACACCTTGTAATCTCAGATTCTCCAGCATCAGCAGTTCCTACAATCTCCATAAGAAGGGGCAAACTTGCTACTTTTCCTCTTTGCATATGTCCCAACTACACACCATGAGGGCATGAGGAACAATTATAAGGCGATAAAACACAGGAGCAGAAGCAGTTCCTTTCAACCTGTTGACTTTGCTCCGTCATTCGATTAGGTCATGGCTAATCTGATAATCCCCAACTTTATTGCCTTTCCCCTAGAACCCTTGACTTCTGTATTAATTGGAAATCGGTTTGTCTCAGCTTTAAATATAATCACGGGCCCAGCTTCCACAACCCTCTGCAGTAAAGAATTCCACAGATTCACTTTACAAATTCAGAGAAAAAAATCCTCCCCATCTCTGTCTTAAATGGGTAATTCCTATTCTAAGAATATGCCGTTTGTCATAGACTGTCCCTTAAAGAATAACCACCTCTCTCCATCTACCCTGCTAAGCCCCTTAAGAATCTTGTATGTTTCAATAACGTCCTTCATTCTTCTAAATTCCAATGAGTACAAACCTAACCTACTCAAATTCTCATCATAAAATCAAACTAGTGAATCTTCTCTAGACTGTCTCCAATGCCAGTCCATCTTTCCTTACATATGGGTACCAAAACTATTCGCAGTATCCTAGGTGTGATCTAATTGGTGCCTTGTACAGTTTTAGCAAGACTTTTCTATTTTTATATTTCATTCGCATTAAAATAGAGGCCAACATTCCATTTGCCTTCCCTATTACCTGAACTTGTATTTTTTTTTTGATTCATATACAAGCCAGCCCAAATCCTCCTGCACTGCAGCTTTCTGCAGTCTTACTCCATTTAGTTCAGTTCCTCCATTCTTCCTGTCAAAATGCGTAACCTCACATTTTCCCACATTATATTCCAAGTGCCAAATTTTGCGACTTACTTAACGTATCTGTATTCCTCCGCAGGTTCCGAGTGTCATCCTCATTACTTGCCTTCCCACTTAATATTGTGTCATCTGCAAACCTGACTACACTGCATACACTTTCCTTGGCCAAGTCATTAATATATAATGTATATATAATTATGTAATTCACGTATATAATGTATATATATTAATATTGTAAGTAATTGTGACTTCAACACCGATCTCTGTGCCACTCCGCTAGTTACAACTTACTATCCTGAAATTGCTCCGCAATGCTAACTTTCCGCTTCTCTTAGTTAGTCAATCCTGTATCCATACTACTGCCAATACCATGGGCTCTTAGCTTATTAAGGAGCCTTACATGTGGTACCGTAACAAACTTCTGGATATATTAAATCTACTGGTTTCCCCTTTATCTATAATGTTTGTTACTACTTCAAAGAATTCTAATAAAGTGCTCAGGCATGATAGTCCCTTCATGAAGCCAGGCTGACTGTACTCATTTATATTATGTATTTCTAAATGCTCTATTACATATTTAATAATGGATTTTCACATTTTACCAATAACAGACATTAAGCTAACTGGTCTATAGTTACCTGTTTTTAGTCCTTTCCCTTTTTGAATAAGAGTGCAAACCCCAAACTTTGCCAAAGCTGCTTCAGGACAACAACCATACAGCCTCTCCAAGAAGGAAGGTGTTGACTTGGCACATTTTGTCTCTGAAACAGGTACTATGATCATTCATCCTTGAGCCGCAACTACCTGTTTACATAAATTGGGGAATGCTATAGAAGGAAATGCAGGGGTATTACAAACATGAGGAAAAATGAATATGTTGCTCAATTAATCTTTTGAAATGGGAGAGTACATTTATGTAACTTCCCTTCCAGGAATAAACAGGAGGAGGAAGATTCCATGACTATAGGTAGTAGATGGGCTATGAAAGCAATGGGTAGAACAGTACTTTTCAACTCTACATTCCATTTTTAATGTTTCAGCCCTTGGGCAGAGCTGTTCCTGATGCTCCAACATACTACGCAAACAGGCTAATCAATACAGGCTTTGTACTGGCCAAGCAAATCAGATGAGTGAGCTAAACAACATTTTCAGTTAGATTTTTCAGTGACTTGTTGACTCTTTGAAATGATTCAGAGAGACTGCAAAGTTGCCCGTCTTCAACTCACATTTCTGGAATTCTTAACCTGAAAGGCAGAAACCCCTGATAAATGTTGTTTAATAAACTATTCATTATCACAGACAGCAAAGAAAAAAAAAAATCAACAAGCTAGATTTTTATTTTCTGCCTCTGAACAAATTTCTTTTCAGAACCATTTTTCCTTCCAGTACTAGTAGTACAGACATGAATGGATGATTGCTGTTGAGAAACTAACTTAAATCCTACAAGGTGAAATATAAGATCTCCCCAGCGTATTCTCTACCTTTGCACAGCAGCAGTGCTCTGCGACAATCTTCCAGACTAAAACCAAGGTCCTGGAGTCGATCCAGCTGCAATTCTGCAAAAAAAGTAACAAAATTGATGTATAATTAGTCAACAATCCCTACATTCCACATTACAGTCAGAGACAATTTAAGCATTGTAATTAAACATCTATATAATTCAAAGACCACACAGAATCATCTCCAAAAAAGTTCCAATACTGCCTTCCTGTTAATGGAACTGTGTGTCAGGAATAAAATGCAATGCTGCTGGATTAGGTTATGTCTGTGTGTTCTCATTCAATTCTACTTATTGTTCATCCGTCCTGAGTTGATACATCTTAATCGGTTTTAGACAAAGATAAATGTATTAAAACAATTTTGAACCCCACATCAAAATTTTTGTCCGACTTTCAAATTTGACTGCTCATTTAACTAAATTTGTACATTACCAAGTGAACAAAACTAAATCCTCTTGATTTTCACTTATTCAAGTGCTGAGACACTCTGATATTCCCCACGTACAGGAGTTTATTTCAGTGATTTGTATTCGTAAAGTCATAAGATATTCATGAAATCTTATGAAGTAGAATGTGCTGGCTGACTTGCTCGCCGAGCTGGCTTGTTTTTGTTCAGATGTTTTGTCACCATGCTAGGTGACATCATCAGTGGAGCCTCCGATGAAGCGATGTTATTCTTCTCCGCTTGGAATTTCTACTGTCCGGTCCGTTATGGTGAGTAGTGTCATTTCCTGTTTTGCTCTGTATGGGTCTATATATGGGGTCCAATTCTATATGTTGGTTGATTGAAGTATGGGTGGAGAATCATGCCTCTAGGAATTCCCATGCGTGTCTATGTTTGGCTTGGGCTACTAAGACTACTTTGGCCACCAGTTTAACTGTAGCCCGAGCCAAACACAGACACGCACAGGAATTCCCAGAGGCACGGTTCTCCACCCATACTTCAATCAACCAACATATAGAATTGGACGCCAAATGTAGACCCATACAGATCAAAACTGGAAATGACAGCACTCACCACAACAGACCAGACAGTATAAATTCCAAGCGGAGTAGAATAACATCACTTTATCAGAGGCTCCACTGATGATGTCACCTAGCACGGTGAAGAAACGTCTGAACAAAAACAACCCAGCTCGGTGAGCAAGTCAACAACCTCATCTACAATCCAAACTACAGATCTTTGCCAAAATTTTGAAGTGGAATGTAATTATTTGGAGGGATGATTGAGCAATCTTTTCACTATGGGTTAGACCCATTGCAAAATGATACAATGAAAAATTAGCCCCGAATTAGTTGGCTATAGGCATCTTAAGTCCAGTTTCTAATGCAGTAAATTCACAATAAAAACAACCCATGTGACTCAGTATTAACTGGCAATTTCTTCAGAATGAATTTTAAAAATGCCTGATGTGGAAAATAGATGTATTCGTCAAGGAAATGTTCAACTGCACTGTTGAGAGATGTATCGGAAATTTTATGAAATACTTAATATGAATATTAAGAAAACTAGAACAAAAACATGTTATTTTCTCAGTATCAAAATTTTTATCAATATTTATTCATTGTTTAGGTCAAATTCAGCCATTACTTTAATGTCCATGAATTGGTATAGTTCTGTATTCTCTTCTGAATTTCCTATTGGAAGTATCAGAACTTGTCTTTTACTTATGGATTCCAGTTTTAGATCTACCCACAAGCAGAAACATTTTATCTGCATTAACACTGTCGAACATTTCATTATCTTAAAACATTTCAATTAGGTCATGCCTCAACCTCCCCTTCTTTCAAAGAGATAATTTCTCATCTATCCAACTGCAAGTAAATCTCTTTTCTGTGTTGCCCTTGTAAATCCCTTTGCTCTTCTCCAATGCTTCCACATTCCTTTAAAAAAGGAAAGCAACAACAGTGCACAGTACTTCACGTACAGTCTAAGGCTTGAAGAGGATGGTTTCTATGCTTTTCAATGTTTTCCCGATAGAAATAAAGCCCAGTGTTAACTTGTATCTTGCTTTTAGTGATATGTGCATCTTTTGCCCTAAAAACCTTTGCTCCACAATTCAATCAACACATTCAATATCCAAGTAGTATGTGGCCACTTAATCTATTCACTAAAATGTCCCACCTCAGTATTGGAACAGGAGAGATCTGTACCGTTGGGACAGTGTCCACTTGAACTGAACTGGGACCAATGTTCTAGCGAAAAGGGTAAATCGGCTGGTCAATAGGACTTTATACTAGAAAGTGGTGTTGTTGAGGTTGGGGGGGGTCGCGGGGGAGAGCTGGTGAGTGAAGGGTAAAACTTATCTCAGCAGGAAACAAAGCAGCAGGTTAACATCTGTAGGGCTGGATTCAAGTGTGAGGACAAATATGAAAGAAATGACAGGAAAGGACAACTCAAGAGAGGTTATTAAAGTCTCCAGCACAGACACAAATAGGACAATGTGTTTGGAAAGAGTTAGGAATTAAATTTCAAGCACACTGGACAAACAAAGGGCCATGAGAAGAGGGACGGTGAATACAGGACTGAAGGTGTTATATCTGAACGCACGCTGTATAAAGAGTAAGGTAAATGAGCTTGTGGCGCAGATCAAAATTGGCAGGTATGTTGTGGTGGGCATCACGGAGACGTGGCTGCAAGGGGATCAGGACTGGGAGCTGAATATCCAAGAATATACATTCTATTGAAAAGATAGGCAGGTGGGCAGAGGGGATGGAGTTGGCTTATCAGTAAGAAATGAAATTAAATCAATAGCAAGAAACAAAAGTAGGGTCAGATGGTGCAGAATCTGGGTGGGTAGAATTGAGGAGTCGCAAAGATAAAAAAACAAAACATAGTTGGAGTTATGTACAGGCCTGCAAACTGTAGTCAGGAGCTGGGGTGCAAGATACACCAGGAGATGGAAAAGGTGTGTAAGAGAGGCAAAGTTACAGTGATCATGGGGGATTTCAGTATGCAGGTGGACTGGGAAAATCCGGTTGGTAGTAGATTGCAAGAAAAAGAAATTTGTGGAAAGTCTATGAGATAGCTTTTTGGAGCAGCTTGTGGTGGAGCCCACTAGGGAACAGACAATACTGGATTTAGTGCTGTGCAATGAGGCAGACTTGATAAGTGAACTTAAGGTGAAGGAACCCTTCAGAGGCAGCGATCGTAATATGATTCAATTTACTCTGCAATTTGAGAGGGAGAAGATAGAATCAGAGGTAATGGTACTACAGCTGAATAAAGGCAACTACACAGGCATGAGGGAGGAGCTGGGCAGAATTGACTGGGAGAAGAGCCTAGCAGGAAAGACAGTGGAACAGCAATGGCAGCGGTTTCTGGGAGTAATTCAGGAGACACAGCAAAATTTATCCCTAGGAAAAAGATGCACACTAAAAGGGAGGATGAGACAACCATGGCCGACAAGGGAAGTCAGGAATAGCATAAAAGCAAAAGAGAAAGCATATGATGTGGCGAAGTGCAGTGGGAAGCCAGAGGATTGGGAAGCTTACAAAAACCAACAGAAGGCAACAAAAAAAGAAATAAGGAGGGAGAAGATTAAACAAGAAGGTAAACTAGCCAGTAATATAAAGGAAGACTGTAAGAGTTTCTTTAGGTATATAAAGGGCAAAAGAGAGGCAAAAGTGGACATTGGATCTGTGGAAGATGATGCTGGACAGATAGTAGTGGGGAACAAGGTAATGGTTGACAAACTGAATAATTACTTTGCGTCAGTCTTCACGGTGGAAGAACATAGAACAGTATAGCACAGTACAGGCCCTTTGGCTCACGATGTTGTGCCGACCTATTATCCTACTAAGATCAATCTACTCTGCACAGCCTACAGTTTACTATCTTTCATGTGCCTATCCAAGAGTCGCTTAAAAGTCTCTAAAGTATCTGACTCCACTACCACTGCCGGCAGCGCATTCCACACGCCCACCACTCTCTGTGTAAAGAACCTACCTCTGACATCTCCCCTATGCCTTCCTCCAATCACCTAAAAATTATGCCCCCTTGTAATAGTCATTTCTGCCCTGGGAAAAAGTCTCTGACTATCCACTCTATCTACGCCTCTCATCATCTTGTAAACCTCTATCAAGTCACTTCTCATCCTTCTTCACTCCAATGATAAAAGCCCCAACTCCCTCAACCTTTCCTCACAAGACCTGCCCTTCAGTCCAGGCAGCATCCTGGTAAATCTCCTCTGCACCCTCTCTAAAGCTTCCACATCTTTCCTATAATGAGGTGACCAGAACTGAACACAATATTCCAGTGTGGTCTAATCAGAATTTGATAGAGCTGCAGCATAACTTCATGGCTCTTAAACTCAATTCCCCTGTCAATGAAAGCCAACATACCATACACCTTCTTTACAACCCTCTCAACTTGGGTAGCAACTTTGAGGGATCGATGGGCGTGGACCCCAAGATCCCTCTGTTCCTCCACACTGCTGAGAATCCTGCCATTAACCCTGTATTCTGCATTCAAATTTGACCTTCCAAAGTGAATCACTTTACACTTTTCTCGGTTGAATTCTATCTGCCACTTCTTTGCCCAGCTCTGCATCCTGTCAATGTCCCGTTGCAACCTACAACAGCCCTCCACGCTGTCCACAACTCCACCAACCTTCGTGTCATTGGCAAACTTACTAACCCACCCTTCCACTTCCTCATCCAAGTCATTTATAAAGATCACAAAGAGCAGAGGTCCCAGACAGATCCCTGTGGAACACCAATGGTCACTGAGCTCCAGGCTGAATACTTTCCATTTACTACCACCCTCTGTCTTCTGTTGGGCAGCCAAGACATGAGTAATAGAACCAAAAATTTGAGAGAGTCAGGGAGCAGACCTGATTATGGTGGGCAATATCAAGGAGAAGGTGCTAGAAAAACTGAATGGCCTGAAGGTGGATAAATCACCAGGACCAGATGGACTACAACTGAGTTCTTAAGGAGATAGCTGAAGAGATAGTGGAGGCGTTAGTCAAGATCCTTCAGGAATTGCTAAAGTCAGGGTGGGTCCTAGAGGACAGGAAAATCACTAACATGACACCCTTGCTAATAAGGGATTAAGGCAAAAGATGGAAAGTTGTAGGCCGATTAGCCTAACCTCGGTCGTGGGTAAGATTTTACAGTCCATTGTGAAGGATCAGATTTCTGAATACTTGGAAGTGTATGGCAAAATAGGGCAAAGTCAGCACAGTTTCATCAAGGGGAGGTCATGCCTGACGAATCTGCTAGAATTCTTTGAGGAAGTAATGAGCAGGTTAGATGAAGGAGAGCTAATGGATGTTACCTACCCGGACTTCAAGAAGGCCTTTGACAAGATGACGCACAAGAGGCTACTGAGTAAGATAAGGGCCTATGGTGTTCCTCTAGGTGCTAGCATGGATAGAAGATTGGCTGTCTGGCAGAAGGCACAGAGTGAGGATAAAAGGGGTCTTTCTCAGGATGGCAGCCGGTGACAAGTGGTGTTCTGAGGAAGGGTCACTCGACCCGAAACGTTAACTCTGATTTCTCTCCACAGATGCTGCCAGACCTGCTGAGCTTTTCTGGAGCAATTTCTGATTTTGATTCTGACTTCCAGCATCCGCAGTTCTTCTGGTTTTTGTACTGTTACTTGAACCCCCTTCTTCCTCCCTATCTTTTCTTTAATCATTAACTATACCACTTCTGTACATTAGGTAGCTTTAATGGCTAGTGAATTTCTCTTGGACCAATATCACTGTTAACAAACACTGGGGATAAACAGCGTAGTTAATTTGCATACAGCAGCATCTCATAAGCAGCAGTGAGGTTAGTAAATTGTTACTTTATTTTTGGTGAAATGAGACAAGAGGTCTATGACAACCAGGACAGCAAAACATCTTCTGCACCCACTTGAGGCGGCAGCAAGTACCTTCTTTTAACGTATTAGCTGAAAGAAGATAAAGCGTTATAGAGATGTACATCTTTCACAATAGCGCAATTTAATAAAATTCCAGTCTGGATTATGTGCTCAAATCCTGTTTTGATCAGTAGTCACACATTTTTTTTTAAAAACAGTGATAGCCTAATGTGTAGAACCAGCATATTTCAGCAGGTGCCCTCAGGTTAGTTTATGAATGTCATTTTGATCTTTTGTTAATTACTTACCAAGTACAGGATCCATCCGGTATTTGCTTGTCTCTTTTTTCCCAGATCCTGCCAAAGGAACCGCGCTGTTGCTTGCATTCACAGAATCAGGATCGGACACAGTAGATAATGCTGTGGTTTGCTTAGGGAAAGACTTCACTATTGCCAGGAACAGCTGGACATCATTGTATGACAGCCTGATATCAAGCGTTGAGAACTGAATCTACAGCACAAAAAGAAATGAAATCATTTTTAAGATTAGAACAGAGGTGAGTAAGTCCCCTATGTTGTATTATTCAATGATTTCATTCTGTTTGGAAACAGACTTCTCTCCACTTATACCAACGAAGACAACAGTCCTGGAACTACCTGGTTTACCTCTCCTTTATTGTGCTGTTTACAGAAATTAGAGCAGAGAGAGAGACCAATTGGCCTATCATATCTGTGCTCTTCAAAAAGTAGCCGTCTATTGATTAAATTTCCTTGCTCTTTTCTCATTTTCTTTTAAATTATTATTTCTAACATCCCTTTTCAATGTTATTGATGTTTAATGACATTCAGATAAAAGTGTTACTTTCCCTCATCTACACTGACTTTGCATCCCCCCCATCCCCGCCATCCCCATCTGCTATTTTAATAACAAACCTAAATTTATGTCTCACATGCACTGATTTTCCAATGAAATGAATGAGTTCTTTATTTTAGGTGGGATATGGACAGCTGTGGTAGGGTCAGCATTTGTTGCTCAACAGTAGCTGTCCTCAAAAAGGTGGAAGATTTGCTAACAATGTCCACTTGGACTTGGCAAGCTTTGAAATATTGTCAGGGCTAGACTTCATTGCCTTTCACTCTCCTTTCCTTGCTGTCCAGCAAAGTGAGAGAAATAGTATTAGCATGCAGCCTTATATCAGCTTCGTAATTGCAAGGGAAAAAGACTCACTTTACAAGGGAACTATTCAACAGAAAATTTCCTCCCCTTCAATTTTTGTTCAAAAATCTGCCATCCATTTAGTAAATGACCAGTGGCATTAACTCAGCTTCCAAGATTTTGTGGTTAAATGGCAAGACAGGTTGCAGCTGCCCTTCTCCAAGTTTGCTGGGTAAGTCCTTAGTGGGTACTGACTGTTCCTCTGCTTCCTCAGCTTAATAACAATGTTGATATGCAGATGGATATTTCATGACTATTGACACAATAAAGAAGAGTTATCAGAACCTAAAAGACTGAAATAGTTGTAAAAGCTAGAAAAAGAACACTCTGCCTTTCAAGGCTAATTAGAAAAGTGATGGTACCTGTTTTGCTATGAAGGTCGATATTAAATAAATCTATTAGCTCCATTCAATGTCTATTAGTACTTCATTCAGGTAAACAAATACGTAAGGTAGTTCAACAAAAAAAAATTAAAAGCCTAATGTGTATTTCACACGAATCATGCAGATTTTGAAAAAACTAGGCTTCACATCTCTTTTTCCTCTCTTCCCCATACTGGAGACCTTTGGCTTTAGTTGCATGAACTTTGGCTGCCTTCCAGTACCTCACACTCAAGTGGCCATTCTTCGTGTGTGAGCTTAAGCAGTGCACAGAGCTGCACAAAACATTACCTCACTGTGGTAAAACCATTGAGAACAATCCAATCTTGTCCTAATCTTTAAAAGCTGAATAAGCCTGCAACTAATTATACTGGGTGATATAAACAAAAAGCAATACATTAAAAAAAACAAGCAGCATAAATAGAAACTCAGCTCCTCCCAACCCAAGTTGAAAGAATTAGCCCATGCTTGCTTTGTTTTTACAGAGGGACAGTGTTTATATCCTGAGTTTCAATTTATGATGTTTATAACTTCACCTCTTGTGCTGCAATCAGGAAAAAGAACTGTAAAATGTCATTTCAATAATGAGAATTGGATCATTGACAAATTTTCCTATTATTGTAGGTATCCTATAAATAAACATTGCACACAAGGGCAGAACTGGTATAACAACTCATTCCTGTCATATGGCTCAAGATATTTTAATTTGAAACTCTTGATGTAGAACTTCATGTGAGAGTAAAACATTTTACAAATTCAGGCATGGAAGGCATTATGATGCCCAAAAGATTACTGACAAAAAAATCATGAGAGGCATGTTGATTTTCATACAAAATTTCTTAACTTTTTTACAAAACTCTGCAGAAGAATGTTAAATTTATGATATCTGCATATGTTCCGTCCATTCATGTTGGCCTGTTATTTTGGGTATTGCTTAAAATGTTAAATTACAGAGGTTAAAGATATTGAGTCCCCGGATGGTCGTAAAACCCCTCTTTTAAAAGCCTAAAGCACGGTTTTCCTCCCTAGTGATTTATGTCTCTTATATAAATAACTTATAGCTGGGAATATTTCATGGTTTTAGTTTGACCTCCTTTGCTTTCCTGTTCTACAATCCATAAACATTAATTTGAATCCTGGGCTGAATGCATCAAGGTGATTTGCAAACTATGACCTGTACTGAAAAGTAATGGGCCAAATAGTCTGAATAGGGAAAAAGAAAGCATTGTCTCCTTGGATTCATGTATGCTGCACCCTGTGTAACTCTGGTTTGAAGCTCCTACTGTTCACTTCATAGGTTAATGAAGATCCTGAAATAAAAAAGTTCATTCTAATTGTCATTGGTGGTTTGACTTATGTCCATTATAAACAGATGTAATCAATACTTCAATCTCATTTGTATTGTTTATCTCTGGTCATCTTATGAAAATATCTTTACCATAACCAAGACATATTTACTTGAATGTGAAATAGAGTATTAATTTACAAACGGAATCATAACCAACCTCAGAGATTTTATCTTTAAGGAGGGATCTTTTCAAATAAGGCAGTAAAAACCTGCAGTTACTCTTCCAAACAAACATCTTCCCTTAATTTTCTCCTATTTTTCAAAAAAAAAAACTCTCACTGACATTCAACTATACAAGCAGCAATGGCTTTCAGATAGTACGAGTGAAAGTGACCATTGCTCTTGTGCAAGTCTAAAATTTGATTATTATTTAAAATGAAGGACATCAAAGCAGAGTCTAATCCAGACCAGAACCCTAACCAGTTAGCTACATATGCACAGACCTCTAGATATTAAACAGGAATGGGAAACATTGAGTTTTGCCCTTCTTAATCAGGAATATCAATCCAACTGTAACACTCAAAACTGCTGTTTCGCTGAGAACAGCTAACACTACAGATTACCGGTCAGATCACTCAGAATATCTGGTAAATTGATACCTCAAGAACTGGTGGGAAATCCTCACTACCAAAAGCATCCAGCAACCCTGAGCTTTTCTGATAAATGGGGTTTCCAATCAATTCCATCTGAACGTTTACAGGATCGATGATAGACAGAGCAGTCTCTTGTTCACTGCCAAGTCGGCATGAAAATACCTGTAAATAGGGTAGAATGGCATTTAGATCCATACAATATATATAGCAGAAATGAGAAATTAAACCTACCAAGTGCTACCTTCAGTTTTTGAAACTGAAAATTAAATACATAAAATTTATATTAAGCATAATGAAACTGCACACTGTAAGAGGATAGGTTTGTGCTAATGAGTTAGGATTCTACTAGGGTCTGACATCAGTTGTCCCATTGAAAATGCAGCAATCAGTTCCAAAGGATCATTCTATGACTGTGTGAAAAAGCAATTCAAACCTGGAGTAATCTTGCTACCAACGTTGAACTGAAGCTGATGGACCTTTATGTTTGATCTTTATTGGTTTCCAAGTGGCTGGCACTTCAGGATTGTTATCCAGGGGAAAAAAAAGGAACCCATCACCTTCAGCTGACTGACAGTTTTCCAGGTTTTGGACTAACATGTCAGTTCTGCAAACTAGCTGATGGAATGAATTCACATGTTAAGTTTATTCTTGTTTCTCTTTTACTCACTCAGTGGATACTAGCTTTGTTCAGTGGACCAGGATTTACTACCCATCCCTAATTGCCCAAGAGAAGGTGGTGGCAAGTTGACTTCTTGAACTGCTGCAGCCCGTTTGGCGTAGGTAGACCTACAATACTGTTAAAATGTATTTCCAGGACTTTTTTACCCAGAGACAACGAAGGAATGGCAATGTATTTCCAAGTCAGGATGGTGAGTGGCTTAGAGGTGAACTTGCAGGTGATGGTGTTTCCATGTATCTGCTGCCTTTGACATTCTAGATGGCAACAGTTGTGGGTTTAGAAGGTGCTGTCATACGAGTCTTGGTGAGTTGCTGCAGTGCATCTTGAAGTTGTACACACTGCTGCTACTGTGCATTTTTGGTGCAGTGAATGAATGTTTGCGGACGGTGATGTTAATGTAGTGGGATGTTTTGCCTTCTTTGATGTGAAACTTCTTGCGCATAGTTGGATCTGCACTTATCTAGGCAAATGGGGAGTATACCATCCCACTCCTGACTTGTGCATTGTAGATTGTGGACAGAATTTGGGAGTAAGGTGGTGGTTAATTGCTGCAGGAATCCCAATCTTTGACCTGCTCATGTAACCACAGTTTCTATATGGCTAGTCCAGTACATTTTCTGGTCAATTCTAACCCAGTATGTTGATAGTAAGGGATTCAGAAATGGTAATGCCGTGAATGTCAATGGATGTCAAAAGATTCTCTCTTGCTGCAAATGCTCACTGCCCAGCACTTGCGTGATGTGAATGTTGCTCGACATGACAGCCCAAGCCCAGATATTGCCCAGGTCTGGCTGCAATTGGACTTGGGCTGTTTCAGAACGTGAGGAGTCACGAATGGAGCACAACACTGTCCAATCATCAATAAATTTCCTTACTTCTGACCTAATGATGGAATCAAGACTACTGATGACGCAGCTTAAGATGGTCGAGTCTCGGACAACATGGACAGGGTTAGATTGGAGCGGAGTTGACTGACTTTCAACAAACATAGCCAGCACTAAGGAAGTTAGTTATGAGTCCAACCAGCAGAGGTTTTTCTCCCAATTATCATTGAGTCTAGTTTTGCTGTAGCTCCTTGATGCCATACTCAGTCAGGTGTGGGCTTGATGTCAAGGGTAATCACTCTCATCTTACATCTGGACATCATATTTGGCCATGTTTGACCTGAGGCTGTAATGAAGTTAGAAGCTGAATGGGCCTGTGTGGAACCTAAATGCCATGTCAGTGAGCAGTTTATTGCTGAACAGATGGTGTCGATAGCGCTGTTGATGACCCCTTTCATCATTTTACTGATGATCAACAGTAGACTAATGAGGTTGTAATTGGCCAGGTTCGATTTGCTCTGCTTTTTGTTTATAGATATACCTGGGCAATTTTCCACATAATACCGTAAATGCAATGTTGTAAATATACTGAAACAGCTGCGAGTTCTAAAACATGTCTTCAATACTATTGCCAGAAAGTTGTCAGGGCCCACAGCCTTTGCAGAATCTAGAGCCATTGGCCTTTTCTAGATATCATGTGATGTGAATCAAACTGATTGAAGACCAGCATTCATGACATTGGGACCTCCAGAGAGTTGAAATATATCATCCACTCAACATTTCTGGCTGAAGAGCATTGTAATCGCTTCAGCCTCATCTTTTGCACTGTTATGCTGGGCTTCTCCATTATTGAGAATGATGTTGTTTGTGGAGCCTGTTCCTCCAGTGAGTTGTTAAATCGTTCACTTCCATTCACAACAGTATGTGGCAGGACTGCAGAAATTAGGTATGAACTTTTAGTTGTGCAGTCGCTTAGCTCTGTCACTTGCTGCTTTTGCTGTTTGGCTCACAAGTGGCACTATTCTGTTGCTCATTTTAGGTATGCCTGGTGCTGCTCCTGATAAATTCTCCTGCACTTTTCACTGAACGGTAGAATGGAAAATATGCTGGGCTATGAGGTACCAGGTTGTACTGAGATACAATTTTGCTGCTACTGTTTACCCTTAGCACCTCTTGGATGCCCAGTGTGAAGTTCGAGATCTATCCCATTTAGCACTTTTGCTGTGCCTCACAACGCAATGAAGGGAAAACTTAATGTGAAGACAGACCTTTCTTTCCACGAGGATTGTGTGGTGGTCATTTCTATTGACACTGTCATGGACAGATGCATCTGCAGCAGGCAGATTAGTGAGTTTGCATTCAAGTATGTTTTTCCCCTCTTTTTGGCTCCTTCATCTGCTGCAGATTGTGTTCAGATGCTGTGTCTTTGGGGATGTGACCAGCTCAGTCAGTAGTGGGACTGACAAACCAATCTTGCTGATGGACAATTAAGATCTTCACGAGAGTGCATTGTGTCCTTGATACCCTGTTTTTTTTAAAATGTAGCTAAAAACAGATTTGCATATTGATAGCACAGGAACAAAATAAAACTCTCACTGCTTCACAGTGCAAAAGGTAACTGTACATCAGAAACAAAAACATATTTTATCCAACAAATTTTTGAGGTACTCAAGAAGTTCTGTTTACCTCAATTCCTCCAAGGCTGCCAGAGAATGGCCGATCTACAAGCCGTGGTTTATAGGTGAGCACGGTGGTTGCCTTCAGAATGACTGCATTTGTATCATGGCATGACATGTCTTCAACCACAACAAATTCAGTGCCTGTGAAAGGGATCAGAGTTGTTTATTACAGACAATGTGTGCTGCGATGAAAGATAAAAACAACAGTAATCTCTGAGCTCCTGTTTGAAAAAGTAATCCTTTTGGATAGAAAGTACACGATTAAATAATTTTAATGAGTTTGTTCAAACATTTGCTCCGAGTACATGGGCAATACAAGCAAGTCAGCATTTGCTGCTCATCCCTGGTTGCATGAAAGCGGAATTAAGAACTTGAAAGAACAATTGTGTTCTATAACTCATGACTGAAGTTGCCTTTCTGGAATACAGAAATGCTCAGTAGTACCCACCTAACTCCAACGCATTATGCTCCAGTTGTGACTGGCACATCTTGATGGATTAAAATTCTATATTGGCCAATGCACATCGATAGTATCAGGCAAGTGAGCATCTCCCATATGCAAGCCAAAATAGTGAACGCTAGGAATACCAGCAAACCACATTCTCCTCCTGATGTAACACATTTTTTGGAAAAACACCATCAAATGGATATCAGGAGCTAAACCTATCAGTAACCTAACCATTCTTACACCGTCCAATGTACTCCTGCCAAACTGCAATGCCAACTGCTATTCAAATAAGATCAATTAATTTAGAACAGGCGAAATTCAAACTGATTGCCTTCAAGTGCAAAGTTTGGAAACAATCTCGGGTAGCCACATATAAAGGGAGGAGCAATGAATCAGTGTCAAAGGCATGAATTTGTAATGAAGACCAAACATGGTGGCTTTAGTCTTCCCAGTGTTTAGCTGAAGAAAATCACAGTTATCTAAGACTGAATGCCAGAAATATACTGGATGAAGCTCTTATCCACTTGGCTATTGAGAGGCACTTCTTTTTAGAAAATATAAAGTTACTGTCTATGTCCCCAAAAAGATATACACTTGTAAAACAGATCTGGAAATGAATAAATTAAAAACAAATCAAAACAAAAGTTAAGTTTACTATGTAAAAGTGACATTGGCATGAAAGTGATTTTTACCAGTTACGTTGATTTTCACTTCCAAATACTTCTCGTTCGGCATTGGCACAGAAGATCGCTTTGTGATGACTCCATACTTTACCGTTTTGGGAACCAAGACTTCACCACCAACTTTGCGGTCACGAGCTGGTGAGGCACTTTCTGGTTTCTTTGGGCTGTTAGAGGTTTGCAAGAAATCCCGCACAAGCATCAACCAATCAAATATAACAAAGACACGCAGATTGTTCAGAACCACAGTGAAGCATGAAGCATCTCTGGTTGACCTGGGAAATCAAAAATGCTTTTCAGTATTTCTAACTGCGGTTGAAACAGAGTTAAAGTTTTCAGAGTTTGTTTTCGATTTGTTCATGGGATGTGGATATTGCTGGCTAGGTCTATTTATTGACCATTCCAAATTACCCATGTGGTTAAAAGTCAACCATATTACTGTGGGTCTACAATCCAGACCAGGTAAGGATGGCAGATTTCTTTCCTTGAAGGATATGAGTAAACCAAACATTTTTCTTTATGACAATTGACAGTGGTTACTTGGTCACCATTAGACTTGTTTTTAAATTCCAGATTTTTCTTGAATTCAAATTTCACCATCTGCCGTGGTGGGACTTGAACTCTTCCCGTAACGTTAGCCTAGGAGTCTGGATGACTAATCCAGTGACATTAACATAGTGCTACTCCTTCCTGTACTAACCAATGCCATATTGAAACATTTTATTTAATTATTGAAAAAAAATGAAAAATCATGGAAAAGTCACTGTTAATGAACTGATAATTCCCCCTCCAACAGCATAGCTAAAGTTAGAAGTTTACATTACAGAGAACTGGCTGCAGAACCATGTCTTATTAACTACACAGATTGCTATATTCAATGTTCAAGGAGAATCGGTGGAACAATTTAATGACAAAGGCATGCATGAGAGATTCAGCAGCACAGAAGATGTGGTATGGTGGAGACAGATAATATTGTCATGGGAGAGGTAGGTGATCTCTTTCATAGAAGGTACACTGCTTTGTAAGGTCAGCTTGCTAAGGGATAAAATGCAAAGTTTGGAAACAGTCTAGTATAGCCACATATAACAGCTGGGGAGGAGCAATGAACCAGTGTCAAAGGCATGAATTTGTAATGAAGACCAAAGATGGTGGCTTTAGTGTTCCCTTGGCTGAAGGAAATCATAGTATATCTAAGAGTGAATGCCAAAGAAGAGACAATGAGGGGCTAAGTGAAATGGTGTAGATGGAGAGCTGTGTATTGTCAGCATAGGAATCATTGGACGGCAGGGCACTTTTCATTTTTTTTCTTAGTTGGGGAGTCAGTGAGCAAATTTCAGAAAGATAAAGTTTGGCACATCAATAAACATATTTCAGAAAACTTCTAAAGCAATAAACTGATAATTTTTGTTAATTAACTTATGTAAATTATTAAAAATATAAAACAGCAGAGCTAATAAATATGAACTTTTTACCTTTCGATTAAGATACACAGCTAGGGAGAGAACAACTAGACCCCAATCCTGATTACTAAGGAAGCAGCTGGGACCAGGTTTGGTAAAGGAATTGCGTTTAACTAACACTGACTATATATTCACTTCTTCTGGCTTGAACAAAGCGCTGGGGTCGTGAAGTTCACACGATATCTGTTTCTTACAATTACATGAGGTCTGCCTCTCTGACCCTCTCCAACTACGTACATACCCTCATTCTTTGAATTTTGCATCACATATTGACAGGGTGGTTAAAAGGGCATTTGGCACGCTTGCTTTCGTCGCTCAGTCCTTTGAGTAAAGGAGTTGGGAAGTCATGTTGAGGTTGTACAGGATATTGGTGAGGCCTCTTCTGGAATACTGTGTCCAGTTCTGGTCACTCAGTTATAGGAAAGACATTAATAAGCTGGAGAGGGTTCAGAAGAGATTTACCAGGATGTTGCCAGGTATAGAAGGTTTGAGTTATAAAGAAAGGTTGAATAGGCTGGGACTTCTGTTCACTGGAGCATAGGAGGTTGAGAGGTGATCTGAAAGAAGTTTATAAAATAATGACAGGTATAGATAGAGTTAATGGTGCAGGACATCGAAATCACCCGACGGAAACGATTAAAAGGTTTTGCTGGGGAGAATTGCATCAAAAGGTGCAGATGAGGGAACTAAGGGACACAGCTTAAAAATAAGGAATCTCCCATTTAATGTAGACACGAGAAGAAATTTTTTTCTCACAGTGAGTCCGTGGAAATCTCTTCCCAAGGGAGAGGCGGAGGCAGGGTGATTGAATATTTTTAAGGCAGAGGTATATAGGACCCCTTATTTGTCAAAAATCTGAGGGTAACAGGAGTAGTTAGGAAAATGGACTAAGGCCACAATTGGATCAGGCATGATCGTATTGAATGATGAGCGAGGCTTGAGGGGGCAAATGGTTGCTACTGCTCCTAACTGCTATGTACATCTCTGAACAGATCAATAGCCATAGACAGTTGATGGCAAAAGAAAGACCAAAGGCTGCAGTACTGAGTGCTTGAAAGTCTAACTGAAAGTAAATCAGTAGATATTTTACCAGGGTAAGCCAAAAAGGTGTAGGGAACAGGAAGATATGGAATGATGAAAGTTACATGAAGATAGGGAGAATGATTGAGTTCATAAAGCGATGAAAAAAGTTAAGCTGAATGCTGTGACCATGAATACAGAAGCAGCGTTTAGATGAAAGGAGAGATTTATTGTGGTCTGGAGAGTAATGAATCCAGAGCATTGGTGAACTGGGAGCTGGAATGGGGATTGAAATCACTGTGAATTATCACCTCAGGAAAGGATAAAACATGAAGGGAGGCAAGATACCTTGGGGAGAAAACTGGTGTCAGGATAAGGGTGCAGTCAACAATAAGGACTTTGAAGCAGTAGGAAGAACAGTTGAAGAAGATGCGATGCTCAATTTGGGTGCCACAGGAATAGGGAAGAGACGATATATAAATATGTGAATTGCTGATAAGACTCACACTGCCACTGCAGCAGTTGGAGTTGGATAGGTGACAGAAAGCATAAGATGAGAGAAGTTCAGTAACTGATGAGATGTCGCTATCTGTAAGGAAAGTTTTAGTTAAATGCATGCGTTAATACTTTCTAGAATATCTACACATTATCCTGAATTACTCTTCTTTTGCTCCTTTTATTCCTGACCGAATATGCTTCCAGACAATTATCCTGTTACCCAGAACACAAGTGAAGCTCGTATCAGTAAGGCTATGCTCATATGATCATTTTACTTGTTTGCAAGGTGCAATGTGTCACTATCATATTTTAGCCATAAGTTTGGTGAGAAATAATAATCCTTACCAGCCACTTTTACAATGACTTAAGGTCTAAATTCCATCAGTTTTGGGATTACTCAGTTTCTATGGTACTGGTGATCCCATTTTCTTTTTTGCTCTCTTGAAGATATCAAATTTTGTAAGGATACAGTTCAATAACTACCAACAGTCCTGCTACTAACTTGACTAACTTCACTCTCCTTCATATGACAGCCTGAACAATAAGCCTAGGTAGGCTATTCAATCATTGGACACATCACAAATGAGCCAGTAATATCCTTCTAAGACATGGACAGACTTTTCATCAACAATCATTGTTAACTAAAGCCAGTATTTGGTATCTGGCTATAACATGTTGCAGCCGTTACTCAGTTCCACACCTGTAATGCAGCTCCATCTGCAGTGAGGCTTGATTGCTACTACTCTTTGATGCATCCAATATGCATCGAAATACATTTGGTTTGGTGTCAAGGTTCACTGTCTGTCCAATGCTTCGGGTATCGTATGCCATCATTGAGTGAGAGACCAGGTTTACGGACTTAGTCGTGTTTGAAAAGCTCTCATAAAGCAGCTTTGACTTTTTGAAATCAAACCTGGAGAAGAAATAGTTAATTTAATACAGAAACAGAAAATATTATTTTGGAGCACATCCTCCAGAGATTCACAAACAGAACATATCTATTTATTAAAAATATTACATTGTGAGAATTTCCTATTAACAAAAGTTTCCTTGCTGCTACTGATCATCTTTTCCATTTTAAATTCCCATGTGCATACTTAGAATGGAAACTGCGCATAAACTTGTGTTTTAATAGCGTCCACCAACCATGGTAGTGCAAAAGGATTTTAGTTTCCTTTCCTTCTGCCTGTTCTTCAGTCAGTTGGCTGTATTCTTATCTAGATTCTTAATTCTTAGTTAATTTCTTAATTATTCACTTTCAGTTCCATTTATTAACCCCTCACTCCATTCACACATTACTCCTCCTCTATTCATCACTAACAAATCTTTCTTTTGCACACTGGGGTGCTAAGACAGAGGTTTTTATTATACTACAGAAAACTTCATGCTCTTGCTTTGCAAAAATATGTATAATTAACGCAGAGAACAATATAAAGTTTATAAAAAATGCAGAAAGTCTGGACAATTTTAAATTAGGAACTGAATTATGTTTGCAAGCCTTAGCCCAATTATCATCTGCCCTCTGACCTTTATTTTAAGCCCAAAGGCTACACTTTGCATTATTCAATTCAGGGCAGCACCAGTAAAGATCACATCAGGTTATAAATTTTATGCAATGTAGGATGGTATTTTTTAAGTGTCAAGGATCTAATTATTTAGAAACAGCAAACATACTGTAAACTCAAAAACTGAGTGCAGGATGGTTCATAGTCAAGGTAACAGGAGTTCCTTATGTCCCTAATGCTGGTCTTTGAACCTTGGCATTTCCCTCTGACTAATGGGAGGTGGGAGGAAAGTTTTGTATCTCTTTAACAGCTGTAAGGGGTCTGCAAGCTCTGGGCAATCTCAGAAACAAGAGCCTAAATCCACAATACAAATGGGTCACAATTCAGTACAAAACAAAAAAAATCTGACAATGCTATGCAACACTATAGAATGGCATCTGTGGGAAAGGGAATCTGGAGCAGTACTAAATTGGGATTAAAGTGATGTGCCAAGACAAAACTCTTAAAAAAAATTCAGTCAGATGGCTGTACTCCTGACTAAGACTGCCAAATTCACAATTACTGAAGCCAGGCTTCTAACTCCAGCTCTTGCCTTCCCTACTATTCACTGCTTTCAAAACATTTTCTTGATCACTGAGACTGAGTTTTATATTAGAATTTCTCAATAATACCAGCCAGATGTTCAGGGATGCCAAGTGAAATAAAGATCTTTCCTCCTGGGGCTTTGGAGGGGAGGAAGGAGGGGGCATGGATAGAAAGTAAAAACAAATTCATGGATTATCGTGCTGAGATTTTCTTATGCATCTTTTAAGTGCTGCCTACAGAGCAGCCAAAGACCTTGGAACCAGTTCTACAAATCATTAAGGCTATGGTGTATTACAGGAAAAAAAAAGCAGAGCAGGAAAGATGTATACATGAGGAAGTAGCCAATATACCTTGCCAGTGAATTGGTGTTCATATTCTTGCCCTTCGATTCCAGGAGCTCCAAGCTAACATTCATCATATCAATTAGAAAGGACATATTTGTGTATACTTCTCCACTAAGAACTGTCTGAGAGAGGCAGAAGAGAAATGAAATCAATCAAACACCTGAACAGAAAACAGTCAAAAAATATATGCATCAGTAACATTTCTAAGCAAAGTGACAAAGTTTATTAACTTGGGCTGATAAGTAACCTTAGTGCTACACAAGTACCAGACTATTATCATCTGAAACAAGAAAGAATGTCATCTTTCCCCACAACATTCAATAGCATTACCATTGTAGAATCCCCCACTGTCAACAAACTCGGTTACCATGGACCAGAAACTGAACTGGAGCATCCAAAAAAAATTGCAGCTACAAGAGCAGATCTGAAGCTGGGAATTCTGTCACAAAGAACTCACTTCCTGACATCTCAAGCCTGTCCACAATCTACGAAGCATGTCAAGAGTGTGATGGAAGAGTCTTCATTTACCTGGATGGATGCAGCTTCAACAACACTAAAGAAGCTCAACACCATCCAGGACAAAACTGCCCACTTTACGGGCACACATCTACTACATGCAATATTTACTCCATTTATCATCAGCATCTCAAACATTTTCCCACTGTGATCTCATTTTGGTGGTCAGAAATTGCTGTGAACCCAGAGCTGATCGTGCAGGGATCCCTGAATTGGATCTATACTGTATTTCGATTCCTACACTGTTGCTGGGTCAAAAACTTGGAACTCCCCACCAAACAGCACTATGGGTGTACCTACCCCACATGGACTGCAGTGGCTCAATTTTGTAGCTTACAACTACGTTCTCAAGAGTAATCAGGGATGGATACAAATGCTGGCCATCCCACAAAAATATTTTGAAAAACATTTATGTTGCAATGGACCATAACTTGCTGTGGTGAGAGTGTATAATGGTGTCTGTCACTCGTTATATTTCCTCTTGCACATTTTGGAGATGCCGGTGTTGAACTTGGGTAGACAAGTCAGAAATCACACAAGACCAGGTTATAGTCCAACAGGTGGTTTATTTGAAAACACAAGCTTTTGGAGCCTCACTCCTCCTTCAGGTGTTAGTGAGAAAGGTAGTATCAGACACAGAATTTAAGTAAAAGATCAAAGGGTCACAACCAATGAAGAGCATGTATTCAACAAACCTAAGATGCTGTTAAATCGTTAATCAGTTAGAAGGTTTTAATTAATTAATGTATATGTAAATCCCTAAATTCCTTTCAAGTCACTGTCCTGAGAAAACTAAAGATTTTGTCAATGTAGGGATGAGGTGACATTTTAGGACAGAATGTATGTTGGGTGAGAGACCTTGTTTCGAATCTGTTTGTGTTTTGGTTTGGAGACAGACTGGTTTTATTTCTAAAGTAGGAATTTATAAAACGCCACATTGACTGACTGTCTATAAATTGTGTGCTTTTTGAACAAAATAGACTATCTGCAACTACAAATTCACCCCATAGAATCCTGTGAGTGTGCGCGCACGTGAGGGAGGGGAGGGGAGGGGAGGGAGTGCGGCTGAGGGAGGGGCAGAGGAGAGAGAGAGCGCGAGAGCGAGACAGCGCGAGAGAGAGAGCAAGCACGTGTGCGCGCGCGGTTGGAAGAAATATTAAATTGAGAGAAAAAGCAATAGGAAGTTGAAAAGTAAAAAATTTTTCTTACATTTTAAAAACCATCAACAAGAAAAACCTGAAGGAATGAGACTCTAATCTGGAACTGTTCACTTTTAGAGCCAGAGAGGTTGACTGTCAGCAACTTATACTGATCACATTGCTGAACAGACAGAAATGATTCATAGTTTGTGGAAATGTTAGTTCATACCTGCTGTACAAATGCAAAAACATCATGTAATTTTCAACTAATTTCAATTGTGAAATGTTATTTTTGTGAGGTTACTACAGCAGCAATGCAATTTGGGTAGTAACTTTTGGATAGCATGCATCTGCACCTCACCAGAAATTGTTCACTCTTGCGCATTAATAATTTGCAAGTACCTTTTGACAGCAAATTATGGCTCATCATGTTGTGAAATTACCCAGTTCCCTTGGCTGTCAGATAAAGCACCGAGAAGGGATTCTTCAAGTTGGAAAAAATAGGAATCAGTCTTGTTACAGGCAGGAACTGGCATGGGCTTCACACTAAGTTTCCTGCTTCTATTTCAGCTCTGCTATAGAATGATGAATGGCCTGAGAGGGTGATTTAAAGGATGAGGAAAAGGATGAATCTCAATATTAATAAATGAGAATGACAGAAGATGGTTAAGTGAGTTAAACACCAGCCTCCAAACTCTGGAGCCTGGGTTTAAATCCTGATCAGAGTAATGGAATAAAAGCTCCCTGTGTCTGCAAGAATCTTGTGAAAAATAAATTTGATCATAATTGGCAATCTCACTCGGTGAAGCCACCATACGGTTGGGGAGGGGAATGGAAATATATCGCACTAATTACAATGAGGGATTTCTTTCAGAAATGGAGCAGAGAGAGGTAACTTTGCTCTACATGTACCCAGGGATGTGGGAGCATTTCATTCAGATATTAGTTGTTCAATATGGGAAAATGTACTCCTTTTCTCCAGAGATCTCTCAGAAATCTGCAGCAATTCAAGAAGATAGCTCACCTTACCTTAAGGACTATTAGAAAACGGCAATAAATGATGGCCTAGCAAGCGATATCACATTCCATGAATAAATAAAAAAAATCCACAAATGTTATGAAATGTTTGCCCAACAACAGTTTAGCATTCTTTGCATTTTCAGTATCCTTTGAGGTCATCATCATTATTAGTGATGAAAGTGAGAATGAATGCTGAGGTTCATTTCATTTAATGCAAAGTGTTACGGAGAAGGGAAGGTTAAATGAAAGAAAATCCCTGCTATTCACTTTATAAGTAACAAGTAACAATTTATTTATTTAACCCTAACCATAAACAAAATAACAGAATTACTAACAAACCAAACAATTCACCCTTAACTATTAATTATCCCCTAACTGAATTAAATTCTACTGGTATGCTATTCCAATAAACACAGGTTCCACTTATACAAACCCCCAAGTCCTAAGAAAATAAATTAAAACTTAATATCTCAAAGTCTACACACCTTTCTCTTCTCAACTCAAAAGGTCTTTCTTCTGCTGATTCTGTGGGGACTCTTAGCTAGAAGTGCTGTGGTATCTTTTATAGATAGATGGTGCTTTCTTAGAGAGCTTAGCAACTTCCTGGGAGAGCTAGATGCTTATTTCTCAGATGGCGGTTCGTTCTCATTCCAATTTTCAAAACCCTCCCCTTATGTACTGTGGATGACATATCAATTTTCTTACAATAGCATTAGTCCAAGGTTATCAAAACCATCAGATTTAAATTCAATTGGCTTTCAATCACTAAGTACTTGGTTTAAATTAATTGGCTGATTCCAGCTAGTTGCAAAACAAGCCTAAGATTTCCAATCACACAGCCAATTGATACATGTTTCAATTTCAGAACTGGTTATACATCTTCGGCTACACACAGATGCAATTTTTTCTTCTGTATAAATCTCTAAGCTTAGAAAAGCACTTTACCTCTTAAAAGGAACTACACACTTCTCCCCTATCATTTCTTTTTTATAAACAAATTCTAGCTTCCTGCCCTCCAATTCATGATTACTGTACACAACTTCGTAACAAAAGCAATTCTCCAGAAACTGGTATGGCTTTTCAGAACATGTTTGCTAATGGCTGATGTTGAACTATAAATGGATATTTTAGTAACAAAATTATGCATAGGCTGCCACTCCCCATAATTAGGCAAGTATTGCCAGGGCTACTCAACAGTAGATACGAACGTGACAAACTGTACTAAAAATAGAAATCATAGCAAATTACTTAGAAACCGAAAACGCTGGCAGCTTACTTTCCAATTTAACACTCTCATTTATTTTTGAGAGTTTTCAATACATCCAATATCCACCAAATGTCTCTGTACAACTACATTCCAAATATACACTATAATTAAATAGGGGAGGACAGATGAGCAAGGAGAAAGAAAACCAGGTTGCAAGATAGCCAAATAAAAACTTACAAGTTCAGCAACATTTAAGATGAAAGGCCCAAGAATCAAATTTTAATCGTATATACTTTATATAATTTACTCCTAGAACCAGTGTAACATTGTTTTTCTTTACCAATTGCTCAATGTTATATCCACAACAACTGGCAAAGAAAAATGTTATTGTGACAACAATGCAATGGTATTCTCAAAAGAAAAAAGTCACCAACGTGTATCTTGCCAGAAAAAGGTTCATCTTGCCCATCCTGCTCAATTAATCCTCTAAACATTTCTATGCTCTGCTATTTTTATACTTACATGTATGCTGGGGTCTTGTAGGTCAAATGGCCTCATGAACTCTTCAATGGGTTCCCCAAGATTGTTCTGAATTAATCCACGAATCAGCTTGTATTTATTAAGATCCAGAGAACAATGTACTGATGACAGACTACCATGGATAGCCACATCAGGGACAGCATGGCTTATCTCCCTAAATCAACACATGTAGTCAGGGGCCAATATAGTACAGACAAACCGAAATATTTCTTACCGTCTGTTTCTACAATTGCTAGATTTAACCAAAAATAAAATGGAATGTGAAATAGAATCATTAGCGGTATGCAGTTTTCTCTCCAATTTTCTTCTCTTTGGCCCTCATAATTTGCTTTGATGAAAAAGCAACTTCCCTGATGAAATAATCTGAAAAATTTCTCCCTGATCTTTGAATGCAGAAAATGAAAATAAGTATTTTGGACCTAATTTTAACCTATACAAAACTCACCCAGTGCAGTTAAATTCAGGCCCATTGTGTTCTCTATAGATAATCATGTTAGTTCTTAGTAAAAACCGAAAGAACCGTGGATACTGTAAATCAGGAACAAAAACAGAACTCAGTTCTGAGGAAGGGACACCGGACCCAAAACGTTAACTGACTTTTTTCTTCACAGATGCTGCAGACCTGCTGAGCTTTTCCAGCAACTTCTATTTTTGTTATGTCAGTTCTTAGCTCCTGTGATCCCCCTCATTTTTGATCTGCAATTCTCTCTTCTTCATTAAATGCGCTAAATCAAGCACAGGTGCAACAGCCCTCCAATATCCCCATGTGTGACTCTGAACTTCTATTAACTATGTTTTCCCTACCATTTGAACTACATGGATCACTTCACAAAATAACTGATTCAGTCACCAAATTATGCCTTCAGCAGTCTGTTTAGAAATGTTTCACTCTTATTACTTGCGCAATTACTGTACAAACATTCCTACTCATGCTGCATTCAATATAAAAAAGTTTCACTGAAGGGTTAGTGCAAGGTTTTCAATACTGAGCAATTTAAACTGTGGAAAAGTTGCATATTTTGTCTTTCCAAACTTGACTTGTGTCTGAAAGATAGTTCATTTTAATAATGTACACTCATTACTAAATATTGGTGGCTGTAAGATTGTTCACAGCACCAGTACAATCTGAGTTCAGAGAGATTGTTGGAAGTGATGTCTGCCATTCAGCTGATCTGGGTTATTCTTTCAGACAATTATGAGAACTTAGGGCTTTTCTGACTGGATCCAAGACTACAATATATTAAAACTATGATACAGTGATTCTACAGATCAGCAAGAAAAAGTAATCGGGCAAGCTGCAATATGTACAAGAACAATTTAAGGGGAAGTTAGGACAAATTATTTGCAGGAGAATAGTTACAATGTGGGCTGTGGCATATGCTGTAACTTCTCTAAAAAAAGGGAATTAAATGATTATATCCAGAATTAATAAAGTATGGAAGAAAGGAGACTTGAGTTAGGCTAGGTCATTCAAGTGGCGAGAAACAAGCTCCAAGACGATGGGATGAATGCTTGTTTCTGTGGTGTAACATTTAACAATCTCCTCAATCAAAATCAATGGCCTCAAGTCTCTCAAATTTTTGCCTCCAATTTTCTACCAAGTCAGTTTAGGATATCTGGTTGGCATGGACAAGTTGGACTGAAGGGTCTGTTTCCACGCTGTAGGACACTAAGTCTATTCCAGATATTAACCTCTGTGTATGAAGATGTGCTTCTTGACATTGGTCTTCAATCTATCACTAGCTATATTCATGTACTCAATTTGTGATTTAATTTTGAACAGAGCTCAGATTTGGAATAGAGCTCAGATTTCCTCAACATAATATCTTGTTTTCCTCTGTAAAATCCCCTCTCCCATTCAAGAGTAAAGAAATTCCAGAGCTTCAACTTGCCCTCATGATTCAAACCTCCAACGAAATTACCAAAAAAGAAACATTAGAATACTTTAAAAAACAATTAAAAGCACAAGTGAAATTTTCCTGCAGCAAATTCATACCAACTTAACAAAAAATGACCATCATAAAAAAATTCAAACAGTCAAAAATAATAACTTCAAACATATTTTTTCCAGCAGTGAAGTGAACCTAGCAACCAGGTAAAAAGTGAATACTCACTTATCCAGATTCCGCTCAACTTGCAGCTTCAGCCAGCAGCGCTCCTTCAGCAGATTCCCATCTACATGCCTCACCAGATACGATGGGAAAAGCAAATCTGAATTACAACTATCAGGCCTTCCAGTGTGGTCTCTGGGGTATCTCACTGCGGTGAAGATGTCCATATCCTGCAGGTCAACCACGATGCAGTCGAGCAGACAGATATGTTCACCTGAAAAAATGTTTTACAGTGAGGTCACAAAAATATTAACACTGTTTTATTTACAATGGACAAGGGTGGAAATTCCTGGAAATGGCTGACGTCATTGTAAACCTGGAAGGATTGACCCCACCCATGTTTCTTTCTTAAATATGGCATTCAAGTGAAAAAGTTGACCTCTCAAGTCATCTCCATATTTATACATGTTCTCTCCAGTTTGCAGCTAGTTTCTCAAGGTAAAGTCAGATCCAGACAGTATTTGGAAACAGATGTTGTAACTTGCTTTCTTACCTTCTGATTCCTTTAGTTCCACAATCTGTGGCTGGTCATGCTGCCTCTCTTGTGATTTGCAATGCATGCGCAATCCAGATTCAATGTGTGGTTTATTAAGATCAACTTTATCAGAGGACTTGGCCCCAGTACTTAGTTTTTCTGGTCTAGAGAGAATGGACTGAGGATTGCTGGTGCTGGTTTTCTTTGTCTTCTGAGTGTATAGTGGGGCATCTTGAGGTACAGGAGAACTCTCAGGATTCTGAAATAAAGGATCAAAAGTTATCAGAAAACAGCAAAAAAGAAGAGTTACATGTTGAAACAATGTGTAGTTTTAAAATCAATGAAAATTTCAAATGTGCAAATCAAAAACAACAATGGAAAAATCATAATGGATAATGATCACATTGTAGATTTTGCACCATTGCAGTGATGGGGGTATGTTTAGATTCTCTTCTTCCCAATGCCTGCTGCTGTCCGAATATTAGTCGTGCTTAGGGCATTTACTGCAGCAAACAGTGTATTCATATCCCATGAGCAGAGGTAAGAGAGAAATTTTATTTCCTACTGAGCACCATTACAGGTCTGCTGAATAGCATTAGGCAGCAATATGGAACTCTGATAAACACTTATCACCTCAAACACAGATGGTGCCCAAGGCCAGGAAGATCAAAAACTAGAGGAGTAGAAAAAGGTTTCAAATGCTCAAAGTTTGAAAAGCACAAAAGCAACTTAATCATACAACATTTTTTAGTGCCTAGTTTCAAATCACAAGGAAGAACTTTTGGAAGGACTTATTCAGTTACCAACCCTCTAGGCTGGAAATGTTAAACGGAAGAGATTATTTGTTTTAAATTTCATGGATTTTGAGATGTGGACAAAATATCACAGCTTTCATGCAACAAATGCAGATCACTCGTCATGTGAAATTGAGTGCAAATTTACAATTTAACACATTTAACCATATCGCTTCACTGATAGAGCTATACGACCATTTTATGGTTGCATGCTGTTTCAAACTTGGGTACTAAGCTGAGTCCAGACAGGTGCAATTTGGAAGACAGTTAAAACTAACATATCAAATTGATTTTCAAAAGCATTCGGAGTTTTTTCCCAAAATTTTTCTGGGCATTTTGAAACTCTGAGCAGGCATATTTAAAGCTAATAAATACAGATATGCTCCAATTCATATTGTCAATATGCATGATAGCCCACTTGGCTATGACAACTGCACTTGTAGATAGGTTGAACAAAACTAGGTGTTGTTATTGCAACAATGCTGTCACTGCTAGTCTGAGGTTAGCAGCGAGTAACCACAAAATAATGTTTCAATGATTTTAGGCTTTGAATGCACGTCATGCAAAGAATATTTTATTCAAAATATATGCATATGTGAATGAGAAAGACATATGGTAAAATCATCAAGAATTAAGATTGACCGCTTTACCTGGATGCAACTTTCTGGACATTAATTCAAAAATTACAAATGATGAAAATCATAGCAAAATAAAAGGCAATGCAATCTTTCAATTTTTGATTCATTCAAGGGATATGGGCATTGCTGCCTAGGTTAACATTAATTTCCCATCACCTTCTTAGTTGTTATTCACTATTGGAAGCTAGAAAGTGGAAAATGAAGAGAGGACATGAATAAAATCAAAATGCTGGAGAAACTCAGTAGGTCTGGCACCATCTGTGGAGAGAGAAACAAAGTTGACACTTTGAGCTTAATGACTCTTCTTCAGAACTTCTATTTCTTGGGTTCCAAAGAAGTCAAAGAACTTAAAACGTTAAGTGTTTTTCTCTCCACAGATGATGCCAGACCTACTCAGTTTCTTCAACACTTTGTTTTTACGTCAGATTTCCAGCGTTCGCAATATTTAGCTTTTTGAAGAAAGGACAGGATTTTGTTCAACTGAGATGCCATTCACAATCCAACAGCCTGCTAACATATACTGTCGGTGCTCAGAAGGGAAAGTGCAATTGGTACAGGTACAGAGGAAACTTCTGGGCATGGAACCTTTATGTGAGTTACAGGTTTCAGGGCGTTTCAGGGCATACAGGATCAGGCATGTTGCTGCAGCCATATCCTTCCTTGTTATTGTTAGCACGTGTTACTCTTTTGAAAATGCCATGCTTTTAACAACATTCGTGCTGCATCAGTTACAAGAACCTGAACATGATACTGCATCTTTAATTTCATCATTTTGAGAAAGAGAAACAATGTGATCTTGACATTTTGTAGCTTAATAATATCTGGGGTTTCATGGAAATGCAGTAATGACAAGTATTAATGCATTGTTGTTACCAGTAGCATTCTTCTGTAGATTAGTGAAAATCTACTTTTAATTACTAGATTGTTTCAATTTTACAGAGAATCGAAAAGACATCAACAAGCTTGTTCAGTAGCTGTTAAGCCATAATCCTATTCCTAACCAGTCAGGCTTACTGAAAAGTTTGCATTATAGTATTGGGTTCTGGCTAAAATGTGTTGGGCTTTACAGCGTAAGTGGATCCTTATTTCAGCACACAAATGAGACACAATAAATACGGTCCAAATTAATTAAAATTAGTAAATTTACATTCTCAGTCTCAAGCACATTTTGGGCTCAGAGCTATCAGATTACATGAAAAGAAAAGCAAAGAAATTCCTAGCAAACCTGCAACTCTTTTTTTTCCCAACAAAAGAATACTTTTAACTAAATTTCTTTTAGCTTTAGGAAGAGGAACACTCCAAAAGTCAACTTGTGGGGAAATGCAAGAAGAAACATTTTCAACCAGAGCTGTTCCATGAACTCACATTAAGTCACTCCTGAACCCATACAGGTAAAAAGGGTTATGCTAACAAATGGGTTAACACTAACAGTGAAATTGAAGAGGTGAATTTGCCCTCTTGAGGCAAGAGTTCTATCACTGAGCCATGGCTGACACTCAAACTATTCTAAATTAGCAGGGCAGTTTTGTTACAAGAATCAACCACTTCCTCAAATCTTTCAGTTTAATCCTGTTGTGATAAAATAAAAATAACGACCAATTTATGCATACAATCCAAACTGTAATACAAATACAACATGTAGCAGATTGCTGATACACACAAACATCAAATACAATCAGGATAAGGTTTTCACGATCCATTTGAGATTAGTTAAACTACATTGCTTTCCAGGTGAAATGCTTTATTAGGAATTATGATAACAGTTATTCCATACATTAAGTCATATGGCAGACTAGTCTATGGTGAATTATCTTGATTTCAATGTAGTTTAATGGGATCATGCACTACAATGATCCCCAAGGGCTATCCGATACCAGATTAAGAGCTATAAAGAACACAAAGCAATTTTCATACAGGTGTCTAAAATATGGAATAAAGGCAATGTTTTCAGTTCAAACTGATGCAAGGTTCTTCTCAAATAACACATGCGGATACTGTGATCAAATTAAACTCTCACACACCCCTCTGCAGTTGCAGAGATTGTTGAATGATGTGTGTGTTCATATACAAATCAAAGTGACATACTGTATCTACTCTTCACCAAACAGAATCATACAACAAGAAAACAGACTCTTCAGTCTAACTCATCAGCGCCAACCAGACATCCAAATCGGACATAGTCCCATTTGCCAGCATTTGGCTCATATCCCTCCAAAAACCCTTCCTATTCAATACCCATCCAGGTACTATTGAAATGTTGAGATTGTACCAGCCTCCACAACTTCCTCTGGCAGCATTCCATTCACACAGCACCCTCTGCATAAAAACGTTACCACTCAGGTCCTTTTTAAATCTTTCCCCTCTCACTTTAAAACGACATCCTCTTGTTTTAGACTCTCACACCCTAGCTATTCACCTTCTCCATTCACCTTACAATTTTATAAGCCCCAGCCTATTCAGCCTCTCCCTATAGCTCAAACCTTCCAGTCCTGGCAACATCTCTGTGGATCTTTTCTGCACTCTCTCAAGTTACACAACATGCTTCCTATAGAAGGGCATCCAGAACTGTATGCAGTATTCTAAAAGTGGCCTCACCAATGTCCAGTACAACTGCAACATGACATCCCAACTCTTATACTCAGTGTTGTGACCAATGAAGGCAAGCGTGATAAACACCACCTTCATCACCCTGTCTACTTGCAACTCCACTTTCAAGGAATTATGTACCTAGTCCCCGAGGTCTCTTTGTTCAACAACACTGCCCAAGACCCTATCATTAACAGTACAAGTCCTGCCCTGGTTTCCCTTACCAAAATGCAACACCTCACATTTTTCTAAATTAAACTCCACCTGCCATTTGTCGGTCCATTGGCCCATTTGATCAAGGTCCCCTTGTACTCAGATAACCGTCTTCACTGTCCACTACACCACCAATTTTGGTGTCATCTGCAAACTTACTAAACACATCTCCGACATTCACATCAAAATCATTTACGTAAATGAAGAAAAGCAGTGATCCTTGTGGTACATCAATGGTCACAGGCCTTCAGTCCAAAAAACAACCCTCCACCACCACGCCGTGTCTTCTACCTTCAAGCCAATTTTGTATTCAATTGGCTAGCTCTCCTGATCCCATGTGACCTAACCTTACTAACTAATCTACAAATACTTGGATAGAACCTCATGTTGACACGAAGTTGACATGTACATTTTCCCTTCTTACACACAGGCACATCAAGCACAACAGTATTTTCACAGACATGTTTTCATCTAAAGCATTGACAGTAGTGAAAGCACTTTGAGACGTGTTCCACCTCAAAAATAGGTCACTGGAATTACTGTTTTCCAAGACATTTGATTCTTACAACGAGGAGATGGGAAGTAGCCTCCATTAAGCCATTTCGAATTAGGTTTCAGAAATAGATATCCTTCTTCAGCTCATTGAATCTATTGTCACATACCAAATCCTAAATCTGAATGCAATGTTATGGAATGTATTTTCTGAAGTTTCACAAGTCATTGATAGATAATTAAATAGATTTCATTTGATGATCCACACACTCCTAGCCAACCTTGGCCATTTTCAAAGTTGTGCCATTATTAAACGCTTGGACATTCTTTGGAAATCACAGATCAGAACTATATACAATCATCCACCATATGGAGGTTTTGGAGGCACTTTGAAAAGTGCATGAACACACAAGCAAGGTGCTAAACTACCACATCATCTCTGCAAAAACTTTCAAACAAACAAGTGATCTTGTCTGTGTACCTCCAGTAATGACGGGTCCTTGTATGAATTGGCATGCAAAATTAAATTCTCAGACAAAGACAAAAAGGGCAAATAAACATCAATTTATATATTACATATTGACAAAGCAGAAAGCAATTAAAAATAAATCATCTGTTTCAAATATGCAGCGAATGCAGGTAATTAAATAAACAGCTAGCTAGCTCTCAACAAAAGAACAAAAACAACATTCTGCATTCAATTATATGTATTGTCCAGTATGCCTTTAAAGTTCAGAATTTACAAATGCAGCTTACCTTTTACTGCATTAAATACTTAATTAATGTGGCTATCTAGTTCATCTAGAATATGTTTACACTGCATATGACTGCAGTTTTTTGTACTGATGAGTGAGAGCTTTGAATACATAATAATGCAGTCTTTTGAATGCCTGTCACATAGGAAAAGCTCATTATCCAGACAACTTCAAACCTAGGTCATGAACAGGATACGAGCCATTATCCTGACAATGCGGCCTCCACCTTAGGTCATGCACAGCCCATCAGTCACTACCTGATAGCATAGCTTAAATGCCAGCAAATGTGCAATTAGCCTGACAATGCAGCACAAAATCAATACAGAATCACAAATCATCGCCAGTCTCAAGTCAGCTTTTGGATCATAGTCATTATCCTAACAAGACAGCCTGAAAACCAGATTACATATAGACAGCTCATCCATTATCTTGACAATACCTTAAAATGGGAATATGTAGAAGACAATCATGATCCTCACAGTATAGTCTCAGCCCCAGGTCAAACACAGGATTCTAATTAACTTGCCAATACTGCTTCAAATCTCAACTGAAAAGCAAATCACTATCCTTCCATTGTTTCAATATAAAACTTAACAGTCTCCACAGGTGAAGAGTAATAAGCTTTCTTTTACATTATTCTTCTCTTTTATCTGCTTTCTCATAAAACCACTGAATATTTTGAGGGCTACCTGGCTCATCAGGCTACCTGGCTCAGTGGATTCTACTCCATTTGTAAATTGGGAACATGAATATCGAAGAAAGTTTGACCATACAACATGTTGCAACTGGGCCTGACACTGACCTCACCCAACAGCCTGCAATTTCCATCAGCAATTCCAGGTTTTCTCTCTTGCCATATCCAGATGCCAATGCCTATTGCAGCAATAGAGCATGAGTTGATGATCACAATTAAGAATCCCTGGTCTAGGTGGCTACTTTTATTAATTGAGCCAGCAGGGAAATATCTAATTTTGTTTCACAATGAATTCCTTTAGTCTTTACAGTGAAAGATGCAAAAAACAGTGAACCCCAAATACTGACCTCAACTTTTAAACCCTACTCTTCTCACGTGCAAATTACATCTTGGTTTTATCCCATCTTATCTCTGCCAGTTCGAGACTTGCATCTCAACTTTCCAATTCTAGATTACTACTCATTCCTTCACTGAACGACTTTCTGATCCTACTTTCAAACCCACCACCCTGAAAACATCCAACTGAGACGCTCTCCCTTAGTCTCAGTTGTCTTCTTTAAATTGAATTCTTTCATGTTCCCTTCTATAAATTATATCAGGGCATTTTTTTTTACATTTTGTGCATGGAACTCTAAAATGTTGAAGATTGGCAGGGGCCAGAATAAGATCAACCTATAATGATAACTGGTCAGAGAAATCTCAGCAGTCTCCTGTAGTGTAAGCAATTTTCAAACACCAGATTCCTGCTTTCTTCAGTAAAGTGTAGACGGATGAAGTTTTCTTTCTAAGCATGCTTTTCAAAATACATGCAGGCAGAACATAAAACGAATGAAACTAGCAAAATGTAACAGAAGAGGAAAAGGGACAAATTAAAGGAATCTTCACCAGTTGAGGGAAAAAGACATGAACCATGGTAATTTTTTCTACCTTGTCTCGCAGCGAGAATGTACCCGGTGACCGAGCAAACAAGAACTGGTTCTTCACTTTCAGTTTACCAAGGTTTGCCACAATCAGCTGGTTTGATTTGGAGCTTTCTGGAATCAGGAGGACTGGAGCACCAGCCTCTATATCAAGTAGGATCCGAGAGGCTCTCTGTGCCTTGTCTCGCACCTGGAATCAACAAAACAGATGAGAAATAAAGAAAACTGTCCCATTCTATATATGGATTAAAATTTGCAAAAACTGAGTCCTATGAAAAGGGTACAAATACATAGGTCAGCCAGTATCTGTAATGGGGACAACAAGGTTTCCATTTTAGGAACAGCATTCCAACAGAACATTAATAATCATCAATTGCTTTTACAGTAGCTTCAACAAGTTTCACATATTCTACAGAGTCGAATGAACACTGAAAGGGTTAGTTTTATGCAGAATACCTTGTGTTTTGTCTCATCTTACTAGAGTGTTCAAACCACAACTTGTGGTCAAACATGCAAGCTACAAACTCTGACAACCGAGCTGACAAAGTTCAAATAACTCTATTTCTGTTACATAATGATTTGCCAGATCTGAATATCCTGACCACTGTTGCCTCATTGCAGAACAATCTTATATTAGAATACCAAAAAAATCTCTTAGGACATAAAGCAATTAATTTTAATATTTTAATGTTTAATTTTAACATTTTAACCTTCTCAAGCTCTGTTACAGGCACATAAGCAATGATCAAAGATTTGGGTATTCCAGTTACCCAATTCTACCTCATGGATACACATTCTAGTTGTTTGCACCACTTACACTACCGGATAATCATAAATTAGACAAATCATAACTGTTCCTGTTCACTCAAAACTTCACTGTCCCACACCTGTTCCTCACCCCTGACAATCTCATTACCAATTTGCCTTGACTAGCTTCTCGCAACTTGCGCTGCACCACAGCTCTTCAGCCCTCGGGTTCTCCATTAATGTGCATTCCCCCATCTCCCTGCACCACCAATGAGTTGCCTTACCCTTACCGTTTAAAACTTTCACACTAAATTCCATTGGTCCTCATTTGTTGGGCTCATCAAATGCTTTTATAAATTATGTAACACAACTCCAATTATAAAATAAAGTAAAGTGTTACACTGTATAGCTCATTTGCTGATTATTGTACTATACTGTAACTTCATACAATTCTGTGCCATGAGGCAATACATGTGGCCATTATGGAGACTTGGATAACACGGGCAGGAATGGTTGTTGGATGTTCCGGGGTATAGATGTTTCAATAGAAATAGGGAGGGAGGTAAAAGAGGTGGGGGAGTGGGCATTGCTAATCAGGGATGGTATCACAGATGCAGAAAGGGAGGTCATGGAGGAAGGTTTCTCCACTGAGTCATAATGGGTGGAAGTCAGAAACAGGAAAGCAGTCACTTTATTAGGAGTTTTCTATAGACCCCCAGTAACAACAGAGACACTGAGGAACAGATTGGGAGACAGATGTTGGAATGGTGCAAAAGTAATAGGGTTGTTGTCATGGGCGACTTCAACTTCCCTAATATAGACTGGAACCTCCTAAGTGCAAATAGTTCGAATGGAGCAGATTTTATCAAGTGTGTCCAGGAAGGATTGCTGACTCAGTATGTAAATAGGCCGACTAGAGGGGAGGCCATATTGGATTTGGTGCTTGGCAACGAACCAGGTCAGGTGCCAGATTTCTTGGTGGGAGAGCATTTCGGTGATGGTGATCACAACTCCCTGACTTTTACTATAGCCATGGAGAAGGATAGGAGCAGACGGTATGGGAAAGTATTTAATTGGGGGAGGGGGAAATTACAATGCTATTAGGCAAGAACTACGGAGCACTAATTGGGATCAGATATTCTCAGGGAAATGCACGATAGAAATGTGGAGATTGCACAGGGAGCAGTTGCTACAGGTACTGGATAGGTTTGTCCCACTGAGGCAAGGAAAGGATGGTAAGGTGAAGGAACCTTGGATGACAAGACATGTTGAACACCTAGTCAAGAGGAAGAAGGAAGCTTACTTAAGGTTGAGGAAGCAAGGATTGGACAGGGCTGTAGAGGTCTACAAGGTAGCCAGGAAGGAACTGAAGAATGGACTTAGGACAGCTAGAAGTGGGTATGAGAAAACCTTGACGCGTAGGATCAAGGAAAACCCCAAGGCTTTCTATACTTATGTGAGGAACAAGAGGATGGCCAGAGTGAGGGTAGGGCCAATCAGGGACAGTGGAGGGAACTTGTGTGCGGAGTCAGAGGTGGTAAGGGAAGTCCTTAATGAATACTTTGCTTCAGTATTCACCAGTGAGAGGGATCTTGACGTTTGTGAGGATAGCATGAAACAGGCAGATATGCTTGAGCAGGTTGTTGTTAGGAAGGAGGATGTGCTACAAATTTTGAAAAACATGAGAATAGATAAGTCCCCTGGGCCAGACAGGATATACCCAAGGTTGCTACAGGAAGCGAGGGAAGAGATTGCTGCCCCTTTGGCAATGATCTTTGCGTCCTCACTATCCACTGGAGTACTACCAGAAGATTGGAGGGTGGCAATCTACTCCCTTGTTCAAGAAAGGGAATAGGGATAATCCTGGAAATTACAGACCAGTCAGTCTTACTTCCGTGGTGGGCAAATTATTGGAGAGGATTCCGAGAGATAGTATTTATAATTATTTGAAAAAGCACAGTTTGATTAGAAATAGTCAGCATGGCTTTGACAGGGGCGGGTCATGCCTCACAAGCTTTATTGAATTCTTTGAGGATGTGACAAAACACATTGATGAAGGCAGAGCAGTGGATGTGGTGTATATGGATTTTGGCAAGGCATTCGATAAGGTTCTACATGGTAGGCTCATTCACAAAGTAAGGAGGCATGGGATTCAGGGAAATTTGGCTGTCTGGATACAAAACTGGCTGTCCAATAAAAGACCAGAGGGTGGTAGTAGATGGAAAGTATTCAGCCTGGAGCTCGGTGACCAATGGTGTGCCTCAGGGAGCTGTTTTGGGACCTCTGCTCTTTGTGATCTTCATAAATGACTTGGATAAGGAAGTGGAAGGGTGGGTTTGTAAGTTTGCTGATGACACGAAGGTTGGAGGAGTTGTGAAGAACGTGGAGGGCTGTTATAGGTTGCAATGGGACACTGACAGGATGCAGAGCTGGGCAAAGTGGCAGATGGAATTCAACGCAGAAAATGTGAAGTGATTCATTTTGGAAGGTTGAATTTGAATGCTGAATGCAGAATACAGGGTTAATGGCAGGATTCTCGGCAGTGTGGAGGAACAGAGGGATCTTGGGATCCACGTCCATAGATCCCTCAAAGTTGCTACCCAAGTTGAGAGGGTTGCAAAGAAGGCGTATGGCATGTTGGCCTTCAGTGGCAGGGGAATTGAGTTTAAGAACCATGGGATTATGCTGGAGCTCTATAAAACTCTGGTTAGACCACACCTGGAATATTGTGTTCAGTTCTGGCCACCTCATTATAGGAAAGATGTGGAAGCTTTAGGAGAGGGTGCAGAGGAGATTTACCAGGATGCTGCCTGGACTGTAGGACAGGTCTTATGAGGAAAGGTTGAGGGAGCTAGGGCTTTTATCGTTGGAGCGAAGAAGGATGAGAAGTGACTTGATAGAGGTTTACAAGATGTTGAGAGGCGTAGATAGAGTGGATAGTCAGAGACTTTTTCCCAGGGCAGAAATGACTATTACAAGGGGGCATAATTTTTAGGTGATTGGAGGAAGGCATAGGGGAGATGTCAGAGGTAGGTTCTTTACACAGAGAGTGGTGGGCGTGTGGAATGCGCTGCCGGCAGTGGTAGTGGAGTCAGAAACTTGAGACTTTTAAACGACTCTTGGATAGGCACATGGAGGATAGTAAAATGTAGGGTATGCAGAGTAGATTGATCTTAGTAGGATAATAGGTTGGCACAACATCGTGGGCCGAAGGGCCTATACTGTGCTGTACTGTTCTATGTCTTTGCACTGTCATTGTATTTGGCAATATCAGCAATATTAGCAGGTGGTTGGTCCACTGTTTGCGACTCATTGTCACAAATTGACATCATGGAGTCACTAGGCGGAATCCTTTTGTGACCTGAACGACGTGGTCTATGGCAAAGAATATAGAAGAACTGTATGAGAAGTCAGGCGAGACCTCTCTCGATTCGGAAGCGACCAGACGCATTTTCAAACAGAGTTCCAGGCGTCAAGATGAGATTCTCACAAGGGAGCAGCAAGATGCCTAAGAGGAATTATTGCTTGTTGTCAACCTCATTAACTCTACATTTCATCTCATTAACATGCAGCTTCCTATTCTATCACCCTCCACAAGGAAACTAGCTGTCAATAAAATTCTGCCATGCAAGTCAGAGCAGGTACCCAGCAACTTCAGCTTGCTGCTTGCACCTCTAGATCATCTTGTAATATATTTCAATTTCCAAAAGGAAAGGCGTTCAATAAGGTACTGCATATAAGGCTACCTAATAACATAACAGCTCATGGTGTTGGGGGTAGTATATTAGCATGGATAAAAGACTGGCTAATTAACTAAATGGAGCAGCAAGTTGGGATTAAAGGGGCCATTTTCAGAATGGCAGCCTGTAACTTGTGGAGTGCCACAGGGATCAGTGTTGGAGCCACAACTCTTTACAATATATATTAATGACTTGGATGAAAGAAGAGAATCTACGATAGCAGCAACATCTCAGGGCACAAGCCAGGGCACCTGCCATACCTATCACTACCCCCACGCCTCATCCAACGATGCTGGCATCCAAAAGCTACCTGCCCCCCCAGGATGCTCATGTCACCTGTCAAATCTGCATTTTAAAGCTGTACTTCACGGCACACCGGCAATTAGTTTCGATATGCTGTTGTAAAGACACTTTGCGTTCAGGGACAGGCATCCATCTCATAGATTGAACTGGGCTGTTCCCTTGTTTTCTTATTTTTCACCTACCTTAAGGCTAGCTGGATGCTCACAGCATCTCTGTCTTGCATGCCTTTTTACACTTTGCTCCCTGCACAACCCCCCCTCAGGCCAGAGGTAACAGACTCAAATTATTTGGTCTTCCCTTTCAATCAGTGCAGTCACAAAGCAAGGATGCTTGTTATAGTTGTCAGCAGGTCCTCATCAATACAATACTGGTACCCTTCACACAATGGGGTTCCAGTACAGTAAGTCAAGAGAAGCCTCCAATATCAGTTGAGGAGTTTGGTCATGGTCATTTGGCCACACAGGGAAGTTAGTTAGTCTGCATCAACCTTCCAAAGGGCATTGCACCCAGACCCAGCCCACCACCCTATCCCCGTAACCTCGCATTTACCATGGCTAACCCACCTAGCCTACACATCTCTCGTCACTACTGACAATTTAGCATGGCCAATCCACCTAAGCTGCACATCTTTGGACTGTGGGAGAAAATCTGAGCACCCAGAGGAAACCCACGCAGATGCGGGGAGAATGTGCAAATTCCATGTAGACAGTCAGTGCTGCCATCATACTGCCCTTTCTCGGAATAACTTTCTCAGAAAGGGGTATCAAATAATTTTCTTTTGATATCTTGGCTAATATTGCAACCTCGCTGCAAGTTAACATTTGCTATTTGTCTCCTGATCTCTGAGTAACATTTTTCTCCTTGAGATATTCTACTTCCTTCCACACAGTCATGTCGGTATTACAAACTTCGCATTCGATATACAAAACTATTCAAAATGATGAAAAACAAGTAATATGGCTTAAGTTGCATTAAAGACTTTCTGCACTTAGAATTCTCTGAGGAGATAACAAGCAAGATAAATAAAAGGGGAACCACCATACGTAATGTAGTTAGAGCTCCAAAAGGGAAGGCGTTTGATTAAGGCTGCTTAATAAGATTCGAGCTCATGGTGTTGGTAGTAGTAAATTAGTCACAATTATTTCCAATATACATTAATGTCTGGGTTGACAGAAGTGTAAATACTATTGTCAAGATTGTGGATTACACAAAAATAGGTGAGAATCTGAGTGGCGGGGATGGCAATGAGGGAGATAGACAGGTTAAGTGAGTAGGCAAATATTTGGCAGATGGAATATAATGTGGGGAAAATGTGAGGAAGGAAGAATAGAGGAACTGAACATTATTTAAGTGGAGAAAGATGGCCAACAGTTGCAGCACATGTAAATGGGGCTTCTTGTGCATAAATCACAAAAAAGCTAGCACACAAGTTCAGCAGGTAATAGGGGAAGCAAGTGGAGCATTAGCTTTTATTTCAAAGGAAATGGAGCATAAAGATAGGGAGGACTTGCTAAAATTATACAAGGCACTTGTCAGACCACACCTGGAAGAGTGTAAGCAGTTTTGAATCGCTTGTCTGAGGAAAGGTAAACTGAATTGGAGGCAGTCCAGAGAAGCTTCACATGGTTGATTTGAGATATAGAGGGAGCACTATGCTGACTGCGGTATGAACATTGCTGTCAAGACTACAGCTAACTTCTGAAGTTCTGAGGAAGGTCACTGGACCTGAAATGTTAATTGTTTTCTCTCAACAGATGCTGCCAGATCTGCTGAGCTTTTTCAGCATTTGCTGTTTTTTGTTTGATTTCTAGCATCCATTTCTAGCTGTTCTGCAACAACTATTTGTGCAATTCAGAAATGTCTACAAGCTGGCAGAATGCTAACTGGACTGTCATTCTGAAAAATATGATAATCAGCAACTGATGCTCACTCCATTGTCACATCCCAAAACTTATCTTTGTTTTCAAACTGAAAAACTAGTCAAGAACTGTAATTTTTTTTGTTGTTCCAAAACTTTGGAATTCACCTTCAACATAAGTAGTTATTTCCTCATCACTTCAGGTTTCCTACAGTTTCTTTATTATGTAGAAGAACAAAAATGTGGAATTAGGTTTCTGAAGCAGTGTCTATTTCCATGACAATCCCCAGCCACATTTACTGCATTAACACATGACCTTGACTTGATCCAAGGACTTTTTTTTGTTCATGTCACCAAACAAAGCTCAAGGATCAGCTCCCTTTAATCCCTTTGCTGGCCTACAATGTCAATGCAATACTATTTATTGTGGAACAAAGAAGTTGAATTCACATAGTGCCCAAAGGCCTCGATACATCCCAATGCACTTCACAGTCAATTAAGTGCTTCTGAAGTGTAGACACTGTAGTAATGTCAGGAAATTGCTGGTGGTATTCTTCATGAAGCCAACTCTACAAGCATTCAGGTTAAACACCTGAAAAATCAACTATGATGCAATGGACAGTGGGCCTGCATGGCTGAAAAGCATCTCTCCTGCCAGATCCTATTTTGTCAAACTTTATTCCTGGGAAGGATAAAGAGAACATAACAAGGGCACTCTGAAGCTCTCTTTAAACTGCAGTAGCACTGGCATTAATGACTGCAAAGTTTGTTACCAAATATTCAAAAATATGACAATTTATGCACTTTGGCTTTGAGCCAAAACACCTTAATGAAGAGGCAGAGCAGAGGCAGAGGTGGTCAGAAAAATCCAAGGGTCAAGAATAGGCCTGTCCAAATTACAGAAGACCCGTGGCTGAAACTCAGAACCTTGTGTGAATGCCATCCTCAAGTTGAAGGATGGCTGACAACGACTCAGGAAAATGCAGCAGTTATTATGCATGTTGCATGGTCTCACAAACAACAACAACTAGCCGATCTGGTTTGCCATGATGATCATGGGAAAATTGAAGCAGATTGAAAGAACTGCATGTTCTTCTACTGATAGTGCAACAGGATCTTTTATTGCACCTGAGAGGGCAAGTGGATTCTTCTACATCCCCATCTCATAACAGTCCACTGGAGTGTACCCAACATCTATGATCAACAAAACTTGTCACAACCACCCAAAAGTGACACCTATCTTTAATGCATATTACAGATAAATATTTCCTCCCTGACAGAGATAGCACTGGGTTGCTCAATCATTCCATAAAGAAACTAACCCACCACCAGAAAATCTCAAGGTGATCTTTCAATACACAATAAACAGTTAGGTCTATAATTTGATAATGTGACCTCGTGGTTGAAAAGACTGTTTAATCCACAAAATATTTAGTCAGTTGGGCCTTTGGATCAAACAACACATTTGTAGTACTCTGTGCCTGAACCATATAGAATTGCTGGTTATTCACAGGATGATAGTTAAACTGCATCTGGTTTCGATTAGCATTATTCTCAGAAATTCTACACAGTGGAATTATTGCCAGCATCACAAGAAAATTCCAGAGTGAAACTATGTGATGTTTAATACTTGGCTCAGAAGGTTACTGTCAAGTCTAGCACAACACTGGAAAATAGGTTCATCCACACAGCTATTTGTACCAATTTACACATAAATAGTTCCCAACTATGCTGAGGGACACTGCTGACATTGGCAACTTTATCTGCAATCCAATGACCAAGAAAATTAAAAATAGAAAATGTTGGAAATACATAAGACATCTACAAGCATCTGAAAAGACAAAGTTCAAATTTCTGAGTAAGGATTCTTTTGATCTGCATCTCTTTTAAGGGTGAAATGAGATGTAAAGAAAAGGCAACTTGCTAGGAGTTCATAACTGCTGTCACAAAGAGGCATTTGTTAGAGGTGAGATAGTAGGAACTGCTCTCCACCTATCCTCTCCTCTATCCCTCTCCACCTATCCATCTTCTATCCGCCTCCCACTCTCTCCCTATTTACTTTAGAACCCCCTTCCCCTCCCCCTTTTCTGATGAAGGGTCTAGGCACGAAACGTCAGCCTTTCTGCTCGGCCTGCTGTGTTCATCCAGCCCTGCATCTTGTTGTCTTTGTTAGAGGTGAGTTTGTAATAGATAATTTCTACAATTATCAAAATATGAAGAGAAATTAATAAATATAGAGAATTATGAATGCTGACTTTAAAGACTAATAATGGAATAATAACAAATGGGATACAGTAATCTTCCATTAAATCAACATTTTAAAAATTGTGATTAGATGCTGTCACCATGTTTAGTACACTAACAGGGCTGGAAAAGCACACAAACTGGAACCCCAACTTTATCTGCTGTCATGAAGTTCAAAAATAAAAACAAAATGCTGGTATCATTCAGCAAGGTTCAAAAGCATATGTGGAGAAAGAAACAATTAATATTTCAAGTATGCGATATTTCATCAAAACTCAGGTGATCTCTAAAAGCAAGATGCACAAGGGCAGCAGATGCAAGGCAACACCAGCACCTGAAAGTACTGCTTCAAGTCTCACACCATCCCAGCTTGGAACTACATCACTAATTCTTCACTGCCGTAGCATCATAGCCTGGAATTCCCACCCTCTAACCGCACTGTGGTTTTATCTACACTATACTGCCTGGTATGGGGGATTTTAGCTATGAAGAAAGGTTGGATAGACTGGGTTTGTTTTCACTGAAATGCAGGAGGTCAAGGGGCAATCTGATAGAAGTTTAAAACATTGTGAATAGCATGGATAGAGTGAAAAGTGTGAGGCCTTTCCCAGGGTGGAGGAGTCAATTACTAAGGGACACAGGTTCAACGTCACTCGGTGTGGTGGGGGGGGAAAAGTTTACACCAGATGTGCAAGGCAATTTTTCCACACAAAGTGTGGTGATAGGAAGAACTGCCAGAGGTGGTGGTGGAAGCAGACACGATACAGCATTCAAGCAGCATCTGGATGAGTATATGAATAGGACAAGAACAGAGGAATGCGGATCCTGTAGGTGAAGACAGTTTCAGTACGGAAAGGCAAAATGTGTCAGGGCAGGCTTGGAGGGCCGAAGGGCCTGTTCCTGTGCTGTTTGTTCTTTGTACATGGACTTCAGCAGTTCAACAAAATGGCTCATGGCCTCCTTCTCAAGGGTAATGAAGAATGAGGAATAAATGCTGAGGTTGCCAGCAACGTTTACATCCCAAGAATGAATTTTTAAAAAGTGGTAGTCCATTGATATTGTCCTGTGCATATTCACACATTATTACAGTACCAGATATCTTCACACTGATAATATATGGGCTATGTTCACACTTACACTGTAGTGGGTATATTAGAATCATAGAATGATTACGGTAGAGGAAGGCCATCCAGTCTATCAGATCCATTCTAAATTTCTGTAAGAGTAACATAGCTAGTCTCACTTATTCAGACTGAGATGTGCCCACAGTAAATGGGGTGTAGCTGTTTCAGAAGGTGGCTCACTGCTACCTGCTCAATGTGATAGGCAGTAAATGTGGCCTTGTCAGCAATGCTCATATCTTAAAAAATGGATTCATAAAAAACTCAGTGTTACTTTAAAATTAGTAGTGACAACTCATTTTTAATCACCGTGTACAAGCTACTTGCTTTTTTTTAAAACATTTAAAACTAAATTAAGCTAAAAGATTAAATCAAGCCCTTTAATCTTTTCAATGGCCATGGCCCAAGGCAAAAGCCACATATACCAGGTTTCCTGTAAGGAACAATTTGAGAGTGGCCTGCATGGCACCATCAGGTTGCTGTGTGGTTGTGTACATGTACAGCTTTATTGGCAGGAATATTGACAGGAGCACCATTTGGAGAATCTAGATCCATGTCAGTCTGCGTTCCTTTACTTTTTGGAAAACTTCTTTCCCTAATATTAGTGTCTTTTTCAGATCTTCACTGTCTTTGCACTTCTCGCTCCCAATTTATTGGCCCGAGTTTATTTGTTTCTTTCATTCTTTTTCAAAAAAAATTCTTCCAAGGGATAATATGCTTAAGTGCTTCAATGCATATAGGAAATGAGAAAACAAAAAACAGAATAGCAAGTTAAATACAAATCCATCAGGGAGACAGGAGAACAAATACAGCAGCAGCAAGTAAATAATGCACTGTTTTCACTGAAGGGAGGGTTGCTGCAGGATACGAGTCCAGTTTCATACCCACCACATCGTTGCTAGGGTATCAGTGGAAAGCGTTAGGGGAAAGTGAAATTTCCATCCACATTAACTGTGTAAAACACCCAGCTGGGCAATTAACAATTCTGGACTAGAAACTGAGTGAGAAAATATCTTTAGCAGCAGCCCTCAAGTTGGTATGAGAGGACTTCAGGAATGGATCTGCAAACTTAGCAGTGAGAATAGCTGTAGGAGCAGCACATGAGGGAAGGGTTGCAAGTTGCAGAAACAATCTGTTCCCTTCCAAATTGGATTAAACACAGATAATGCATTTGTGCCATAAAACATTTAGGAAGTACCCAGTTCTTGCGTATTTGTCACTTAATAAAAGTAGTGCTACAGACTGAAGGGGCAGGCTAAGTTCTTTAGATAAAAGGCCTATTTTTTAAACATAATTTTCCCTATAGTTTACTGACACCAATACATGAAATCAGATTAGTGGGATAATTGTATTTGAAGAAATCAGGAAAAAATGGCACAAGAAACTGGAATAGGGCAAATATGCTCAGGTAAATGAATGCATAGCTCTAAAAATGATGTGGGAGACATGGATTCCAGTTCATTGGACACTGGTACTAGTACTGGGAAAAGTGAGATCTCTATCTTTGGGACGGTATGCACCTGAACTACACTGGGACTGGTGTTCTAAGTGAGTGAGTAACTAGGAAAATAGAAAAGGTTTCAAACTAAGTAAGGGGTTGAAAGATCAAACTTGGGTAGACGTAGCAAATCAAGAGATAGGAGGACAGCAAAGTAGTAATATGGAAACGAAGATAAGAGAATTGCAGAAAAGGACTAAGTAAAGACCTTACAATACACCAACAGTCAAGACTGGATGTTGCAAAGGTAATAAAAAAAACCTAAAAGCTCTTCATCTGAATGCACATAGCATTCATTATAAACTAAATGAGTTAAAGTAAATCAATATGATCTGGTAGCCATTACAGAAACATGGCTGCAGGATGACAAGCTTTAAGTACTGAATGTTGAGAAGTATATGACATTCCAGAAGAATATGAAGCCAGGTAAAGCTGCAGGGATACTGCTTTTAATAAAAGATGACATTGGTGCCATTGTTCAAGATGACCTTGGTTCAGGAAATCAAGATGTAGAACTGCTTTGGGTGTAGGCGAAAAATATTAGAGGAACAATGCAATTAGTGGTCTTAACAGGTTCCTAATAGTAACCACAATGTTGGTTCAAGTATACAGGAAACATTGGATGTTTGTGATACAAGAACAGCAATAATCAGTGATTTTAATCAACACATAAATTGGAAAAATCAGATTGACAATGGTAGTCTGGGTGAAGTGTTCAAAGAATACTATTGAGATAATTTCTTACAACAGCATGTTCTGGAACCAGCTAGACAGTCGATTATATTAGACTTGGCATTGTATAATGAAACAGGATTAATGCATGATCTCAGAGTAAAGGCACCTTCAGGCAGCGATCACAATATGATTGAATTTTACATCTAGCTTGAAAGGGAGAAGAGTGGGTCTACGATTATTATTTTAAACTTAAATAAGGGTAACAATATAGGCACGAAAACTGAGCTAGCTGAAGTGAACCGGCATACTAGGCTACAAGATAAATCAATACACAAGCAATGGCAACTATTGAAGGAGATATTTCAGTATATTCCTACGATAATAAAAAGTTGCAAAGGGAGATCCCATCATCTGTGGTTAATGAAAGTAGTTAAGGAAAGCATCAAACTTAAGGGACAAGCATATATTATGAGTCGTAGGTCAGATGATTGGTCAAAATATAAAGAACTGCACAGAATAACAAAAAGTAAACCAGAAGAAATTACAACATGAGAGGAAGCTAGCTAGAAATGAATAGCAAAAGTTTCTACAGGTGAATAAAAGGGGAAGGGGTAAATAAAGTGAGTTTTGATTCTACAGTGAGAGAGATTTGGGAGTTAATGGTACATAATAAGGAAATTATGGATGGACCATCAGTAGGGAAGCAATCCCCAACAAACTGATAAAACTGTGGGAGGATCTTGATGGGCTTGATCCTCGAGTCTTAAAAGAGGTGGCAAATGAAGTAGATGGGTCAGCATTTTTTTTTCAAAATTTGCTAGATTCTGGAAAGGTTCCATCAGACTGGAAAGTAGCAAACATAATTTGTCTCTTCAAAAGGAGAGACAAGTAGAAAACCATTAGGAAACAACAGAACAGTTAGCTTGATGTCTGTCATGGGGAAAATTAGAATCGATCATTGAGGGGTTTATAGCTGGGAACTTTGAAAAATTCAAGATAATCTGGAAGAGTCAGCATGGTTTTGTGAAAGGGAAATCATGTTCAACCAAATTACTGGCATTCTTTTAAGGAGTAGAATTGCTATGGATAAGGGGGAACTTAATAACATACCATACCTAGTCCTCCAGGAGGCATTTGACAAGGTGTCACAAAATGTTATTCCACAAAATAAAAGCACATGGTGTAGGAGGTAACCTGAATTTAAAAAATTCAATCAGCTCATTGTTAGAAAAGAATATGGATCAATTAGTACTTTTCTGATCAGCAGGTTGTAACACTGGGGCCCACAGGATCTATCTTGGGGCCTCAATGCTAAGCCATTACTTAAATGAGGGGAACAAACGTATGGTAGCTAAATTTGTAGATGACACAAAGATAGATAGGAAAACATGGATGTGAAGAGGTTGCAGGATGATATGAATAGGTTGACTGATTGGGAAAAAATCTGGCAGAGGTCTAGGCAAGGCAATCAAAGGTTAACATAAGTCCTGTGGATGAGAATATGGAATTTGAAACACAAACAGATCAGTCATGATCTCACTAAATGCTGGATCAGGTTTGAGGGGCCAAATTGCCTCATTCTGCTGCTAATCGTATATCCATATTTACGAGATGTGAAAAAACACAGCAATGTTACAGAGAATTGATCTGAAGCTACTTTGCAGGAATACAGATGATAAAGCAATAAAATACTGATCTTCTTCACAACAATTGGATTCATCTTGGAATCTGACTCATATTTTAAAAAATGCAAACTTAGTTGGGTTGCTTCCAAAGTAAAGCTCTGGAGCAAAATGTCAAAAGAAAATCTAGTGCGGAGTAAAAGAAAACAGTACAATTAATCAAGAAGCTGCAAGCTTCTTTATCATTAAACTTGGCAGTTTGCTAAATACCTACTGCTTCATTTCATTATCAATACATAACCAGCAGTTCAACAGCACAGTACATCCAGGCTATTAGCCTGCATAACTTAATTCCACTATGTTAACTTATTGACCTCCATTTCCCAGTTCTTGTCGGCTAAAAGCAAACAAGTGATTGCCTGCCTGACAGTCTGTCACACAAGACAACTAACCAACATACGAGATAATCCTGTCAAGGGTGATAGACGATTACATATAGGAGCAAGATCAGTCTATTTGGCCCATCGAATCAGCTCCAACATTTGATCATGGCTGATATGCTTCTTAACCCTATTTCCATGCCTTCGCCCCGTAGCTCATGATACCCTTACCAATCAAGAACCTATTTCTGTCTTAAATACACTCAATAACTTGGCCTCCTCAGCCTTCTGCAGCAATAAATTCCACTGATTCATCACCCTCTGAAATCCTTCCTCATCTAGAGGGATCGTCCCTTCGTTCTGAGGCTGTGCCTTTGGGTCCTGGTCTCTCGTACCAGTGAAAACATATTCGCCACCTCCACTCAATCCAGGCCCCTCAGTATTCTGTAAGTTTCAGTGAGATCCCCCCCATCCTTCTAAACTCCAAGTACAGACCCACAGTCTTCATATCACAAGCCTTTCATCCCCTAGGATTCTTGTAAACCGTCTCTGGAACCCCTTCGACGTCAGCACATCTTTCCTCAATCATGAGATCAAAAAAGGCTCAGAATATTCCAATTCGGTTTGATAAGAGCTTGATACAGCCTCAGAAGTACATGTCTACTCTTGGATTCTAGCCCTCTTGAAATGAATGCAAACAATGCATTTGCTTTCCTAGCTACCAACTGAACCTACATGTTAACCTTAAGAGAATCCTGAACTTGGACTCCCAAATCCCGCTGTGCTTCAGATTTCCAAAACCGTTCCCCATTTAGAAAATAGACTATGCTTCTATTCTTCCTACCAAAGTACATACCTCACATTCTCCTACATTGTATTCCATCAGCCACTTTACCCACTCTCCTAGCCTGTCAAAATCCTTTGGCAGCCTCCCCACTTCCTCAACACTACCCTTCTCTTCACCAATGCTTGTTTCACCTGCAAACTTAGCAACAATGCCCTCAGTTATTCATCCATATTGTTAATGTATAACATGAATAACACAGACCCGTACAAAACTCCACTAGCCACTATCCGCTATCCTGAAAAAAGACCTTTATCCCTATGTTCTGCCTTTTGCCAGTCATCTAGTCCTCTTTCCATCTTATTACCTTGTCCATAACACCATGGGCTCTTATTTCGCAGTCTCCTGTGACGCACCTCCTCAAAGGCATTCTGGAAATTCAAATACATCACATCCACTGGCTTTTCTTTGTCGAACTTGCTCATTAGCTCCTCAAAGAATTTAACAGATTTGTCAGGCATTACCTTCCTTTGACGAAGTTATGCTGATTCAGAACTATTTTACCATGCACTTCCAAGTATTCCACAATCTCATTCTTACCAATGGACCGTAAAATCTTACGGATGACTAACTGGCCTATAATTTACCGCCTTCCTCCCTTCTTAAACGGGAATGCTATATTAGCCATTTTCCAGCCCTCTGGAACCCTCCCTTACTCCTGTGTTTGCTGAAAGATCAGCACCAAAGTCTCCACAATCTCCTCTGCTATCTCCTTCAGAACTCTGGGATGTAGTTCACCTAGTCCAGGTGATTTATCCACCTTCAGATCTTTCAGCTTCCACAGCACCTTCTCCTTATTGATGGCAACTGTACTCACCTCTGCGACCTGGCTCTCTAAGTTCTGGGATTGGATTGGGTTTCCACTGTGAAGACTGATGCAAAGATGAACTGTCATATGGAGGTTTACAAATATTTTCACACCATACAATGACGGTAGCAACATTTAGACACAAAGACCAGAATCATGTTTTTCTCAAAGGCATAGCCAGAACTGCTTCAAATCAGTGAGATATACAAGCTTTTGAACAAAGCACAATTCCCTAAAACTGAACACCTGAATAAAAAAAAATGAAATAAGGTGCACAATGAATTATTGGCGTTCAGCTGCCCTGATACAGAAACACTTCGATGGTATTCTATTTCCCTTTCATAAAACAGTGCACTCTGAATTCTTTAAGTATGTGAAATCTAGAAGAAATCCCAACTCTCTCAGCATGGCTATATGATGAAGTAGCGTACAACTGAGTCATCCAGATAAGAAGATACCAGGGTTGTGCTGAGTGAATTGATATCAACTAACATAGCTGCTGCTGTATTGCAACTGGCTTCAGTGCCTTTGAACTGGAAAGGAAAGCAAGCCAGAGTTAGTAAAAAGGATTCTGAATGAACATCAAATTTCATGATCCCTTATTGCTCAACACATAGTAATAGGTACGTAAATGTCTTACTGCTTGTCCCTCTATGGCTGCTCTCTGCCGCCCCAGTACATCCTGTAGCTGAGTGAAATGCTGAATAAAAGCCACCACTTCGGCTTGGAAGCGCTGGGTGTGAACATACTGCACTGATGCCATTTGAAGGCTCACTCTCATGTCACAATCTCGCTTAAGCTTCGGGTCTGGTCTGCCATACCTGGTTTCAGAGGAAAAGAATTGCCTTATTCAACAATAACTTACATTCATTAGTTCTCAAAGATGCAGGTCAACAGCAAGCCAAATTAGGAAAAATTAGAATGACCAAACACTTGGTTAAAAACATAGGCTATAATGAGGGAAGATGATAGAGAAGTGGATCGCCTTAGGAACAGTATTCCAGTGCTTGGATCCTAGGTAGTTGAAGGCATGGTAACCAACTGTGGGACCAGGGAATGGGGTGTGCACTGAAGGACAGAGTGACACAGAAATTGAGTGTTTGGGAACATAGATACATACTGGTAGATAATACAGAGAAAGGAAGGAGGACAAGAGCAGGGAGGGATTTAAACACAAGGATGAGAATTTTAAATTTGAGATCTTTAGAACCAATAACCAATGTAGCTCAGCAGGGACAGGGATGAGTGTACTTTGATATGAGGTGGGATCAGGTCAAGAGTTTTGGATCAGCTGTTGTTAATGTAGTGTAGCTTATGGGAAATCAAGGGAACCTTGTGACAATTGAGTTTGGTGATCAGACACAGATGAAGGTTCCAGCTGCAGGTGCAATTAGGGATTCATGCAATGTTATAGAGGTAGAAATAGACACTGAAATTGTAAGATTAATGACCAAAGTAGAAGATTAATAAAGTTCAACATGTAACATTGTGTTATAAAAGCTTGCAGACATTATATTAAAAGTTTTGACCACCTTTAACAAATAAAAATTAAGAACAATTCACGAAGGGTGTCTATGGGTTTAAAGAATGTATAAATGCCATGCGCACATCAAGACCTCAATATGTATCCCAATTGGAGTCAAAGCGAATTGGTTCTCCAATATAGGTGTACCAAGTGATCAAATAGAGGCTGCATACTTATAAATAAGAAACAATAGAAAGATGGCAAATCACTCCTTTAGGTGGTTTATAGTAACCAAATGAAAAGGTAACAGTAGTCAGGTTTTGGAGTTCAAGGGCAGGGGCTACTGCTGTGTAAGTGCACAAGGTGTGGTAAACTAATAGAGAACTTACAAATGCAATATGAAACTCCATTTCACCTTTACTGAACACGTTTTACTTGAGGCAAAATAAAATTTTAAGATCTGTAGCAGTTTTTTTTAATATATGATAAGTCAATCAGGACTTAATAACAGCTGTATTTTGTTCCCTCAAGCACCCATACTCATTACAATTCTACACCTGCAATATATACTTCACATGTTTTTGATGCCTGCAAAGTTTTGGTATAGAATATTCTGCAGTAGAATGGAGAAAAATTTCACCAGTAGCAACTTTCCTTTTATATCACTCTGTCAGGCACTCGAAGATTGAATAGGACCTTTCAATCATGGATATATATAGGCATAATTTAAGAATACTTTTATTCTTTCATTTTGTAGTTTTGACATATAACATTCATTCAATGTCAAAACCCAACTGGAGATTTTTATTACCTTTCAATTTTATTTGCACGAACCCAGAAAAAAGCATTTGTAGCATTTTATGGATAAAGTAAAAGTTGTTAAAAATATTACACAGACACAAATGCATACTTGTAAATGTTGAAGATGAGTGCTTCTTTGCCACTAGTGGTAAAACGTTCCCTGTACAGCTCTCCATGGGGTGTCAGATCACTGAGGGAAAGGCTTCCGAGACTGCCTTGTAGAGCAAAGTCCCCTTCTGCATGATATAAATGCATAATCACAATTACCAATCTAGATACTGCTGCCTATGTATTTACTGATAAAATAAATCAAACTAATAAGAACATTTGAACAGCTTCAATTGTGTAGAAACAGAATGGGTGACCACACACTTTGTACAATTACATTCCATTTCTCAACATGTTTTCATTTTCAAAGTGTCAGCAAGGTCTTCGTAGGATGCACTTCTCCCAGGTTCCTTCCCTCCTAACTATCTAATAACATATTTATTTAAGTAGTGTAGTTGCTCCACTTTCCACCCTGTAAGGATAGACTGCAAGGTCAACTCAGCTACCATTAAGAAATGAGAATATCTTTCACTGCTTTTAAGCATTTTGCTTTTGATTTGAAAGCAAACAAATATCCCACCAGGACTGATGGAAATTCTCAGTTGGGAAGAACACGTCACCTTCACTCAGTACTACCCTATAGGAACAAACCAGAGACTGGTATTTAATAAAGCAGAGATTTAAAATTTGCCCACCATTCTTTCGTGTTTCAATACTGCATGATACAACCAATTCTGAAGGTGATAAATTATGGTTACAATAGTATGAACACATCAGTCATACGATTGGAGTTAACACTGGAACACTGATACTGATTGAAGTGAAACATTGTGTGCACAGTTTGCTACAGAGTATTAATCAAATAAGTTCAATGAATTTGCTACAATCAGATAAAATGCTTTCAGTTGTTGGCTAGGCAACTGGACAAGATTTTTATGTGATATTTTATCATTTCTCAGAAACTTACTAAAATAGTTGGCTAAAAATTAATTACCTGCTCGCACAGAGCAGGACAAGGAGATAAATGGCCAGTTAACATTTTTTTTTAAGTCATACTAAATGAAGAAGAAAGGTGGCCAGGGTGCCACAGAATCAAACCAACAAGCCCTAGTAACACAATGAGGGCCGGGGATGAAATGGAAATCTAACAGATTGAGTCATAACTGCATCACAACATGTGGCTGCTATTGTCACAGGCCTCGTATTAGATCACCAAAGCTGTGGAACTTCCTTAGGGAAACGCTCTCATCTTCAACCACTTCAGTGACTTTCCCTAACATCAGGAGTGGAGCTACTTATTAACAACTCAAGGTTCAAATCTCAGATAACAAATAGGCACATGCCAGACTTTGGAAGAAGCCAGATAACATCCAAACTGACATGCTCTACATAATGTTCATATCAAGTAAGTGGTGGACAACAATCATTTGAAAAGAAAGTCCAGCTATATTACCCAACTTCACATCATCGATGCCAAATTTTCCACCAACAACATTTTAGGAGTTACTACTACCAAAAACATCAGAGAAATAGATATCTTTAAATTTAAAAGAGAGATTAGACACTCTGCATCAAATATCTTCGATGCTGATTCTTCAAAGACTAAACAATGATGCAATACTGCCCAGAACAGACAGTTTTCTTTTCTGGTGCTCTTCCACCACTGGTCATTGATCTATAGAATGTATTACAACATTTCAAACAGTGATCTACCTTGTGACCTCTAACATCAAGATAGCAAGAAGGCTAAAAGCTACAATACAATGGGGATACCAACAGCTCCAACAGACATAATAAAAACCATAAGAACTGAGGATGCTGTAAATCAGGAACAAAAACAAAGTTGCTGGAAAAGCTCAGCAGGTCTGGCAGCATCTGTGAAGGAGAAAACAGAGTTAATGTTTTGGGTCCGGTGACCCTTCCTCAGAACAGACATAATTTCTGACTTATAAATACAGTATGGTTTCTCCATCATCGCTGGATCTGTATTCAGTGTTCCGTACGTAGATTCATTGTGGAGGCACAGGAACAAGTAGTTCAAGAAGGCAGCCCCCCCAAAAATTTCATGTGCAAGTAAGGAAATTCAGGAACAACATTCAGACAACTTGTTTTTTTAAAAAAACATTAAGCTCAGTATTCAGCCTTGCACATTGACTGACTTGTTAGTAGTAGCATTTCGAAGAAACTCATGGACTGAGCATTTGATGAATTATTTCAATAATTTTCAGTCTATGTACACAAAGGTACATCTGAAAGGATCCTTTGACAGCACCTTCTAACGACCACTTCCGTCTAGAAGGACAGGACAATAGATACATGGGAGCATCACTACTTGCCAGTTCCCTGCCAAGCCACTCACAATCCTGCCTTGGAAATATATCTTTATTCCCTCACTGTCAGTGTGTCGAAGTCCTGGAATTCAACCTGTAATAAACTGCATTGTGGGCCAGTCTACAGCACGTGGACTGCAGTGTTTCAAGATGAGTTCACCACCAACCTTCTAAAGTGCAACTAAGGATGGGCAATAAATGCTGGCCCAGCCAGTGATGCTTACGTCCAACAACTGACGAGAAGAAACTCCTGATCTTGTACAAGCTCATTGCAGAAACCTCAACAAAAACAGTGAAACATCCATTTAATGAATACGACTTGAATTTATAGTTGGTTTATCACAATTGGGTAAACTAATTGGCAAATTAGAGTTTGCACATTCTCCTCGTGTCTGTATGGGTTTCTCCAGGCGCTCCGGTTTCCTTTCACAGTCCAAAGATGTGCAGGTAAGATGGATTGGCCATGCTAATATAGAAGAGAGCAGCCTGGGTGGGATGCTCTTTGGAGAGTCAGTATGGACTTAATGGACCGAATGGCCTGCTTCCATACTATAGGCATCCTATGATTCTATGAAAATACAAGCACGGAACTTCAAAACAAGATAACCGATATAACTAATAATCTCATGTTTCCATAACACTATTTTTGAGAATAATAAACAGGTCATACAATACCCTAGGGCATTTAGAAGTCATGATTATGGCAATTACTTTATGTCTTCTCAATTGAAATTACAAAGTAATGGGTGACACCTAGTGGTAGAACTCCACTTTTTGAAATGCGTATTGCATACAGATCATAGCAAAGTCACTGCAGACCACTCTTCGAGAAGACCACAAAAGGTTTCTTGGCATCATTGTGCTTACACTGATAGCAATGTGCATTTTAGGTGACCTCGTTTAGTCAGCTGAATGGAATGAACAAAGAAGTAACTAATAAATAGTTTGGTGAATGCAGGTCAAGACAATCATATTTCAGGCATACTTATCCTCCTGGCAGTAGTTTGGTACGTGTTGCCGGACATTTCTAGAATGGGTGCAGAAATATCCTGTCCTTTGTTCGTTCTATTTGAGGCCATATGCTTCTCATTTTTATTTGGAAATACAGTTGCTTTGGCCATATTTGTTGTGGAGTAGGATGCTCTGTCACTGGTGGTTTGGGGTGAGGGCAGATTGCAGTAACAGTAAAGGCAGAGTCTTTTACTCAAAATTATTTTATAAATAGAACCTCAGTGGGAGCTGGATGATTTACACTGCACAATTCGTGTGTAATCCCAAAATAGCTAGTGTATGATTCAGAAGAGCCATACACAATCATATATAACCATAGATGTTTGCAATGAAGTTGGCCATTCTGCCTATCAGACCTTCGCCAAAGCAATCCAAAATTTCTTATAATTCTGTATCTACTGCCCTTTTTCCTTCTAAAACCCCTGCATCTCCCTAATTCCAAATATTTATCTAATGTTGCCTTGAGAGATTCAATGACTGCTACCTAATTTATTCTGTTGTAAAACATGCCATATTCCTATAACACTTTACATAAAAATAAATTCTCAAACTCTTTGATGACAATCTTCAGTTAACACTAACTAGCAAAGATAGTCTTGTCTTGTCTCATGTATTACCATAACCTTTATTAATTTTGATATTTTAACACCATTGATACTTCATATTCTCTCTGATTTTAATGTCCTTTCTGTAACAGATCACCTAAAACTGCATCCAGCATTATTTGTACAAAGACCATAAAATTTGCTTATAAGCTATGCCTCAAACCTGACTTGTTTATAGCACTCTCACCTCTGGGCACAAGGATATAGGTTGAAGCTCAACTCCATAATTTGCACACAAACATCAAGGCCATCATGTCAGTGCATTACTGAGGGAGCGCTGCAATGTTGAAGGTGCTGTTATCTGGATGTGACATTAAATTTCATCTGCCCGCTAATGGAGCGTCTTCATGGCACTATTTTGAAGAACAGCAGGAGAATTATCCTGGTATTACCTCAATTCAACAAAACAAAAACAGATTATCTGGTCATTACCTTACTTGTTTGTTGAAACTTGCTGTGCATAAAATGATTGTAGCTACATCATAGCATTGACATGATAGCTAATGGAATGCTTCTGGCATGTGCTTCGAGTGATGTAGTGATCACGGAAGGCACTACGTAATTGCAGGTCTTGCTATTTTCTTTGCTCTTGTATTCTACGTATATTTAAAATAAAAACTCATATTGCCATCTTTCAGCCCACTGTTCATCTCTGCCATCAACTGCTCTGCAATCCTTGCAACACCTTTTGATTCTTGCCTGTTAACCAATTTTCTATATGTGCTGTAAGATTCTATGATTCTGTAGCAGTACAAAAAGTGAGCATTCACACATCATGTTTGTATGAGCTTTTTGGCAGAGCAATCCAATTTGGTCTCACAGACCAGCCTCTTCTCCATAACCCTGAAAACTAGTTCTCTTTACTGCCAACGGCCTTTATAAAAGTTCTTATGGAATTCCATCTGTACCACTGATTCATTTAGTGTGTTCCTGACAAAACTGTTTGAAAAACCACATCATTCCGTCACTAATTCTCTCACCAATTATTTTAAATCTATGACCTCTAGTTACAAACATGAGATTTTCTTTTGTTGTTGCCAGTGATGTACCACATGAAACACTGGGGTCTATGATGGGTGCAGTTACACCAGCTGGTGGATTATGTCGCAACTAGATGGGCACTTTACTTATGTCCTACAAAAACATGGTAGATTACAATGCCAAACCTTGATGTACCAAATTTTGCTGTTATGTACCTGTGGTTTTTAATTATACCTGTAAAGAGCAACTGTGTGTTAGTGGTCATTCAAAGATATCTCCCCTCCTAACACATGCATATTTAACCCAAAATTCATGTGTTCATACTATACTGCTTCAAAACTCTCAGAATAGTATAGGACTCACCAATCAGTGCAAGATGTGCTGACAGTTTTGATACATTAGCTTTGGCAAGTTCATTTGTCTTCTTATTCAATACCAGAGACAGGGAGTGAACCTGCGAGGAAAATAAAATCATTCCATTGGATAATGGCATGGGTTTTCCAGCTATTGTCTTTGGAGGCAACACTTGAACAGAAATGCCGTTATCATTAATTTGCTTATACAATCATTGTCTTCAACTAACATATCGGTTTCTGATGCATAAGTTGTTAATTAGATAGCAATGCTAAGAACTATCTTTCCAAACTTGCAGACCCATCAAAACCCAGCAATTAAGAAAAAAGAAAGCCTGGAAAACTGATGCAGGAGTCAGGATCCACATTTTCAGGACTTAGGGGCCTGTAGGTTACACACTACTGATGTAGTGAATCAGTCGCAACTAAAACTCCAAAGAAATCATGATGAGTGATATAGGAAAATTGATTAGGAAAAGCAGCAGGAAAGGACAACATACAATCACGTGTTATATCAACCTCAAACCTCAGTAAACATGACTGCAATGACTGAACGGGTCTTTCTAACAAATCAAAATTCCTGGCATTTGTTTACCCTCTGGGGCATCTGCAACCTTTAAAACATTTTAGGAAACATTATGCAAGGTACAACAATTGGATCTGCCACCACATTTATGGGTAGAATAGAATCTCAGCTGCACTGTAACTGATCTTTACCTACTTTCTTTAAGGCCATTCGTGTGTATTAAACAGATCTACAATAACTGAACTGCTAGTCTCAAGCTGGAGAGCAGGAGGAAGATGCTCTGAAATGGAGCCCAGCCTCAGTACTGACAGACCACTGAAAAGATATCAATTGATTCCTGTATAATTGATTGCACAATTGTCCTTTGCATCTACTGCTGTAAGGATATAAATGCAGGAATTACATTCTACAAATTTGCTTGAACCCACACATTAGTGAGCAGACATATCAAGATATGTCAACAGATAGGAAATGTGTGTAATAATCCAGTTGCTACCCTGGCCTGTTCACAACAGGCAATTGTGTCAAAAAAAATTATAATTTGGAGGTCAACAATCTTAATGTCTTATGCAGAATGCTCCTTTAAACAAACTGCGTTATAACTCCAACAAAGGTATTTCTGCAAGAAACACTGTATGTCTACGTACATGTACTTAAATCATGCACATCTGCCAGAATCCCTCTCAATTAGTTTCAGTACAATTAATGCCCAGCTAAGAAATAAAATGCACAACAACCTTCAGATCCAATTTTGTGTTGACTGGTTCCTCCTGGCCTGCCTCAGATGGAGCACCTGATCCACTGGATGTTGGTTGATGCTGGAGCTCCTCCACAGGAGGTTTCAAGCCATGGTTGTTAGCCGTTGAGCCAATCCCAAAGAAATCCAAAATCATCACCCAGGTTTGAAGTGTGATTAACACATCCAAACAGTTGAAATCTACATCTACACTTCTGTTGACCTTGTTGTAACGTGTGGAAAATTCCGGATGCTTCTTATCCACCAGAAAAACATTAATATGCACTAATGATTCGTCAAAATTTGTTCTAGTACAGTGCAACTTGGAGCTTTTCAATGTTGGGGATGGCGGCGGGGTCATAGGATACTCTATGTTTTTGTCCATGTTTCGCTTTCTTCGTGTAGAGATTGGCCTCTGGTAAAACTGGAAGACGTTTTGTGCTTCTTCTACGTGAGCTGGAAGGGATCGGGGCATTTCAGGATATTCTATGTTGGAGACAGATGGACAAGACTGCGACAGGTATTCTTTTTGAGTGAAACTGGAAGGTTTCGGTGCTCCTCTAGACACCATTAGATGTTTATATTTTGAGTCTGGATTCTTTTCCAACAAATCCTCCATCAGCAGCGACCGCAGAGTGATCTGGATGGCGAGCGTATGAGGGTGGTCTTTAGTGAAGTCAACTTCAAAGTCTTGAAATGTTAAACTAACCAATCCTTGCGATTCTAGAGTGAGATCCCCACACAGCTGAACCTGCAGCTCAGAGATGCAGAAATTAGCATGAATTTGAGTGAACGATCTTGACTCCGGAACTGGAAAATCAACTGGAGTTGATGGGTAGCTCACTTGGCCAAAAAGCCCACTCCCTTTCCACTCTCGTTGGAGATCAGAGAATTTTGGGCTTCTCAACGTAGAAGTAGTATTGAGAGATTCTGGTGTGGCAGTGGTTGAACCATGTGGAGTTTTGCTGAGATCCTCACTGTATGTCAGGTTGTCCAGTGTCTGTAGGACCTGTTCATAAACGTGTTTTGCCAACATTACCTGTATAGAATAGAAACAATTACACAAAATTACATCTGTCCTTGGGTTTGACTATTCTGCAGTTACACTATATCAAATCACTGGCACTCATTTTAATAGGAGTGCCTGACAAACTGTCACTGATTCAAAATAATAACCACCATCTTCCTCTTTCCAGAGATGCTGTCTGACCTGCTGAACGTTTCCAGCAGTTGATGTTCCAACTTAGGTTGCTTTTTAGGGATTCATAACTGGGTTGTTGGGGTGGAAGAGTAGCACTAGTACCAGTACTGGCAACAAGCATGCGTAGATGATCTTTTTGCCAATTCCATTGCTCTTTAGAATAATAGAATCCCTACAGTGTGGAAGTAGATCATTCAACCCATTGAGTCCATACTGCCCCTCCAAAGAGCACTGCACCCAGACCCACCCTATCCCTGTAACCCTAATCCACTTTTCCTGCACAACCCTGAACACTACAGAGCAATTTAGCATGGCCAGCCATGTAATGTTCATAGCTTTGGACTGTGGGAAGAAGCTGGAGCACCCGGAGAAAACCCATGCAGACACGGGGAAACGTGCAAACTCCACACAGACAGTCACCCGAGGCTGTCATTGAACCCAGATCCCTGGCGCTGAGAGACGGCGGTGCTAACCACTGAGCCACTGTGCTGCTGTTCATCTGGAACATGAAACAATAAGATCTGTTAGCAAGTAAGCAGTAGGCTAAGCTACCTTTAGTTAAGTGACTGGCCAGATTCCAGCTGGAAAGACAGCCATGAAAAAGAGGATTTCTTTTAGGTTGCTATAAAGATCAATGATATATTTTAGTATATTCTTTCAGGAGGGAATAAAACAGCTCGATAAAGGTACAGTTTTATTATGGATGGTACTCTGAAAATTACTCACTATCTATAATTAGAGCATAGTAACAATTCTGTTGTTTCATTCAATCTCTCAAACCAGCTATCAAAATTTCGATAGGTGTATGTGAGGACAAGTACAAAATCAAATTCCAAATGCAGGGTGCTACTGCTATGACCCTGGATTACATTACAATGTGACGTTTGGCAGCGCAGAAACACTACTGAAAGGAAGTTATGACAACCAGTAAAGGGAACGATTACTGACAATTAACTCGAGCATAAAAGAGGAATGCACAAAAATTCTAATGAGGCTCAAAAGGTAGCGATAGATTCCATTCATTTCACAGGAAATAATATAGTTTTGCATTGAGGCTGCCTCCACACAATTAGAAAACTAATTACAAATGTAATCTGCAGAAACTGGAATGACCCTGATACTTTACCTTAAGAGGATTGACAAATTTTCCCTCAATCTTCATCTTACTGGTGGTCTCAAAGGAATCTGAAGAATTTTCAACTGGGAAAGACGAACCTGGATTTGACTCAACTGGAATTTTCTCCAAAATAAACTGAATTGTGGTGTCATTCAAGATATGAAAGGCTGGAAAGAGAAATTAAGAATATGAAGGTAGTACAACTCCACCAAATGAAGTAGTGTTCTTTAACTAGAAGTAGGTATTCTTGAGCACCAATTAGCATTAAATGATTACTTCAGTGGTTCATTTTGAAATAAAATCTCAATTTTCTCTCCATATTTCCATTGAGGTGAGACACTCTGCAGTGTCCAAGTAAGTGGCCATTCCACACTTCAAAGACTTTGAATGTCAGTCAGGAAAAGCTCACAGTCAAGTCTGCCCGAGTCCACTCTCAACATTCCCACACACAATAAAGCCAAAACAGCTTCTTGGGCTCTAAGATTCATATTCACAGTGGGCAGTGCATTGTTTGACTAAGCCACTAGGGAACAGTGACTTCACTCAGATTTGGCTTGCATAAAACAAAAATAGTTGTGTACTGTGAACTGACCTTGACCCTTGTGCACGGAATTGAAGAAATCTTGCCGTGTGAAGTGCAGTTCTTCCTGGCTGGAGACACTGGCAGCACCTGAACTTGGCCGAGAGGACTCGCTGGCATCTGGCTTGCAGCCTCGTATATTGTTATTCAGGGAATACAATTTAATGTCTTTAATTTCAACCTGCAGCCGGTTTCTCCCAGAATCATCCTCGCCCGTCACAAAGTTCTGGATTGAAGTCCGGCCTAAGTGCCCAACCAACAACTCAGAGCTTCCAGGTTTCCGTGGGACTGTGACTACTGGTGACTCGATGTTAATGTTCAAAATTAATTTTACTGGGTTCTGTTGAGGAGATACCATCCCACCATCTACATCATCTTCAAGCTCAAAACCAAACGTGTCCCGTGCCTTCCGTGGTTTCTCGAAAAGCAAAACCATCTCACTGTACTCTGCTGTTTTGTTTACCAGGACAGTAGAAACTTTGGACGCTGCACTCTTCAACATGTTTTGGAAGTTATCTTCGAGTTCATCCATAGATAAGGTGAGTTCTTTAAGAATTTTTGGGGAATGGTTATAATGTAATGACGCCATGTGCAGATTCAGCAAAAACTCTTCCTCTGACTGTTCGATAAATTTAAAGCTCAGTGCTTCGCTGTGGTTCATCTCAGTTTCAGGCCTCATGAAAACCGACTGAAAGAAACCCAAGTCACTTACTGCTTCATATGCTTCTGTATTTCCAATGCTCACCACAAAATGGTTCTTTACTTCATCCTGGGTCAAATCTACAAGTTGAAGACAGCCAAGAGACCCATGCATTTCAAATCGGCTACCCATGGAAACATTTACCTTTGTGCCATTAATACTAGCTGTAGCAATTTTTCTTCCCAATTTCTCTCCACTTGCAAGCCCAACAGTCCGGAGGAGCAGTATATTGAGCCGATGGATTTCTACTGCCACCTGTGTGTTCTGATCATAGGTAGACTGAATGGATTCTCGGTCCTCAAAACTCATTGCTGGATCTACAAGTGACGGCTGTGGACTTGCATCTTCTTTGCCTTTTGGAAAGGATTTCTGTAAGAAGCCAATGAGTTCTACCATGGTTTCTGGATTAAGGATGATGTCCAGATTATTAACTTGCAATGACATGACCTGTAAGGAGCTGTCCAAGTTCATAGATGGGCAGTCAGAGCTCACAAATTGATATTCCAGTTTAATTAGGACATCCTGGTCCTGAGCAGGACAGGATGCAGTGACTTGCTCTTCTAATGCTGAAGTGTTGCTTAGTGTGTTCTTATTCTTATCCAGTGAGGTACCATTGACTGATGTAGCAATAGACGAGTGAGGAGAGACAGGGGATTGTGCTCCACTATCTCGAAGACTGCCAGTGGGAACATCAAAACTCAAATTTTTGTGGGAAGCCATCAGCAAGTCAAAGTCTGAACCATAGGTTTGGACAGTGTCCACCAACAATAATCCATGTACAGTAAGTGTCACTTCACTGTCATAGGGCCTCTTCACAAAGTTGGAGTTGATGCCAAAAACTTTCAATACAGAGATGTATCGTCCACAACTCTCAACTCCCAGCTGCATGTAATTGACTTTGAATTCTGCTAGGAGTAGTTTGGACTCCACCAATACCTCACGAGTATGCTGCTCAAGTGACATTACGCTCTGTGTCAGGCTCATCTTTGAATCCAGCAGCTTCCCTCGGCTATCCACCTTCTTAAAGATTTTTTCTCGTCGCAGAGATTGCTGCTCACCTATTTTCTGCTGCACCTCAGAAGCAGTCACCCTCAACAAAAAGTTGTGCAATGCTGTAATTTTATCCTCATTCACGTGTATTTTCAGCTCAGGCAAGGTCCCAGACAGCATCGCACCAGGACGATTTGGATCAGAGGTGTACATTAACCGCCGTTCTAGCTGTAACAGCACATTAAATTTCTCAACGACGTGAGTTGGCCCAACTTCGCTGTCCTGAACATGCTTCCAATTGTCCATGACTCGCCCAACCATGATCTGCATGTCCATGAAGGATAGACAGTATTTCTCATACAGCTTATTGTTGATAAAATGTTGCTGCAGTTGTTCCTCAGTAAATCCTAAAGTCAGGAATTCTGGGGTCTTTGTTCCAGGATCAGAACTGGGCTCTGGAGGAGGGGTGTTGGGTGGCGTGGCTAGTGGCGTCTTGTACTCGTCATCACTGATCTCTTCGTCTTGGACTGAAGATCCTCCATTGCCTCTACCTTTTGGCTCATCTGTAAATACAAAGAATGGATTTAAGAGGACAATGAGAAATCTTAAATTAAAGCTAAAATGCTACAAATGAAGAGCTACAACAGATGAACATCTCAAAGAAAGACAGGCCAACATTTCAAGCACAATCTTCTTTAATTCAAATGTTAATCTATCTTTCAGGTGGCGAGCAACTCGTATTTTCCCAGCAATTATTTTCTTGGTAAACCCACCAGTATCTATATGTTGAATGAACCCTGATGTGCTTATATAGATTTAACAGAAAACTGAGATGAAATACGTGCTCTCCCCCTACTCAATCACATGCCTAATTGGCACTTTATTTGACAGACTCAGGCATTCAATTCCCAAAAAGATATGAGACAGGGACATCACCAACTCTCCTGTCAGCAGGGAAGATCCCCATCTCCTTAAATACCACTATGGTCTGATGCACAGCCCATTAACCGTTACATGGAAACAAATGAAGCTGATCTAGTGAATAGCTCATAACCTGTTAAACAGAGCACTCATCCACAATGTCATTAAGAACTCCAAGTGACTCTTACTAGGAGAGACATTGATAACTGACTGAAGAAAGTTTACCTCCGATATTCGTCAGCAGAATTCGACCTAAATCCACAACAACAAGTACGGAATCTGGGGATTTGAAATCATCGGGGAAAATCACCTGAGGAGCGGAGATATCTAATTTCATCATCCAGCGTTTGTCATTTTCCTACCAAAAACAAAAATTTCCATTAATATCTTTAGATAACACTGTTATGTGCCAATTTTTCCTGTTGAAACCTCCCACTGACCTTATGACTAAGGGCAGAAAATTCCAAGATGTTTAAAAATGTAGTACCCAATTCTTTGCATGAGCTCCTGTAGCACAAGTAGAATAACCAATCTGTGAGTTGCTTGTAAATCCCTTGTTATGTAGTTTTGACCTTGCTGCACACAACAGGTGAGGAAAGTACCCTGTAATCACAGTTTGCCCCAATCCACACTCACTCCCAAATTGGAGATTGGCCGAAATGCAGTCAGGCAACCCTCAGTAATACTTAATTCAATTGAGGGGATCTGCCCTTCAAGTGGAATTCTTGTTAACCCAATCTTATAGGATCAGTTCTGTAACTACGGTGGCTATCCCTAGCCAGAATTAACTGCTTACTAGAATAGGCCCTAATCCAGTTTAATGGAAACTAGTACATCGTCACAGATGGGACAATGCTACATTTGCAATTTATTATAACTATGGTGGATAAAGTCTATTCCGTCTTTCCTACTTCATTCTGAATAATTATCCCAGACTTGATACAACACAAGTCATGAACGTATAGTGAATTTAATATTCGTCCAACAGCCATGTCCATCATAGGAAGACCTTGCATTTCAAGATAGATAATTTTAACATTGTACAGCATTATATCTAGTCAAAAATGTGGTAAAGGCTCTATTCAAAGGATGCTCATTTTAATTTGACAACTTAGGTGGCATTTATAAAAGGTCAGACTGGTCTTAATACTTTGATATCTGATAATAAGGAATTGAAATACAGCACAATGCTGGAACAGAACATGGCATGACAAGAATTGATATTACATTGGACCATTAAACTAGATTCATCAACTGTATGACTTAGCATCCATGAATTTAATTGGTCGGAAATGCCTTGGATCATGAATTCTGAATAGCCACTCTAACTGATGAAGTTTGCTATCCAACTCATCAAAAAAAAGTTTATCACTTAATTTCAGAATAAGTGTGATAAGAAGAATTTGTGAGGCGGTCTATTTGGAATAGAGGTGCAGCAACAATGAAAGCAATTGCTTAAATTATACATTTCTATTAAAAATTAGTGTAACCTGCTTGTGGAGCAGTGGTAGTGTCCCTACTCCTGGTCTGGGAGGCCTGAGTTTAAGTCCCACCTGCTCCAGAGATGTGTAATAACATCTGAACAGATTGATCAAATTTTAAAAATTACTGCAGCACATTTTAGAAAATGTAGAATGCAACTTACAATGAATTCGCCCACCAGAAGCTGGTCAATGGTTTGCCTGATTTCAGCCTTTGTTTGCATTTTCAATTTGTTGTACTGCCGTCTAGCAGCTTCCGCTACCCGTAGTTCAAGCTCTGACTGGTAGCCAAAGCCTATTAAAGTGGGGAAAAGAAATCCATAACCTAATGTCAAAAGGTATCATTTTGAAAGCTCCAGATTCTAATTAACAAACTAAGACAAAAAATGCAGCGTGATTTAATGCAAGTACAAAAAGGAAAATAAACAGTTGGATGAGCTTTCTTCTAAACAAACCCTATTTATGGAATATCAGAATATCTTGCCCTTCTCAGGTAATCTAAACTAAACTGGCAGGGGGCTGGAAACCAGAGCACCAGGTCAGCAAGTGGAGGGAATGAGGAGAAGGTACGTGTTAGGACCAACAAATAAGAAAGAAAGGACAGGCAGAGATAGGTAAATGAATACAATGGTACTAATGGGCTGAAATGTGTTTATTTCAATACAAGGAATATTATAGGTAACACAGATGAGCTTAGAGCCGGTGTCAGTACATGGGACTATGATGTTGTGGCCATTACAAAGACTTGGTTGAGAGAGGGACAGGACTGGCTGCTCAAAGTAATGTTCCAGGGTTTCATTGTTTTAGATGAGATAGAGAGAAAGGTAAAAGAGGTGGAGGAATTGCATCACTAATCAGGGGGAATGTTACATCTGCACCCAGAGAGGACGTACTGGAGGGCTGATCCACTGAGGCAATATGGATACAGCTCAAAAATAAGATGGGTGCAATCACTCCGATAGGATTATACTATAGGCTCCCCAACAGCAACCCAGGCATTGAGGTACAAATATGTAGGCAAATTATGGAAAGGTGCAATAAAAACAGAGTTGTCACTGTGGGTGACTTTAACTTCCCCAATATTGTCTGGGACTCCCTTGGAGCAAGAGGCTTGGACGCAGCAGATTTGTTAAGTTGTTATGGGGAGGCAATGGCCCAGTAGTATTATCACTGGACTGTTAATCCCGAGACCCAGATAACGTCCTGGAGACCAGGGTTCGAAACCTGCCACGGCAGATGGTGGAATTTGAATTCAATAAATATCTGGAATTAACAATCTAATGATGACCGTGAATCCATTGTCGATTGTCAGGAAAAATCCATCTGGTTCACTAATGTCCTTTAGGGAAGGAAACTGCAATCTGGCCTACATGTGACTCCAGACCCACAACAATGCGGTTGACTCTTAACTGCCCTCTGGGCAATTAGGGATGGGCAATAAATGCTGCCTAACCAGTGACATCCTCATCCCGTCAATGAATAAAGGGAAAAAAAGTGCATCCAAGAGGGTTTCTTCAAACAGTATTTGGATCGTCCAACGAGAGGGACCATACTGGACCTTGTACTGGCTAATGAGCTTGGCCAGGCAACTGACCTTTCAGTGGGAGAGCATTTTGGAAACAGTAATCACAACTCCTTAAGTTTTAAGACAGCTATGAATAAGGACCTTATGGCAAGGTACTAAATCGGGGGGAGGGCAAATTACAGCAGTATTAGGCAGGAGCTAGGGAGTGTTAACTGGGAGGAGCTGCTACCAGCCAAGTCCACATTTGACATGTGGAAATCGTTTAAGACCTGATGAGAGTTCAGGACTGGTATGTTTCAGTAAGGAGGAAGGACAAGGATGGCAAGGTAAGGGATCTTTGGACAAAGAGGGAGGTTATGAATTTAGTCAAAAAGTGCAAAGAAGCATATGCAAGGTTCCGGAAACTAATATCGGACAGGGCCCGTGAGGAATATAAAAGAAAGCAGGAAGGAACTCAAGCAAGGAATTAGGAGAGCAAGAAGGGGCCACAAAATGACCTTGGCAAATAGGGTTAAAGAGTATCCCAAGGCATTCTACTCATACATTAAAAACAAGAGGATAACTAGGGAGAATGTAGGACCACTTCAGGATAAAAGGAGGGGACTGGTGTTTTGAGGCAGAGGATGTGCGTGAGATCCTAAATGAGTGCTTAAGGTAGGTGGGTGGGTTACTAAGTTTGCAGCTGAAACAAAAATCAGTAGAGTTGTGGATAGTGCAGAAGGCTGTCAAAGGATACAGCAGGATATAGATCAGTTGCACATTTGGGTGGAGAAATGGCAGATGGAGTCTAAGTGTGAGGTGCTGCATTTTGGGAGATCAAATGTCAAGGAAAAGTATACAGTTAATGGCAGGACTCTGAACAGCATTGATATACAAGGGGATCTTGGAATTCAAGTCCATAGCTCCCTGCAAGTGGCCACACAAGTAGACAGAGTAGTAAAGGTGGTGTATGGCATGCTTGCCTTTATTGGTCGGGGAATTGAGTACAAAAGTTAGGGTATCATGTTGCAGCTTTATAAGACTTTGTTTAAGCCACACTTAGAATGCTGCATTCAATTCTGGTTGCCACATTACTTGAAGGATGTGGAGGCTTTGGAGACGGTGCAGAAGAGGTTCACCAGAATGCTACCAGGATTAGAGGGTATGAACTATAGGAGAGACTAGAAAAACTCAGGTTGTTTTCTCTGGAGCGGCAGAGGCTGAGGGGAGGCCTGATAGAAATCTATAAAATTATGAGATGCACAGATAGCATTGACAGTGAGAATCTTTTTCCCAGAGTTGAAATGTCTAAAACTAGCGAGCATGCATCTAAGGTTCAAAGCAGATGCGAGGGGCAGTTTTTTTTTAAAACAGAGAGTGGTAGGAGTGTGAAATATGCTGCCAGGGATAGTGGTGGAGGCAGATATGAAAGGTGCATTTAAGAGACTTTTAGATAAGTCCATGAATATGCAAGGAACAGAGGGATAGTGACCAAGGGCAGGCAGAAGGGATTAGTTTAATTTGGCGTCATGTTCAGCACAACATTGTGGGCCGAAGGGCTGTTTCTATGCTGTAACTGTTCTATATTCTATTTCTTCTTCTTGTAGTTCACATTGTGGGAGAACACTGTTTATATTGTAGCTTCTTTTCCTTACTGAAACCTCTCCCTTATTCCTAAGCAATGTTAGCATAGGCAACAGGCTTAAAAACATTACTACCCCCAGAACAAAACCTGAAAAAAAAACATTGAATAGTTTAAAATATAATTTTTTTGTTTCTACATTTTCATCCTTCATTACATGGCATCAACTTCTCACCAGAATATTGTTCTGGAAATGCTGGAAATCCTACAGAACTTCACCCAAGTTGGCATGCTTACAAATGACAAGAACTCTTAACAGGATATACGGAAGGACAGCTACAAAAAAAAAGCTTCAGTTACTTAACACCTTCCATGGAAACCTCCAAAAGTGAGAGAAATCAGTAGGTACCAAAGGAAATATTGTGTGAGAAATAAAGACATTGGTTGAAGAAGTGGGATTTAAGCATACTAATGGATGGAAGTTCATAACATAAGCCCCCTTCTAAACAGCTAAAGGCATAGCAAATAATGAGTGATGAGAGGAATTAGAGGCAAGAATTAAAATACAAAGGGAGCTGTGGATCTAGAGCATGTTACAGAGTTAGGTCTAGAGGGAGGTAAGCACAAGATTGCAAATTGTAAGTCTGAAGCATCGTAGGAGCAGAAGCCAATCAAAGTCAATAACGGCAGAATAATGGATGATCGCAACTTGCTAGGAGATAGAATAGAGGCAGAGGATTGGGCAAGAACAAACTTACACAGGGAGAGGGCTAAGAAGGAGAGCTTGTATTAGTGGGTCTGACAATGGCAAATCCTTACTGAAGATTTCAGCAACAGATGGTCTGAAGCAAGGAAGGCTAGTGGGAAATGTTACAGCGAAGGAAACAGGTAGTCTTCGCCTCAGAGAGAATATGGGATTTGAAATTCTACTCAGGTTTGAATAGTTGAGGTCTTTCCAGTCTACTTTAACACAAGACTGTGCTGGAAAGATGGATGAAGTTGGTAAAGGACTCAAAGTTTATGTCTGGGGCCAAAAATACAAGCGTTCATCATAACCAGGTTCAGTTATTAGGGAGAAATTACGGCTGATCCAAAATTAATGTCAGACATGCAGTTTTACTAAGATAACAGTTAACAGTACTGAAGGGGAGAGCTGGATTTTGGGGTGGCATGGTGGCTCAGTGGTTAGCAGTGCTGCCTCACAGAGTCAGCGATTCGATTCCAGCCTTGGCCAACTGTCTATGTGGAGTTTGCGTGTTCTCCTCGTGCCTGTATGGGTTTCTGCCGGGTGGTCTGGCTTCCTGAGTCCAAAGATGTGCAGGTTAGGTGGATTGGCCCTGCTAAATTATCCATAGTGTTCAAGGATGTGTAGGTTAGATGTGTTATCATGGCAAATGCAGGCTTGCAGAGGGGATGGGTCTGGTGGGATGCTCTTCGGAGGTTTGGTGTGGACTTATTGGGCCAAATGGCCTGTTTCCACACTGTAGGAATTTAAAAAAAGAACAGGTTATATACTTTTTATAGCTAAGCTTGGTGCTTTCCTCACCGTAAAACTGGGAAAATTGGCTGACTTTCTCCCCTAGCTGTAACTACAAATGTAATTACAAATGCAAGCTGTGATTTGCTGAAGATGTGGATCAACAGTTAAAATCATCCTCTATTGCTTATTGGGAAATACCATTGAATTTACTTCATTCTTTTTTCCTGACCTGAGGTATGAACTTTGCCCTTGTAGAAGAAATCTGCAACTTTCTTGATTACTAGAGGGTTGTAGATGATATTAAGAGGCCGAGTGCTGACTTCCAATCTCCTCTCGTAGTTACTGCGAATCGGATTTTTTTCGTAAACCATTTCAAATACAGATGGCATCTTACATAGCGAGCCAAAAGCTGTAAAATATAAGAAGCAATATTTGTCCAACTCCAAAAAAACAACAATGCCTTGTGCAATATGATGCTCACAATGTTTGCCAGCACTGGTGCTATCTCTTCATTATGGAAAATCTGTTCAACAGAACATGCTGTATTGAATCACAAAGTACAAGTCCAAAGCACGAAGGTGATCCTTAACAGCACCAATTTCGACATTCCCAACGCTCCTTCTTTCAAAAATAATTTGTGAAAAGTTAAAAAAGATTAAAAAAAATTTTTGGTTTAAATAAATTTAAGTCAGAGTCATATTGTATGTACTTCATAAACTGATTTTCTCTCCTTAACATTCCCTCATAACAATTCAGGATAGGGCACATCTCAGAAAACTACTTCTGATACTAGCGTTAAATTGGCGATTTCTGGTGCCTAATTCTTAACTTTAAATGGCTTTTATCTATATTTCTCAGTCATGAAAAGGAAAATTAATATTCTAGCATAATGCCACCCGGATGCATACCTGTTGCCTCAGATAATGTGGAGCGTAAACCCAATGTTTGAGATAAGGTTGCAGCATCTTTTTCCTGAAACAGAAAGGATTCATACAGATTCAATTCTTTACATGGCTCACTGTTCTCCGTTACTAATCTATGATTCCATTCAGATAGAACAACAGGAGTTAATGCAAATCAAGCTGATTGCATCTTGCTGCGACATTTCACTTCCTTCTCCTAGAAAGATCTAAACAATGGAATACAAAGGGAGAAATCCTACAAATTTATCATTAAATATAACTCAATACAATTGAAAAAATTTTCAATTGTTGTTATAAAAGCTGACCCTAGTCTACGTTTCCACAACATCAACTGATTCAGTCCCTGGACTTGAATCCAACTATATCCCAATAAACGCTGCTAAAATCCATGCACCAATTTTGAGATTTGGCTCGGAGTATAAACAAATCAATATAGATGATAAAACGAACATTTCCTGGGACAAATGCATACAAGAAAGTCTTTATGAACACTTTTATCAGCTACATCATGAGCCTATTGCAAAGATTATACATACAACATTAATTTTCATGTACATAATAACTTTAGCAAAAATAAACATTCCAAGACTTTTCACAAAGGTGACTCAAACATTAGTATGACTAGGGAGGAAGAAATAACAGCTCAATAACCATGAAGTGCTTCGAGAGGCTGGTCACAGACCACATCAACTCCAGTCTCCCAGCTTGCCTATTGACGTAACAGGTTCACAGAGGATGCGACATCCCTAGCCCTGCACTCATCCCTGGAACATTTGGACAAAAACACCCACGCCAGACTCTAGCTCATTGACTACTGCTCCACCTTCAACACCATAATCCCCTCCAGACTGATCTCAAAACTGTGACCTTGCTCTCAGCTCCACTCTCTGCAACTGGATCCTCAGCTTTCTGACCCACAGACCGCAATCAGTGAAAATTGGTAAGTGCACCTTTTCCACAATAACATGCAAGACTGGAGCCCCGCAAGGATGCATCCTCAGCCCCCTGCTGTACCCCCTGCATACCAACGACTGTGTTGCCGAAATCTGAACGAACACTATTTACAAATTCGCTGATGTCACCACCGTAGTGGGACAGATATTTAACGACAAGTCAAACTACAGAAGGGAGATAGAGGGTTTGGTGACGTGGTGCGATGAAAACAAGCTGTCTCTCCACGTCAGCAAAACTAAAGAACTGATCATTGACTTCAGAAAGAAAGGAGGAGAACCCGTCCCCATCTTCATCAACGGAACTGAGGGTGAAGAGAGGGTGAAGAGTAGCAAGTTCCTCAGAGTGACGATAACTGAGGACCTGTCCTGGACTTCCCACGTAGATGCGACAGTCAAGAAAGCATAACAACATCTCTTCTTCCTCAGGCAGCTCAGGAAATTTGGCATGTCCATAAGGTCCCTCTCCAACTTCTACAGATGCACCATTGAAAGCATATCGTCCGGGTGCGTAACAGCCTGGTATGGCAACTGCTCCGCCCAGGACTGTAATAAACTACAGAAGGTGGTGGGCACAGCCCAGACCATCACGGAAGCCAAATTCCATCCATGGACTCCATTTACACAGCTCGCTGCCACGGAAAAGCTGCCAACATCAAAGACCCGTAGCAGCCTGGTAATGACCTCCTACAACCTCTTCCGTCAGGCAGAGGATACAGAAGCCTGAACAAACACACGAGCAGGTTCAGGCACAGCTTCTTCCTGGCCATTTTTAGGCTGATGAATGGACTCTTCAGCCTCAAATCTTGCTAACATTGATCTTGCCTAGTGGATGCCCTGTGGAGTGTAATCTGTGTGCCTCCGCCTACGTCTTTTTTGACCTGTACATCCTTTGCTTCCTATGATCTGCCTGATCACTCTTAAACAAAGCTGTCCACTATATTTCGGTATACGTCAATAAATCAATCAAGAGTTGGCCAAAGATACTCTTGAAAGCGAGCTAAGATGCAGCAACAGACCAGGATTTAAAGATTAGAATTCCAGATAGTGGGATCAAGATAATAAAAAGACCCAGTCATTGTTGAGAGGGAGAAGAAACTTACATTGATCAAAGGGAATGTAGGAGTAGAGAGACCTGGGGCATGTGTGCACAAATTGGTTGAGCAAGAAGTTCAAGAACCGTACAGGGTCCTGTGTTTTATAAATAAAGGCATAGGCTACAATACTAAGGAAGCAACGATACACGGATCTATCTGAACTGGAGAATTGTACCAGTACTAATATAATTCTGGACACAACACATTTTAAGCAACGTGAAGGCAATTTTTTTTGGTGTGTGTAGTGGGGGGGGGGGCCGCAAGAGTGTGTTGTGGTGGCGGTGGCTCTGGATTTGAGTTCTACGTCAGGACTTGATGATCGTGGAAGGTATGTTTATAACATGGCAAAGCAGGTTAGTTATCAAATTGTTAGACCTTCCAATACAGGAAGTAGTCTCCTAGTCAGCCATGTTTGACATGGAGTGACATCCCTAAAGCTACAATATCTGGCGATAAGCTTCCATGAAAATTCTAACAGAGGTAAGCACTGCTTTGTCTTCCCCAATTCCAGTAGGTGTGAGAAGAGAAATGAAGGTGGTGGCAATAGAGTGGGTGGAGAAAAGATTTACAAGAATGGTTCCAGGAATTGGAGACTTTACTTAAGAGGTCAGACTGGAGAAGTTACGGTTGTTCTCGAAGAAGATTAACATGAAATTTGATAGAAGTGTTCAAAATCAGGAGTTATTTGGATAGTGGAGATTGTGAGAACTGCTTCCATTGGCTGAAGGGTTAAGAGCCAGAAGTCATTGAGTTAAGGAAAACAGGAAAAAGAAATAAAGATGACCAGCTGAAAATTTCCTTTTATGTAGTATGTAGTTTGGATGTAAAATGTACCTCTTACGAATATGTTGCTTTCACAAATGTATTGGATAACTATCTGAGAGAAAAAAAATTGTCGGGCTACAGAGAAAACACAGGGAAATTACAGACTCAAACATAACTGCTGTGTATTGACACCTACCGGTTTGGGTGAAACTAGGACAGGGAATAAGGATCCTTGTGTTGCCAAGTCTCGCAGGAACAGGCCTCCCAGCTGTACGGAGAACAAAGATGACTCTGTGCGAGGGGAGGACTCCACGCCAATTTTCACTCCTGAAAAGGTTGAACAAAACATTGTAATTGTTTCTCCCATCCCAGGATTTTAAAATGTTTCATTAAAATCGAATGTTTCTGCACTTTCAGAACAATTTCCTCAAACCAAAACGGACAAGATGGTTAACGGACATCCCTAAATATAATCCATCCTCTTTTCTCCAAGGTTTCTATGCTGAGCTAATAAAGTTTGTACTAGTTTCTAAAAGTTACCGTACTGTAAAATGAAAAGGAATGAAGATTTATTTTTAAAAGGGAAGGTTCAAGCAACTGGAGTAGCAAAATATTTAATAGTGACAAGTGGAAAGCTGCAAATCCAACTTCACAATCATAGGCATGCCATCACGCTCACCAAATACAAGGTGGGAACCGAAACACTTTCCCTTTCTTTTCTTTCCTGCATCTCTCAGCTATGTACAAATGCACAAACAAGGTACAAGAGAAGGCACTTGGCCCTCTGAGCATGCTCCACCATTCATTAAGATCATGGCATGTCTGATTTTAATTAGATTATTGCATCTCACCAGTAATCTTTTATCCCCTTGGTAACCGAGTATCTATCTACCGTTGCCTTAAGAGTATTTAAGATTCTGCATCTACTGCCTTTTAAAGAAAGGGAATTCCAAAGACTCAGAAAAAATTGTTTCCTTATGTATCTTAAATGAATATGCCCTGATTTTTAAAATTTGATCAATAAGATCAGGCTGGCCTTAGGGTAAATGCCTCGAACACGCCATCACAACTGGTTAGATAATTAATATTCATGATTAATGGCCTGCACTCAGAGTTAAGTGACATTCATGTAGTCAGGGATATTGTAACATATGTATCACTTAGCTGTAAATGCCTGCCTTTTCTACTATCATCACTTAAGGTTTAAAATCCAGTCTTGAGATCACATAAGCATCACTTTTACTTTATCCTTTAATTTTTCTTCCTTTTAGCGACATTGTTAGTGGTGCTCTACATTAGGAGAGTTGGTCTTTCAACAAGGATTCACAATAAATAAATAACTAAAATGGCTCCAGAGTTTCTTTGCAACCCAAGCATCTACATAAATTACCCGAAAATTCCAAGTCCACAAAGGCTGTCTCTGTCTCATCAAGGCCCATGTCTTTATCATGTTTGAGCAAACTGACAGTCGCCCTTTGTAGCAGGAAGTTTAGTTTGATGAACACATGGTCCCTCCTTGTGAATGTATTCATGTTCGATGTGTCAGTCATGGTGTCAAAGATTTCATCAGCAGCTAAAAAACAAAAAGAAAAGTTGACCATGGAATTTTTAGAGAAACTACATAGCATAACGTGGAAACAATTATCAGATTATCTCATACTTGCAGTATCCCAGCCTGATGATCAACCAGGTACAGTGTTTAAAATTTGAAATAATCAACAATATATTATGAATCCCTTCAGCACTGCTGTGAGAGACCCAGTTACACTAAGGCATCATGTAAGGATACATCCGTATTGTGTACTGTGAATGAAAATTGATTGGTCACAAACTTAACAAAATAAAGGTTGTAGTTGTGCTGCAGTAAGAGGCCTGGAGCCTAAGTTTCATTTTAAAATTAGCTGTGCAAGGGGTGTCAAAAACACATCAACCTTTTGCTGTAACAAAAAAGCAGACAGTTGACAATCGAGAATTTTCCAGATATAGTATCAGAAACTGCAAGGATATTATGTGCCACTTTTCACATGGGCTGTGGCTAAATTTAAACATTTTGTAAAATGTAGAAACATGCAAATACTTCAGAAATGTCCACTGCAGCAGAATATCTTTCTCCAAATCCATTCCTGGAAAAACGCCATGTTTTCTCAACTGGAGAACAATATAAATGTTTACTAGTTGTGTCATCCAGTTTGCACATTGCTGCATTCAAGTAACTCAATTTAATTACTTAACTTTGAGACCACTGTCAGAATGAGTGCATTAATGAAGACTCAACGTTAAGAAATACAAAATAAAACTCAACAGTAGCAATTGTCACTATGTACATGTTGATAGATGTCCAGTGACAATGAACAGGATATTCAAATCATTAATCAAGTTCCCCAGTGTAGATTCTTACATTCTGGGTTAGTGAGAAACATGAATTTTTCTGACTGTCTGAAGTTAATGATGAATTTTCGAGTATTTCTGTGGCCATCTTGATTTATTTCAAAACAGTTTTTCTTAGCCTACCTTTGGAATTAATGGATTTTTGAGTGCATAGATAAGAATTCTGCAACCAAACAAACTCCAGTTTAGAGGGTCAGGAGCCCTTTTTGAAGCTTAAGGGAAATACCCATAACTTTGGGTACTACACAAAAGTTGCTATTTTCTTTTTAATTTACAAAGGCATGTTTCAGGATTGATGATTTTAGACTTATACTGTGGGTTTAAAGATCTTTGAATGCATGTTATAAGCAAATTGTTTGGTTTATTTCATTTTTTACTCATTTCTTTTGCGAATAAAGTTCTGCTTTACTATTAAGCACCGGATGCTTATGTTTCAATGACAGACATTTTAAAACCAAAACAAATTAAAATATGATCTATCAAGCCAGGTTTCAGTCTGGGATCTGACGTGTCCAGTAATAACAACAGCTGGGGGAGCATAGCAACTACCTCATGATTAGACTTCGAAGTTCACAACTAGAAAATGTTTCCTCATGATAGTTACCAATTAGAACCTGTCATCTGTGGAAGTGTTGATCTGGAGTTGGGGTGGGGCGTGGGGGTTGAAACTGATCGAAAAAGACTAGGATAACAGCACCTCCTTTCATGTTGTGATCCTTTGGGAATCAGCACTTGTGGCAGAGCATTCATTAGATGCACAGAAATCTAAATAAACTAAAATGTAATTTGTACAAAGTCTGGTAAAATAATTAGCAATCTTTGAGGTCAGTTCTATAATCTTCATTCCTCCCTCGTGCTGCGATTTCCAGATTTGCATAGTTAATGAATGTTAGAGAGTTCAACAATAATTCAAATGTGCTTCAAAAAAATGTCAGCAATGAAGTAGGTGACTGATGTAAATATCCCAGATCACAGTGCTGGTTCTTGACTGAATGCCACTTAACTGCTTTCCTACCTGTCTGGAACTCCACACTTAATACCGATGAAGATCCTGAAGACAATACGATGTGTGAAATTCATATTAATTGACTGCATTTAACCTGATTAAATAATTCATTGCATTAACGGACAGCATCATTCCAATTAGTATTAGTGAACTATACACGTCAAAGGTGGAGATGTGACTGAATTAAGACACTGATACCATCGTCGGGTAGACACGTTAGCTAGTTGTTTAAGTGCAACATAAACTTACTGCTCCTAAAATAAAATTTCACAAATATTAAAAGTACAAAGTTTCAAATGAAATCAAGCTCAATGCGAACTGCAGTCACGCAGATTGTTATTTTTGAAGCAATTGCACAAATATAAGTCTTTTACCTAGATCCTCTTCTGAACTCCACTGTTGTTGCTCTTCAGCTGTCAGGCCCTCTACAGTCACACCCTGCTCCGTCTGCTGAGGATTCTGGGAGTAGCCGTACCAGCCACCCCATCCAGGGAACCAAGACTGCAGGTACTGGATCATGCCACTGCGATTTTTATGCATAGATTCTGAGCATGAGGAAGAACCTAGAGGTTCTGATGGTGGCTCACGCAGGCTCTATCAGAATGATCCAAAAGAAACAGAAATTTAAACCTCCAGTCGTTTCCAAAAAGACTTCCCAGGTGAGTTATAAGCAATCCTAAATGCTGAACAGTTACATGACTGGTATGAATGACAATCTACAAACAGCGTCTCACTCATCAACAACTGAGAAATGTTTCAACATATTGTGCCATGGTAAATGGACTGCATTACAGCTTCCCAGATGCTGTGCTCATGCTTTGAAATCTGCCAGTCTCGGATGCTTTCAAGTGAATGCCTGACATTGGCATTCCTAGAGCTAATATTTTTATTATAATTACATATTTTGTTTAAGTAGTTATTTTCACTTGCTATGTTCATTTACTTTCCTTCAACTCCCGGATTGCAAGAACTAGAAGTGCTGAATGTTATTTTTGCAACATCCCATGATCATCATAGATGGAAGACCCAGGGAAAACAGTCTGTATTTCAAGCCTCATTCTTTAGTGAAATGGTCTGACACACAGCTTCAAAGTTTCAGCAATCTTGCTCTGATCACTTGCTTGATGTTGGAGAGCGATTTGGGCTGATTCTCACATTTTGCCCTTCTATTCCCAATCTCTGGGCTGGCATTCTTACCATTTGCTGGATCAACAATGGCAGCACTCGAATATCCATTTTCTTTCAATAATTTATTTGGTCAGCTACATGATAATCCATCACCAGGTTTAACAGGCTGCTGGCTTGGAACTCAATTACCGCTCCTTTACTGGTGCTGGATCAAAATTCTCAAACTCCATTTCTAACAGCACCATGGCTGTTCTTACATCACAAGGGCTGCAGTGGTTCAAGAACATAGCTCACCACCACCACCTTCTCAAGGGCAATCAATCAGAGATGGGCAAATGCTGGCCTAGCCAGAAACATCCACAACTTATAAACAAATTAAAATGAAGATACTGATTAATTTAATTTTGTTGAATGTGATTGCCCAATGTAGATTACTCAATTTCTACCCAAAGGAACAAAACTACTTATTTGCGTCCATGGAGCTTAGGCAGATATCGGAAAAGACTAGGCTCAGGGAGCCTGATGGTGAGCAGACATACTAGTTGGCATCACTGGATAAAACTGCACAGCTTACCTCTAATGGTAACCTTTCTGCTGCATGGCCCACTAGATCATTGGTTTGCAGGCTTACCTCAGGCAAAGTGGGAGCTATTCAAGTACCTTATGTCAGATCTACTCCATTAGGATGTAAAAGTAAAGCAAGCAAGTCAGTCACTTACCAACATGGCTCAGGTATTGAGTATATCACTCAATGTTATGATCTTGATTTTCATTATAAGTATATCATCTTGGATCCACCTCATTTAGCCATGGATATATGGAGTTACTTTTTTTTAAAATCATATATTGGTTTAACACAAAAATATTAATTATGTACAAAAGAAAATGAAATCTTTATTGCCTAATCCTGACCTCGGCCAGTGTGTCCTGTTTCTTAAAACGTTCATACACAATTTCTCGCAAGATTTTCAATTCCTCAAAGGTCTGCTCATCCTCAATTCTCTCCAACTCCTGTTTAAAAAAAAAACCACAATACCAACCACTTCAGTCAGAGAGAGATATGAGGGATAGGGCTAGAAATATGACTTTCCTAAAATATCCATGCATTATTGCTACTTAATTATCAAACATAAAATCAAGCATTTTCAACTTGACGAGTTCACAAATAGAAAAGCAATACAATTTTTACAAGTCAAAAATTCTTCTAAACCACACCTATAGCATCCTTCCATGGCAGTGCCAGGTAAAGACAGGACATCGCCACTATTTCTTCAGCAGCAGTCAAGTGAAATATATTGCTAGAACTGTACGTGCTGATGACAAGCAGATTACTCTTCCTCCATTCTTTCAGCACACCAATTCCCCACTCTGTAGTTTGTAAGCACCAATCTGATTGATCCTCTCAATATTCATTGAAATATTTCTGGCCAAGTTCCCCAGTATATCGACTGACACATAAACAAACCCTCATTTCCAATTGAAACACTAAGTAGATCCTTTTCCAGCACCCCCAGAGTAAATCCTCTGCTTTCCATATATGCCCACAGCCTGCAAACAAACCAACAGCCAAGTACCCCACACCCCCTAGAACACACACATCCATATGCTAACTGCTGCCCCTGAATCCCTAAAGTATTGGAAGTTTTAAATGAGTTATTCACAGCTAAGATTGCATCACCTCTTCTTCAAAAGAATTCAGGCTTCCTTGCAGCTTATGATGGTATGTCTCTGCATAAAATACAGCATCTCTTGCTCGTTGCAATAGATATGACCAGTTTAATCGCTTCCTCTGCTCACGGATCTCAGCGAGATTTGCATTCAGAGCAAAATTCCACCATTCACGTGAACTATTTAGAAGGAAAAAGAATGTATAGAATAGAATTTTCCAACAGGCTTTTCAACAAGATCATTTATTAAACAATCCTACAGAATGAATTCTGCGGTTGCACACTTATAGTTGTCAGTGACAAACAGTGTAATTTTGACTTTGGATGATAACATAAAATTGACATGATTTGAACTTCAATGGGAATGTAAATCATTCCAGATGAATAATCAGTGACTGATTTATTATCAACAGTTTTACACTATACCCCTTCTTTTGGAGTCTAGGCCAGAAGGAGTTTTCAGATAATGCAGGGTTAGAGGATGTTCCAGGATTAGAGAATGTGCCAGGATACATAGATGAAAAAGCCAGACATTCTAGTATTATTTTGTTTTAAATTACTATGAACATATCTATAACATAAATCGTCTATGTAAACATATATGGTCAATGCAATTCCCACCAAAATCATTGCCACATGAATTTCTAACAAAAGGAAATGATAGTAAGAGCAGGCAGATTGGGGACAGAATAGATTGAATTAAAAAAGCTGAATCCTACTGTGAAATGAAGCACCCTATTAAATATAGGTGACCATTCTGAGTAGCACAAAGCAATAAGACTTACTAAGAAGCAAATCAGGCAATACATGTAACCTGTTTAAAGGTCAAGCATAAGCCAGTCATAAATATTTCAGACATGACTAATGTGCTTCACGCCCTACTTCAATCCAGCCTACTCTGCCAGAAATAGGATGCCAAAATGGAATTAAAACAACAAACACTGGAATGCAGAGGAATCTCCAGTGACTACTTACTACTTGCTATCCTCCAATTTCCTAATTCACTAATTTTCTTTCTTCTCCAGAAGATGCAAAATTCGTATTAGATTAAGTGTGTTAGAAGACTGTTGAGGCACCAAAGCTAAGCCCAATCCTGGTGTCAGCTAACTTCCGCACACTGGAGCAATCAATGGATACGAGTCAGGAACACAAACTGAGTTGTAAACAGTGATTGCTGTCACTGTGAGATCAATTAACTCAGCATAAACTGGCTACTTTCATGGTCTGTGTGTATTGGTTATGCAGTGATGTTTTTATTCACTAAGCTCTACAAGGTTCATTAGATATAATAATGTTTGCAAGTTGTCTTTTTACAATGGAAAATCCCAATAGCTCAGATTTTGCAGTTAGTAGAAATTGGTGTCATCAGTTCATTACACTACAGTTGCTCACAGGCTTCACTGGGCAATTAGAAAGCCATTTTGGCACAATCTACAGGAGATCTGGAATATATATGAACAGATCGTGCAACTGTGTATGTCCATAACTAGCCAGACTGAAGAAATGTTTTCGAAGTCATGCAGTTTGAATTAGGAAATAAAAGCTGACATAGTTAATTCAGGGTAAGGTTATGTATTTGAAGTGAAATAAAGATATGGGAAGAAATACCGGAAGAAGAAAGAAATAAGACGTGGGGAAAAAACCTTTAAAAACTTGTAAAGTATTTAAATTTTCCAACAATAATTGTGATGTGACAACTTCAACTTCACACTTGTAATCGTTGATTTACAGTGCTGGAGAAATTGTTTGGCAGTAATTAAAACTTACCACGCAGTTCAAGATTGACCAATTCTGAAATTGACAAGTCCTCAGTTTCTCTGGCAATTTTAGCAATATCATACCCACATGTATCAATGTTGAGTCTCTCTGACTAAATAATGGAATAGTTAAACATCTGAAGAAGGGGTAACTCAGACAGCAACCTCCTGCTCTCCATGTTGCATGCAGGTATGCAGTTGGCAGAGGTTGTTGTCCAAATTACACCTTAACATACACGATGCTGACTGCCTCACTGGTCCAAATCATGTAGTAAATGTAACATGTCAAAAAATTTCTTTTCACATTTGAGACACAATGAAGGAGCTAAAAGTGGTGGAGTTACATGTAGATGAAAGGGTTACTAAAAGCACTTCCAACATCATTGCTGTAGTTTTAGGAACAAAATAATTGCAGTATGTAGGAATGGATGGATGCATATTGTAACAAGATACAATTCCATAAACCACAAGAGCCAAGTCTTAATTATCTGCTGAAATCTCAGACACCTGCAGTAAATTACAACCTTGAAAAGGCAACCAGTGTTGCTTGTAAGCTCAGAAATGGATTGAATTGAACAGCTGTGTTTTATCTTCCATTTATTTGCATGGGATAAGGAGGCAAAATCTAACTAGCCTTGCTCGTGCTCCCAAGCTGCTATGCAAACATCATTTCTAATGGCATTCTAGATGAGTAAATCAACATATTTCCTTCCTAGTTGAACAGGGTCATATGTGACAAGTGGAATGGTGCAATGAATCAAATAGATTAATTCACCTTACTCACAGAACTTAACATAAATAGTAATCAGAAGAGAGGTTTACTTTGATTTGACAGGAACTTTTGGCCTCCATTTTCTTAGTTGGAGTTGTCGCTCTTTTCTTTCCATTTCTTTCAGGAATGTCATCAATTGCTGGTACTGTACCTGGGCACACAAGCACAGAGGGGCACTAAAATAAGCCAACAGTCAGAAGAATGTTTGTAAAAAAAATGGACAGTCATTCACAATTTATGTCCTCAAGTGTTTGTTTTTAAAACCTCTGATCACATCTAACACAAAATGTGGGTTAAGACCATTGTGAGCTTAGAATTAATAACTAGCCTTTGAATAGCATCTGTGAAGTCCTAAGGTCCTTCACAGAGCAATTATCAAACAAAATTGTCAATGATATAGAAGGGAAGATCACCACAGGTTTTGTCAAAGGAATAGGTTTTAAGGATCTTCTTACAGGAGAAAAGAGAGATACAGAAGTGGAGAGAGAAAGGCAAGGAGCAATAGAGCTTTAGAACTTTGAAGCTGAAGATGCAACTGCTAATGTTAGAAGAATTAAAATTGGGATGTGCAAGAGGCCAGAGATGGAGGGGCACATATATCCTGGAAGATTATAGGGCTAAAGAATGATACAGAGAAAAGGGATGTGGTGTAAACAAACATGAGAATTTTAAAACCAAAGCACATCTTAACCAGGAGATAGTATAGGTCAGAAAGCCACAGAGATGATGATAAATAAGACTTGTTGGGAGTTCAGACATGGGCAGCAGACCTTTGGATCAGTTAAAAATTTATGGAATGAGAAAGTTGAGAAACTATCGAGTACATTAGAGTGGTCAAGGCTGATGATAATAAAGGTATGAGTGAGAGTTCTAGCAGCAAATTAGTAAAGCTGGTGCAAATTTGAGCAATCTGACAAAAATGAAAGTAGGTGGACTTAGTGATAGTGTTATTAAGTTAGAAGAAATAGGAGCGTGGCAGTGCAAAGAGAAGCTATTGAAGATTATTCTCTGGCTACTGCTGAATAGCTAAGAATGGAAGCAGAAGAGCACAGATCCATCTAGATGGATGATGGAGGAGAGGTGTGTAAAGATTGTTAGATTGACTTTGTGGAAGGCTGTGTGACAGGTCAACAATGAGGAGAAAGGATAGTTCACCTTCGTCAGTCACAGACAATACCACTTATGGCTTTTATAAGAAGGATTTCAGTATTGTAGCAGGGACATAAGCCTGAATGGAAGAATTTAAAAACATCAGATTCTGGGGAAAGGTGAGCACAGACTTGGAGATGACAGCATGTTCCAGCTGGTTACACTGTGGCTTTGATCAAGTTCTAGGGACCATATGGTCCCATCATTCCAACCGAGAACAGAAGCAACAACATGAAGCACAGAAGAACAGATTGGCTAAAATATCCACAAAAAGACAATGTGGTAAATGATTCAAATGAACACCAGTCTCTGAAACCTCTGACTCACCTGTGATAGTTTTAACGGAATTGTCTTCAGATTGACATCACACTCAATGCGTGGAGTGTTCCGGGAACGCAAGGGTTCTTTGGTTCCATTCCTCTTTAACAGAGCAGAGGCACAAACTGGCTCCAGTATGTACTTGTGGTCTCTGTTTTCCAAAAAATAATCCATGGCTTCCTGGAAAGTCAAAATGATGCTGACATGTCAACATATTAAATATTTTATTCCCTTATAAATAAACTCTGCATATTCACAACAATTCTTATTAAAGCTACTTTTACTTAATAGGGAAGAAAAGTCTACTATAATTTTTCAAACTGGTGATTCATTTTACAGAAGGAATTATTAACATTAAATCAATAGCCCTTGTTTATTAAAGAAACAAGATACTTATTTATTCTAAATTTAATACAGATGAAGTACATATTGACCAAATCAATAATTGGGTAAACATTTAAATTGATGTTTTGGCCAATGGAGTCGTGCAACACAAGAGAGACATGTATTCCTCCAACTTTGGTTGTAACAAGATCTCATGTGAAGTGACAAAGATAATTAAAAACTGGCTTGAAAGCCATTAGATCCCAAGAAACCAGATAACCAGCAGTGAAATTGAGATTTGAAGCAGCTCTTATTCTGATTTGGATAGATAAAGCTTGTTCTCCTGAGAACACTGAGATAGCATCATAGAGGCGGACAGCATGGAAACAGACCTTTTGGCCCAACTCATCCAAGCTGACCTGGTTTCCTAAACTGAATTATGGGTAGGCAATGACCTAGTGGTATTATCGCAAGACTATTAATCCAGAAATCCAGCTGATGTTCTGGGGACCTGGGTTCGAATCCCACCACGGCAGATGGTTGAATTGGAATTCAAAAAAAAGTCTGGAATTAAGAATCTACTGATCACCAGGAAATCATTGCCGATTGTTGGGAAAACCCATCTGGTTCACTAACGTCCTTCAGGGGAGGAAATCTGCCACCCTCACCTGGTCTGGCCTACATATGACACCAGACCCACAGCAATGTGATTGACTCTCAACTGCCCTCCGAAATGGCCTAGCAAGCCATTCAGTCGTACCAATCGCTACAAAGACTCAAAGAAATGAAACCGGACGGATCACCTGGCATCAACCTAGGCACTGGAAAAGACAACGGCAGAAACAGCCTGATGACTGTGTAAATTCCTCCTCACTAACATCTGGGGGTTAATGTCAATATTGGGAGAGCTGTCTCACAGACTAGTTAAGCAACAGCCTGACAGTCATACTCATAGTATCGTACCTCACAGACAATGTTCAGACACCACCATCACCATCCCTGGATGTGTCCTGTCCCACTGGCAAGACAGACCCAGTAGAGAGGGTGACATAGTGGCAATACTGTCGGGAGGATGTTGCTCTAGGAGTCCTCAACATTGACTCTGGACCCCATGAAGTCTCAGGGCTTTAAGTTAAGCAGGGGCAAGGAAACCTCCTGCTGATTACCACATACCGTCCTCCCCCAGCTGATGAATCAGTACTCCTCAATGTTGAACAACACTTGGAAGAAGCACCGAGGATGGCAAGGGCACAAAATGTACTCTGGGTGGGTGGGGGATTTCAATGTCCATCACCAAAAGTGGCTCAGCAGCAGTACTACTGATCGAGCTGATTGGGTCCTAACGGACATAGCTGCAAAACTGGGTCTGCGGCAGGTAGTGAGGGAACCAACACAAAGGAAAAACATACTTGACCTCGTCCTTATTAATCTGCCTGCTGCAGATGCATCTGTCCGTGACAGTATCGGTAAGAGTGACCATTACACATTCCTTGTGGAGATGAAGTCCCGACTTCACATTGAAAACAACCTCCATCGTCTTGTGTGGCACTATCACCATGCTAAATGGGTCAGACTTCACACAGATCTAGCAACTCAAGACTGGGCATCCATGAGGCACTGTGGGCCATCAACAGGAACAGAATTGTATCCCAACACAATCTATAAGCTCATGGCCCGGCATATCCCCCACATATCATTACCATCAAGCCCGGAGATCAACTCTGGCTCAATGGAGAGTGCAGGAGGGCATGCCAGGAGCAGTACCAGGCATACCTGAAGATGAGGTATCAACCTGGTGAAGCCACCAAACAGGACTACTTGCACACCAACCAGCAAAAGCAGCAAGTGATAGACAGAGCTAAGCAATCCCACAACCAATGATCAGATCTAAGCTCTGCAGTCCTGCTGCATCCAGTTGTGAATGGTGGTGGACAATTAAACAACTCACCGAGGAGAAGGCTCCACATATATCCCCATCCTCAATGATGGAAGAGCCCAGCACATCAGTGCAAAAGATAAGGATGAAGCTTTTGCAGCAATCTTCAGCCAGAAGTGCTGAGTGGATGATCCATCTTGGCCTCCTCCAGTCGTCCCCAGCATTACAGATACCAGTCTTCAGCCAATTCAATTCACTCCATGTGATATCAAGAAACTGTTGGAGACACTGGATACTGCAAAGGCTACGGGCCCTGACAACATTCCGGCAATAGTACTGAAGACTTCTGCTCCAGAACTTGCTGCTCTCCTAGCCAAGCTGTTCCAGTACAGTTAAAACTCTGGTGTCTACCCGACAATGTGAAAAATTGACCAAGTATGTCCTGTATTCAAAAAGCAGGACAAATCCAATCCAGCCAATTACCGTCCCATCAGTCTACTCTCGATCATCAGTAAAGTGATGGAATGTGTTATCAACAGTGCTATCAAGCAGCACCTGCTCAGTGATGCCCAGTTTGGGTTCTGCCAGGGCCACTCAACTCCTGACCTCATTACAGCCTTGGTTCAAACACGGACAAAACAGCTGAATTCCAGAGATGAGATGAGAGTGACAGCCCTTGATATCAAGGCTGCATTCGACCGAGTGTGGCATCAAGGAGCCCTAGGAAAATTGGAATCAATGGCTATCAGGGGACAAAAGCTCCGGTGGTTGGAGTCATACCTGATACATAGGAAGATGGCCGTAACTGTAGGGGGTCAATCATGTCAGCTCCAGGACATCTCTGCAGGAGTTCCTCAGGGTAGTGTCCTAGGTCCAACCATCTTCAGCTGCTTCATCAATGACCTTCCCTCCATCATTAGGTCAGAAGTGGGGATGTTCGCCGATGATTGCACAATGTCCAGCACCATTCATGACTCCTCAGATACTGAAGCAGTCCATGTTCACATGTAACAAGATCTGGACAATATCCAGGCTTGAGCTGACAACTGGCAAGTGACATTCACGCCACACAAATGCCAGGCTATGACCATCACCAATAATAGACAATCTATCCTGTCCCTTGACATTCAATGGTGTTACCATCACTGAATCCCCCATTACCAACATCCTGGGGGCTACCATTGACCAGAAACTCAACTGGACTCCCACATTAACAGAGTGGCTACAAAACCAGGTCAGAAGCGAGGAATACTGCGGCGAATAACTCACCTCCTGACTCCTCAAAGCCTGTCTGCCACCTACAAGGCATAAGTCAGGAGTGTGATGGAATACTCCCCACTTGCCAGAATGAGTGCTGCCCCGACAACACTGAAGAAGCTCGACACCATCCAGGAAAAAGCAGCCCGCTTGAGTGGCACTACATCCACAAGCATTCATTCCCTCCACCACCAAAGCTTAGTAACAGCAGTGTGTACTATCTACAAGATGCACTGCAGAAATTCATCAAAGATCCTAAGACAGCACCTTCCAAACCCATAACCACTTTCATCTAGAAGGACAAGGGCAGCAGATATATGGGAACACCACCACCTCCAAGTCATTCACCATCCTGACTTGGGAATATATCGCCGTTCCTTCACTGTTGCTGGATCAAAATCCTGGAGTTCCCTCCCTAATAGCATTGTGGGTCGACCCACAACAGGAGGACTGCAGCGGTTCAAGAAAGCAGTACACCATCACCTTCTCAAGGGCAACTAGTGATAGGCAAGAAATGCTGGCCAGCCAGCGACGCTCACATTCCACAAATGAATAGAAAAAAATACTAGCCCCATTTGCCAATGTTTAGCCCACTTAAACATTCACATAAGTAACAACAACCCAAGGCCTAGCAACAAGGAAGACCTGAATTAAGGACCACTACCAAAATAAAACATCTGTTTTTGAAACCAACTTCAAACATAATTCAACTGTCACTGGCATTTTCTCCCAGAAAAGAAAAATGCATTTTAATTAAAAGGGTACTTATCTTGGATTTCACTTCCATTTCAATGAGTTTAACATTGACCATTTGCTAATAAACCACACTTCTAACCATGCTAGAGTCCAGGAATCAACACTGGATGCGTTTAGAACTACTTTATTTGGGATGGTAATGACAGTTAAAATAGCACAATGATACCAACTGTTTTAGACACACCAATGAAAAGTGACCATTTGGGTGTGATACTGAAAAGTGGACAGTATCTGAAGAACTGCACCCCAATATGGGTTAATATCTTTGAACGAACAACATTAGAAGAAAAATCCCTTACACACAAGTTCGAATACTAATGTCATGAATGTTACAAAGTTATAACCCAACACAATTGATGTTTAGCTCTCCTCCGTAAAGATATTACAAATATTCATGATAATGCCTTGGGAGTTTAATTCAGCATAAGATCATTGCAATCATATTCCCTATACAAAATGGATGGTCCAATGTACAACTAACTGTGAACAAAGGCGTCTCTGGCCTATCCTACCAAATGGCTAATTCAGAAGTGGATGATGTAGCCAAATAAGTTGCACAGCCTTTACCAGTTGTAAAATTAAAATAGGCAGGATAAAAGCATGTGGAGACAAGATTGCTCTAGCATACACCTGTTGCTGACACCACAACTTTCTGCCGTGCTACAGATTTTAGTGGTTTTGATACAACATTTAGTTGACTAGGCATTTTCAATCAGCAGTACCTACAAGAAAAAGTTTTTAAAACGTCTTTTCCAAATTTTGTTTGTTGGCAGATAGGGATCAAGTGAAACAAATACAAGCTAAACTAATGATCACAAAATTGAAATTATAGACTACTGAGATCAGGACAAATTTCATTCCAGTTTCAGTGTATCCACACTGTCAACATTAAAAATTCATTGAAACCAGATGTTTTTCTCCCCCTTGTTCCTTCCTTTCAATAAACATTATTTGATTGCATTGATTTATTAAGCTGAATGTATAAATTTCAAACCTGGAGTTCAGTAGGAGGAATATCCCCTAGCAATTCACAGTCCACATCCCAGTAAATACTGAAATCCTCAATCTGTAGTCTCTTCTTCCGGATCGATTTCTCAATCTAAGAGATTTAAAAAATAAGTAATTGAATAAGTAAAACAGCACTGTTAATTCTGCAAGAAATCTTCAGTCATTTTTGTTAATTTAACTGCTCTTGACCATCTCCTTCAGTGCCCTATTTTCACATTCCACAGGGTTCCTCAGTAACTTTTTGCAAAGGCCCACAAACATGGTGAACTTGCAATGATCTATCTTCTGCAAGATATATTGATCAATTTAAATATATTTGTGTTATGACTTTGAATAATTATAAAACGAAATATATCAATGATACAGTAACCCTTTAATGTCACAGGTAGTGAAATGGAACTTGTTATCAACTAATAACATGCAGATGCGTCAAATTTTTGATGAGATGGGATTTTGGTGTTCTTCATTATTATATAATCTAGAACAGGAAATCATTAAATCCAGCATTGTCTGCATCTGCAATAACTCTACAACCAGTACTTAGCAAACTTTATGATGTTAATATGAGTGTACCATCACTTTTACGTTAAATGCACATGGAAAACTACTTTGCAACCTGCAAGTGACAGTTTAAATAAGGAGTCCTATCAATCACTTTGAATGCAAGAGTGGGCGCAGTACCAATCTAGACTAGTGCAAAACCGCGCTTTACAGGGGCCGAGGGGATCTATGAGATCTTTACAAATTTATCTTTCCTATCTGTTTTGCCCACCATAAAAAAATCCTTCAACAAGAGGTCAGGTGTTTTCTGCTGTTTTCAGCTGATCAAAAATAATCAGCATGGATTTGAAAAATGCTATGCCTGAATGAACTTTTTGAAACAGTGACTGAAGTAAAACGTGGGAGGGATCATGGATTTTTTTTATGTGGGGTTCCAGAAGACATTTATCAAAGTCCCTAAAGGAAAAGCATGTGGAATTGAAGACAAACTATGGACCTGGTTAGGCAACTGGATAAGCAGCAGTATGCAGAGATTACAGATAATGTACAATTACTATTATTGTCCAGAATGACTAATGGTGTTCTCCAAGGATGAATGTTGAGCCTCAACTCTTTATTGCATCTGTTAACATCACAACATATGGGGACAGATGACATAAACATAGATGGCATTGTAAGAAGTATACATGGAAGCATAAAGAAACATTAATAGATTAAATGCACGACTAAAACTGTGGCAAATGAATTTTGATGCATGCCAAAGCATAGTCACCCACTTTGGACCTGAAAGGGGGAAGACAGAGTACTTTCTAAATAATGAAAAGATTGAAACTGTGGGAGGACTAAAAGGAACGCGGTTGCATGTACATAAATCATTAAAATGATATGGACAGATACAGAAAAGAATTCAGGCAGCTATTGGAATGCTGGCCCTTCCATGAAGTAACTATCATGCCAAAGACATACAAACCTCTAGTTAAAGTATTGTGAGCAGTAAGCTCAACAGATTTAGATAGATGTCAGAGATAGTAGGAACTGCAGATGCCGGAGAATCTGAGATAACAAGGTGTAGAGCTGGATGAACACAGCAGGCCAAGCAGCATCAGAGGAGCAGGAAGGCTGACGTTTCGGGCCTAGACCCTTC
>NC_063362.1:24262300-24281564 GCF_021869965.1 Rhincodon typus
TAGATATATTAGGCTTGAAGGTAGAGCACTATAGATTACCAAAATGATAACTGGACTTCAATGTTTCAAATATAAAGATAGTTTACACAAACTAGAGGTGCATCCCTTGGAATTTATACGGCTCAAGTGTGATTTGATTGCAGTCTTCTGGATATTATTGGGAACTGATAAGATACAGACAGAATCTTTTTCCAATGGGTGGAAAATCTAACATTAGAAGGCAAAAATTAAAAATTAAAACTAGGTGTTTCCATCTTCCAGCTTTAGTTTTCAGGAATGATGTTGGGAAATACTTTTACGTGCAAATTATGGGAGTAATTTGGAATCCTCGTGTAAATAGCAATTAATGCTAAATCAACCATTGTTTAAATCTTAGGGTGGGGTTGGTCAACTCAGTTAACTGATGGCTGGTTTCCAAAACAGTGTGATACCAACATTGTGGATTCAATTTCTGCACTGGCTGAGGTTACAATGAAGGACTTTCCTCTCACCGGAGGCATTTTGACCCTCAGATCAAACCATCACCAACTGACTCTCCCTAATGACAGATCAGCCCTATGGTCCCATAGGGCTATAGTGACTTTCCCTTTTAAATCTGAGATTGATAAATGGTTCTTAAACAAATATGTTAACAAATATGAAGCGAAGGCAGATAAGTAGGATTGTAGCTGCACAAGAAAGCCATACCTTTTCTAGAGCAATTATAATGAGCTGTAAATGCTGGCCTAGCATTAGGGCGCGAATCAAATATGAATTCAATGAACGCAAGAACAGTCTTGACAAGTTAAATAGTCTACTCCTGCTCATATGTTGACAGAAGATCTAAAGCACAATGCATTCTTTGTTTTCTTGATAGCTAGCAGTTTCAATGTTATTTGCAGTTGATTGCTTCTGCTTACATCAATACTGCAGATGTAACTCTGGCAATTACTTACCTGGAAAGTGGATTTCACTTCTTCATACATTAGCATGTGATTGGGTCCAAGTGGTATATTGGATTAACACTGAATTCATTATTTACAGCTATTTATTTTGAATTACTTTTCCAGTTGAAAATTAGTAATCCTGTTTCTTAATTTTCACAAAGAACTTAAAAAATGAAATATGTCATTGAAAAAAACTGCCAATACTGAAGATCTGAAGCAAAAGGAGAGGTTGGATAGGTTGGGACATTTTCCCCTGGAGCGTAGGAGACGGAGGGGTGACCTTATACGGGTCTATAAAATCATGAGAGGTATAGGCAAGGTAGATAGCCAACAGGTTTTCCCCTTGGTAAGGGAGATTAAAAGTAGAGGGCAGAGGTTTAGGGTGAAAGGGGAGAGAAACAGAAGGGTCCAGAGGGGCATTTCTTTTCCATACAGAGGGTCGTGAGTGTTTGGAATGGACTGCAGAGATAACGATGGAAGCGAGTGGAATTTCGTCATTTAAGAAATATTTAGAGAGGTACATAGATGGGAAAGGTATGGAGGAATATGGACCAAATGCAGGCAAGTGGGACTAGTTCAACTGGGAAAACTGGGTGGCATAGGCAAGTTGGGCCAAAGGGCCTGTTTCCATGCTGTAGACCTCTAGGACTCTTAACTATATTTATAGGATTCAAGACCATTCAGATTTAACATCCATCTACCAGGGGATGACCTGTGGCACATATCGCTCACTTCACTTCAGCATTGTTTGCAATTAATATAGTTCCTTGACTAACATCCCATGAATAAATAAAAAGGAACTCCAACATAAATGCTGTCAATTCAATGCCTTGACGTTGAAACTTACCAACTCATCTTCTGCATTCTGCACAGACACACTCTTGATACAGATCCCAAATGCAAATGGATGGTCAGGTTCAGTGCTGTTATCTTCAAAACGCAAGTGAACATTTCGAACCTTCAGCTACAAGAGAAATAAATAACTTGGGCTCTTTTATTTTGCTTTTCAGGTCTAAAATCTTACTACAGATCCTCCTAGAATTATGCCTGCACAACAGTTTCAATATACCAAAAATCATTCATTACCTGTAAAGCACTTAGCTTGTTCCAAGAAGGTGAACCACGCTACATAAAACTAAGTTTTTACTTACAAAGCAGTAAAAGTCAATTCCCGAAAGGGCAGTAATCACCTGTCATTGAATGGCACTCAAAAATACATTACCTATTTATTACATTACCCTGCACAGTGTACATTTTTGCACGATGATTACAAAATAAATTTGAAGTCTACATGAATAAAACACATAAGAATCTGGGTATTTTAAAAGTGATTCCACTAAATGGAACCAGATACTTGGCTCATAAATGCAATGACAAGCATTAATTAGCTCAGTACACCTAACGTCCTTGACTTTAACTAAGCCTTCAGTAGCAACTTTACTTCTGATATTTAGAAGGTTCCCATCTTTCACTATTATTTTCCTTCTCATATCTGAAAAGGTATCATTTCTAACGTACAATTCTTGCAGGCATTAGCCACTTCCAGTAACACAGTAGCTGTCCTTTGAGTTAACTTAAACAGGGGGTGTCAAATATAGTAAAAATAGCAGCTTTATCATTTGAACTACTTCCAATATTCTGTTTGTGTCCTCTGGAGAGAGTCACTTGCAAGCCCAAACTTCCAAAGAAGTGAAAGCAGATTTTATAAACAAAACATCTGGGGCAGTAAGTGACAGGTGAACAATGAATTGCTGTAATTGAAGTAAACTTTTTAAACAGTAAGAAACTACCCCATACAAAAAGGCTATATAATTTAAGTTAGAAGCGATTACTTATTCTCACAGATAAATTATACAGAAAGCAAAACTAAATCAGAAGATTCCATATAATTAACTTCCATAGTTTTATGAATACACACATAGTTCCACAAATAGTTTAACAATCTTTAGGTATAATCATAATCAATAATTATAAAAAAATGTGTCAGATATGGATTTGGGACACCACATTTCAGTACATTGTTGATAGTCAGCAAACTGATGAAATTTTGATCTATAGAACTGGGAAATTGCTACAGTATACATCAGGATTTACTCTCAGTCAAAAAGATTCCTCTAAAAAGTGTGGTAGCAAGTATATTTTTAAAACTCAGTAAACAAAGGTCTTTCTGGCAGGCAGCCATTATAGTTAATAGCTTTGATACTTCTTGCATTGAAGAAATTTTCCAATGACAGATAACTTTTCAAATAGTCAAACATAGACATGACACCTCCTGAAACTGGAATTAAACTCAGAAGAAGATTTCTTCACTCATCCCCATTGAAATACAAAGGATTATCTTCAAAGTGCTGATGGGGAAAGCCCAGGTTAAATTTACTCAAAATTTACTTGGCCTGACTATAACTCTAGAAGTGGATAAAAAAAGCATGATTTATTTTGAACTTATCCTGATCAGTATCATGGGCAGCACAGCTAAGCTCAATCTTCTTCTCACTCAAAACCACACACAGAGATATAGCTAAATAGCTTTAAGTGTGAAAATAGATAAGTCCCCTGGGCCGGATGGGATTTATCCTAGGATTCTCTGGGAAGCTAGGGAGGAGATTGCAGAGCCTTTGGCTTTCATCTTTATGTCGTCATTGTCTACAGGAATAGTGCCAGAAGACTGGAGGATGGCAAATGTTGTCCCCTTGTTCAAGAAGGGGAGTAGAGACAACCCTGGTAATTATAGACCAGTGAGCCTTACTTCGGTTGTGGGTAAAGTGTTGGAAAGGATTATAAGAGATAGGATTTATAATCATCTAGAAAGGAATAATTTGATTGAGGATAGTCAATGCGGTTTTGTGAAGGGTAGGTCGTGCCTCACAAACCTTATTGAGTTCTTTGAGAAGGTGACCAAACAGATGGATGAAGGTAAAGCGGTTGATGTGGTGTATATGGATTTCAGTAAAGCGTTTGATAAGTTTCCCCACGGTAGGCTATTGCAGAAAATATGGAGGCATGGGATTGAGGGTGATTTAGCGGTTTGGATCAGAAATTGGCGAGCTGTAAGAAGACAGAGGGTGGTGGTTGATGGGAAATGTTCATCCTGGAGTTCAGTTACTAGTGGTGTACCGCAAGGATCTGTTTTGGGGCCGCTGCTGTTTGCCATTTTTATAAATGGCCTGGATGAGGGCGTAGAAGGATGGGTTAGTAAATTTGCGGATTACACTAAAGTCAATGGAGTCGTGGATAGTGCAGAAGGATGTTGCAGGTAACAGAGGGACATAGATAAGCTGCAGAACTGGGCTGAGAGGTGGCAAATGGAGTTTAATGCGGAAAACTGTGAGGTGATTCACTTTGGAAGGAGTAACAGGAATACAGAGTACTGGGCTATTGGTAAGATTCTTGGTAGTGCGGATGAGCAGAGAGATCTCCGTGTCCATGTGCATAGATCCCTGAAAGTTGCCACCCAGGTTGATAGGGTTGTTAAGAAGGCGTACGGTGTGTTAGGTTTTATTGGTAGAGGGATTGAGTTTCGGAGCCATGAGGTCATGTTGCAGCTGTACAAAACCCTGGTGCGGCCGCAGTTGGAGTATTGCGTACAGTTCTGGTCGCCGCATTATAGAAAGGATGTGGAAGCATTGGAAAGGGTGCAGAGGAAATTTACCAGGATGTTGCCTGGTACGGAGGGAAGGTCTTATGAGGTAAGGCTGAGGGTCTTGAGGCTGTTTTCGTTAGAGAGAAGAAGGTTAAGAGGTGACTTGATAGAGACATACAAGATGATCAGAGGATTAGATAGGGTGGACAGTGAGAGCCTTTTTCCTCGGATGGTGATGGCTAGCACGAGGGGACATAGCTTTAAATTGAAGGGTGATAGATATAGGACAGATGTCAGAGGTAGATTCTTTACTCAGAGAGTAGTAAGGGCGTGGAATGCCCTGCCTGCAAAAGTAGCAGACTCGCCAACTTTAAGGGCATTTAAATGGTCATTGGATAAACATATGGATGATAATGGAATAGTTTAGGTTAGATGGGCTTCAGACTGGTTTCACAGGTCGGCGCAACATCGAGGGCCGAAGGGCCTGTACTGCGCTGTAATGTTCTATGTTCTAATCATACAAGAAACTGGGTAGTGATTAGGAGTGGAAACAAGAGTTAGCTGAGGCCAATTACACTGGCTTACTTTCAATTTAATCAAGATGAAAAATATCTCCACACAGGCAGCGATCGACCCAGGTTACGCCTCCTGCCACTCTAAACTATCAGAAGAAATCTAAATTCAATAGACATGGTTGACTCATACATATTGATCAGAAACAGCAAAGTACGGTACTGCCCCTGCATAACATCCTTCACATCAATGGACAGACACAATATCTCAGAATTAAGTGAGATTTTTAAAAGTCACCCACTGCAGAAGCAGTGCTCTGAAAACAAGTTTTAACTTGGTTATGTCCTTATTTAAAGCAAGCAGATTTTTAATGACCATTTTTCTAACTCACCTCCACATTTTCCACAATCCTGGTTACCATGGAAGCAGTAGCCGAGTACCAGTAAGATTCTCCTTTCTGCTGCTGGTTACTCTGAAATAAAATTCAATCTATATTCAAAATAACTATTGAGTGCACCATAAACAGACAAAACAAATCTTTTTAGTACCCACAGGATGAGTGAGAATGAAGTATACTTACCACAGCACAAGAGTCAACATTAATTGAAGTTTCATTTCAGGTTGCTATTGGGTCTATACAAGAGTCAGCTTCATATTGGAGATGTTTACTTGAAACCCATTTCCGTATTCTTTTCCTATATATTTTAATAGTTATCCTAAAGTGTTTATCTAATTCTCTTTTAAATTTTCAGTTTCTAAAACTCTTGGTAATAATGCATAACTTCAAAAAAACATCTGACCACTCCCAAAACATTTGCAATAATAATTGCTTTTTTATGCTTCCCTACTTTCCAATCATTGTCATACAGCATGGCTACAGACCATTCGGTCCAACTAGTCCACGTCAACCATGTTCCCACTAAACGAGTCCCACTTGCTTGCGTTTGGTCCATATTCCTCCAAACATTTCCTATTCATGTACTTACCCAAATATCTTTTAAATGTTGTAACTGTACCTGCCACTATACCACTTCCTCTGGCAGTTCATTCCACACACAAACCACTCCCTAAAGACACTGCCCCTCATGTCCCCCTTAAAACTTTTGCCTCTCACCTTAAAAATACACCCACTACTTCTTGGCATTTGCAGTCAATTCTCTATGCCTTTCTGCACAAGGGGAGTGCATTCTTAATGGCTTATTTATACTCTGAAAATAACACAACATGCCTTTCTACTACATAGGTACATGCTCACACACAGATGGCAATGGTTTATAAAGTACAGCTTTCATATTTATGTGACGGCATTTCAGTTAACTAAGTACAGTTAACTAGATATTATCAGGTATGGAAAGTTTGAATTACAAAGAAAGTCCAGATAGGCTGGGATCTTTTTTTTACTGCAGCATAGGAGGCTGAACGGCTACCTTATAGGTTTATAAAATAATGAGGGGTAGAGATAGAGTTAATGGTAGTTGTCTTTTCCCGAGGAGAGGGATTTCAAGACTGGGGGGCACATTGTTAAGGTGAGACATGAGGGGCAAATGCTTTACACTAAGGGTGGTTCGCATGTGGAATTAGTAGTGGAAATGGGTACAATTACAACGTTTAAAAGAAATTTGGAGAAGTACATGGTAGGAAAGATTTGGAGGGATATGGGTCAGGAGTAGGCAGGTGGGACAAGGTTAGTTTGAGATTATTTCAGAGATAGTAGGAACTGCAGATGCTGGAGAATCTGAGATAACAAGGTGTAGAGCTGGATGAACACAGCAGGCCAAGCAGCATCAGAGGTGCAGGAAAGCTGACGTTTCGGGCCTAGACCCTTCTTCAGAAATGGGGGAGGGGAAGGGGATTCTGAAATAAATAGGGAGAGAGGGGGAGGCGGATAGAAGACGGATAAAGGAGAAGATAGGTAGAGAGGACACAGACAGGTCAAAGAAGCGGGGATGGAGCCAGTAAAGGTGAGTGTAGGTGGGGAGTTAGGGAGGGGATAGGTCAGTCCAGGGAGGACGGACAGGTCAAGGGGGCGGGATGAGGCTAGTAGGTAGGAGGTGGGGGGGGGGCTTGCGGGGGGAGGAGGGGAAAGGTGGGAGGAAGGACAGGTTAGGGAGGTGGGGACGAGCTGGGCTGGTTTTGGGATGCGGTTGGGGAAGAGGCGATTTTGAAGCTTGTTAAGTCCACATTGATACCATTGGGCTGCAGGGTTCCCAAGCGAAATATGAGATGCTGTTCCTGCAACCTTCGGGTGGCATCTTTGTGGCACTGCAGGAGGCCCAGGGTGGACATGTCATCTGAGGAATGGGAGGGGGAGTTGAAATGGTTCGCGACTGGGAGGTGCAGTTGTTTAGTGCAAACCGAGCACAGGTGTTCCGCAAAGCGGTCCCCAAGCCTCCGCTTGGTTTCCCCGACGTAGAGGAGGCCACAACGGGAACAGCGGATACAGTATACCACATTAACAGATGTGCAGGTGAACATCTGCTTGATGTGGAAGGTCTTCTTGGGGCCTGGGATGGGGGGTGAGGGGGGAGGTGTAGGGGCAGGTGTAGCACTTCCTGCGGTTGCAGGGAAAAGTGTCGGGTGTGGTGGGGCTGGCGGGGAATGTGGAGCAGACAAGGGAGTCACGGAGAGAGTGGTCCCTCCGGAAAGCAGATAAGGGTGGGGAGGGAAAAACCCCCAACCGCATCCCAAAACCAGCCCAGCCTGTCCCCGCCTCCCTAACCTGTCCTTCCTCCCACCTATCCCCTCCTCCCACCTCAAGCCCCACCCCCATCTCCTGCCTACTAGCCTCATTCCACCCCCTTGACCTGTCCATCCTCCCTGGACTGACCTATCCCCTCCCTAACTCCCCACCTACACTCACCTTTACTGGCTCCATCCCTGCCTCTTTGACCTGTCTGTCTCCTCTCTACCTATCTTCTCCTTTATCCATCTTCTATCCGCTTCCCCCTCTCTCCATATTTATTTCAAAACCCCCTTCCTCTCCCCCATTTCTGAAGAAGGGTCTAGGCCCAAAGCATCAGCTTTCCTGCACCTCTGATGCTGCTTGGCCTGCTGTGTTCATCCAGCTCTACACCTTGTTATCTTAATTTGAGATTATGTTCGGCATGGACTGTTTAGACTGAAGGGTCCGTTTCCATGCAGTATGGTGAGGACTCTCAGATCTTGAATGTCATGCCTCCATCTCAGAACCTAGGGAGGCAAGCTTTAAAAATGGATGCGATTCCAGGATTCTTGCCCTCGTTCCCATCATTGGCTATTTCAACTGCACAGGATAAGATCATGAGCAGCAAGCTCATACATAGCACAGCTAATCTTGCCAAATCCAATTCAAGGGGTTGAAGAGAGCACCCACCATACACACTTGGAATTTATACTGTCTGGTCTCTTATGGTGAGTAGTGTCATTTTGGTTTTGATCCGTATGGGTTTGTATATGGGGTCCAATTCTATATGTCTGTTGATTGCATTACAGGTGGAGAACCATGTCTCTTGGAATTCCCGTGCGTGTCTATGTTTGGCTTGGGCTACTATGGTTACCTTGTCCCAGTAAAACTGATGGCCTTCATTGTCTGAATGTACCAATATTAAGGATCCCATATACAAACCCATACAGATCAAAACAGGAAATGACACTACTCAACATAACGGACCAAACAGTATAAATTCCAAGTGGAGTAGAAGAAAACCGCTTTACCTAGCACGGTGACAAAAGTCTGAACGAGAACAAGCCAGCACGGTGAGCAAGTCAACAACCTCACCCACAACCCGAAATACCGATCTTTGCCAAAACTTTGAATATGCTTCCTTCTTCTTGACTGGGACCTCAATATCTCTAGTCATCCAGTATTCTTCAGTCCTGCCAGCCTTGTTATTCACACTAATGGGAACATACCGGCTTCACTAATCAACAAAAATGATGTTTAAAAGATTTACTCTCTCAAAACCTTTTAATCTTGACTTGACCAATCCTTTAATATAATGCTTTCAATGAAGTTAGAGCTAGCTTATTAAATTTTCATCATAATGTATCCTTTATAACAAACAATGACACAGAATGTTAAAACCAATATATGCAATTTATGTATTCTATTCGTTTAAATTACATGATTCCACTATGAATTCAATTAAGTATGATTTACATCAATACAAGGATTCTATGATGATGAAGATTTTGGATAAGTAATTATGGCTTCCTCTTGCTTTGTAATTTGGACACAAAGGCTTTGAAGTTCCAGTGTATGAAGATTATGGTATGGACACAATTTAATTGTAAATGCTTAGCAGAAGCATTAACCCTTCTGGAGTGTTTAAGGTGGTAGACAGCATGCCAATCAAGTGGATTGCTTTATCCAGAATGGAATTGAACTTTTTTGGTGTTGTTGGAGCTACACTTGTCCAGTAGAGAGCATTACACCGCTCTCGCGACTTGTGTCTTGTAGATGGTGGACAGACTTTGGGGAATCAGTAAGCTAAGTCACTCAAATTCTCAGCCATCCCAAAACGTATCTCAGTCAAGAACCAAGCTTTCTTAGAAATGCGCAAATACACATTAGGACACAAAGTTAACAGCGCTGGGCTAACTGGATGAGCACTGGAAGGAAGACATCAAAGACTCTCCTTCTTGGTTTTAGGCATCAGGTCTCATACATGAAAATAAAATGGGGAATTTACCAGGATACTCAATAATGTTTATATCCCCAAAAGGATTTGTAAAGCAAAAATTAAAGCTAATAAAAAGAATTGGAATCAATAAGTTAATATCAAATTGCACACCAAAGCCACATCCAGCAGTCAAAGGTGTGATGCATTAAACCTTAATTTAGGCTTCATTTGAAAACTCATCAGCCTTGGAGTGCACCTGCATAGAAAATGAACTCCTTATATTGCAACTGAAGTCAAGCGACTTTAAATTACATTTATCTGGCACCAACCTTCCAGTTAGCCTCCAGAGCATCCAGCAATGCACTCTTTCTTTTTCTGTCCAGTGAACGTTCCGTTTCTTCATCAAACTCAGACTGCTTAACTGGCGCACCAATCAGATGGAGTCTAGAAATGGATATTACCCATGGTTCCACATGAGGCCGGTAGAATGGGATCTGCAATGTTATCTTCCCAATAAAACCTGAAAAGTTGCATACATTTTTTATATGGGAAACTTTTTTCAATTCATTCTCAATACACTGTGGTTTTTTGCAAAACTAGTATATATCTTAATCTATAAAATCCAAAGCTGGATGTGGGTAAACCGGTGTCCTTAGAAAAAAGCTTCAGTGAGCGTTCATCTCTAGCTTTTTAATAGGGTAGCAGGAAAGCACTCAGTAGAATTCTCATCAATTTTAACCTTACTACCAATATTAACTTTTTCACATCTAAACTAGGAGATGCCATAAAGACAAAGCTCAAACTACATCTATAATATAGATATTCATTGACAATCCCAGCAAGTGTAAGTTCTATACTGACAAAGATATTGACTTAGAAGAAGGTCAGCAACTTTGTTTACCTGCTTTCACCTCAAAAGGTAAATCCAATTCTTTGAGGGCATCTTTCTTCAGAGGGAGGTTTTCTAATTCAACAGCTCCTGCATGGAAGTAAAAATATGGTATCATTTTTAATGCCACTTTGATTGTGCTTGTTAAGAGGGGTGTGTGAATTTTGCCTCATTGTCTGTAGCAAGCACCTCCAAGCTGAATATATATTGATTGCTGCTTAGTAAAGCTCTGTTTTCTTTGCCCTAAAACTATTCCTCAAATTTCAAACTGAGAAAAGCAGACCCACTACATTAGTAAAATATTTCTGTTACTCACAATGTAAACTTAGGTCATGGGTTGATTAGAAAAAAAATTTACAACCTTTAGGTCTCATTTGGATATTCAAGTTCAGAGTCACAAGTAATTTCCCTTCAGAGATTCCACAATGTCTATGACCCAAATTTTTATTCCTGATACCTAGTTAAACAATTGAAAGGTTTGGTCATAGAGTGTACAACATGGAAACAGACCCTTTGGTCCAACTCGTCCATGACGACCAGATATCCTAGATAAATCATTTGCCAGCATTTGGCCCCTATCCCTCTAAACCCTTCCTATTCGCATACCCCTCCAGATCCATTTTAACTGTTGTAATTGTAGCACCCTCCACCACTTTCTCTGGCAGCTCATTCCATACATGTACCACCCTCTGCCTGGGGTAGTTGCCCCTTAGATCCCTTTTAAATCTTTCCCCTCTCACCTTAAACCTATGACCTTTAGTTTTGGACCCCCCCCACCCTGGGAAAACAACCTTTTTTATTTACCTTATCCATGCCCCTCGTGATTTTATAAAACTCTATAAAGACCACCCCTCAGTCTCCAATGCTCCAGAGAAAATAGTCCCAGCCTATTCAGCCTCTCCCTATAGCTTAAACTCTCCAACCCCGGCAACATCCTTGTAAATATTTTCTGAACCCTCTCAAGTTTCACAACATCCTTCCTACAGCAGGGAGACCAGAATTGCATACAGTACTCCAAAAGTGGCCTAACTGATGTCCTGCACAGCCGCAACATGACCTCCCAACTCCTACACTCAATGCACTGACCGATAAAGACAAGCATACCATCTACCTGCCACTCGACTTTCAAGGAACTATGAACCTACACTCCAAAGTCTCTTTGTTCAGCAACACTCCCCAGTAAGTGTATAAGTCCTGCCCTGATTTGCCTTTCCAAAATGCAGCACCTCACATTTACCTAAATTAAACTCCAGCTGATCAAGATCCTGGAGTACTCGGAGGTACTCTTCTTCGCTGTCTACTACACCTTCAATTTTGAGGTCATCTGCAAACTTACTAACCATACCTCCTATGTTCACATCCAAATCATTTATATAAATGACAACAAGTAGGTGATCACAACAATCAGATCCTTTATTGTGGGTACTAGATATTGTGACCTTGAACATGCTGCTAGATGCACTTTGGTATGAGGGGCTAACTGCACCAGAATACCAGTTTAGTCTCATGGCTTCCTAAATCTTGCTGGAATGCAAAGACTTGGGAGCAGGATTCATAGAGGTCCAGAACATGGAAAAAGGCCCTTGGGCCCATGGAGTCTGCAGCAATCAAAAACAAGGACCTAAAGTAGTTGTTTGATCCTGCTTTGCCATCAAATAGATTAAGGCTGATCTGACTGTGGCCTTAACACCACTTTCCTGTCTTCCTACATAATCTTAACTCCTTCATCTATTAAGAATGTAAGTAATTTAGCCTTGAATAAATTCAACAACGAGGCTTTCACAGCTTTCTAGGGAAGAGAACGTCACACTCTATTGGCCATCTGAGAGAAAATAAAACTTCTCATCTCTGTTCAAATGGAAAACCCCTTATTTTAAGCTGAGCTCCCCTGGTTCTCGTCTCCGTCACAAGAGGAAACATCCTGCCAGCATTCACTCTCAGGATCTCATGTTTTGATAAGATCATCTCTAATTCTTCTAAACTCCAATAGGTATAGCCTCAACTGGTCAATCTTTCTTCATAAGATAAGCACGTCATTTCAGGAATGAGTCCTCTATTGCAATGACATGATTTTTCAAACTAAGAGACCAAAACTGCACACACAACTCCAAATTCGGTATCACCTAAGGTTTGTATAGCTGCAGCAAAGTTTCCATTCTTTGGAATTCCATTCCCCTTACATCATTTTCTGTTGCTTCTTGTAATATTAAAATAACATCTATCATAACTGAGCAAGATGGAGAGAGAGAGAGAGACAGAGAGAGAAGGAAATGAGGGGATAAATGCTACTGAACAAGCAATTAAACAGGCAACCACTTGTAGCATGATGCACAGATATTTACTTAATATAATGCATCAATGCAGATTATTCTCCTGTGAAATTCTGATCTCTTGCACAATCCTAATTTTCATCGCTCAACATTGGTAGCCATGCCTTCTGCTGCCTGGAACATAAATAATGAGTGAAAAGAGGCAGAAAAATGTAGGTTGGGGAATTACAGAATTTAAGACACACCTTAAAGTCTCTCAGTTTGATTAAGCTATTAATGTTAATACTTTTTCACGTGACTTGGGTTACATTTTATCTAATAATGTTCCTCGGAATGTTCTGTAATGTTAATGACGCTGTATCAATATAGAAATTTTCTCACTCTTCAGCAAGTTCCCCATTTAATTAATATTAATAGGGGCCAAGGGCTGTTTTTTTCCTCTCAAATAACCTACTTAAATTAGTGGTTGGATTGAAGTTATACTGAAATCAATATGCCAAAGTAGAAGTGGGTTTTAACCACTGGGCTTGTAGTCCAGTACCATATCACCACATTCCCACATTTGCATTTGGTTTAGAAATACAACCTGAGGGCATTGTTTTGGAAAAAGGATCTCCAATTTAAGGAGGACTTCATTATCTCAAAGACAGCTGAGCTTTTTGAATTCTCTACCTCGAGAACAGTAGATACTAAGTCATTTTTTCAAAACTCATTCACGGGATAAGGGCGTTACTGGCAAGGCCAGCATTTATTGCCCATCCCTAATTGCCCAGAGGGCAGTTAAGAGCCAACTACATTGCTGTGGGCCTGGAATCACACGTAGGCCAGACCAGGTAAGGATGGCAGTTTCCTTCCCTAAAGGACATTAGTGAATCAGATGGGTTTTTCTGATGATCAGCAATGGATTCATAGTCTTCAATAGACTCTTAATTCCAGATTTTTTAAATGAATTCACAATCCAGCATCTGCCGTGGCAGGATTCGAACCCAGATCCCCAGAACATTACCTAGGTCTCTGGATTAAAAGTCCAGCAATAATACCATTGAGCAGGGTGTTACAGATGGCAGAGTTTCCCATACTTCCACCTAAACAAAATGGTGGGGAATTCAGCCTTCTTGGTCATAGGAGCTCCACAACAACATAACACTGAAGAGCATTAGTTGGCTTCATGAAGGTTTTCCACCCACTATACGGAGGGAGGTATTATTGGTTGGCATCTCTGTAGTCTCAGCAGCACCACCTTGGAACAATACCCACTACTGGGACTACAAACAGTTCTACTTAATTGATAGTAAGTGCTGGGCACCCAGACAAGGTAGTTGAGGGATGTTATATTAGAGAGGGGAGAGGAAGGGATGCCTATGGATGGTGGGTAAGACACACCAGGGTCATGATGACTACCAGGCGGCGAAGGAGCACCTAGCGGGCAGGAAGACCTTTTGCTTGGGCGGTGCGTGTGCATGTGCGCGCATGTGCGTGCATGCTGATCTGAAAAAGTGGACCAGTTAGGGAGTGAATTCTCTCCCATCATTTTCCCACCTGAGATTTAAGCACGATTAGCTGAGAGGTTCCTCCTGTCCCTGGACTCCTCCGGTTAGCCAAAGATTTGCAACTTGGCAAAGTTTGAACATAATTGGTTCTCAAGATTCTCAATTGTGAATAGGGTGGATAGTAGAGCTACTCTGGGTCTCTCCCATCCCCAGTAAAATTACAGACAGTTTGTGGATAGAAAGGCCACCCGAGAAATGTTATGCCTGCTAAGGCTTCAGAGCTGGAACCTTTACATTCTGCCCATTCAATAATATTCATTGCTATTATAGATAGAGGCTGTCAAAGGTAATGGAGGAACAGGCAGGAAAATGGAGTATGATGGAAAGATTAGACCAGCAACAATCTTACTGAATGGCACAGCAGGTGAGAGCTTTATGATTTATTCCTGCTCCTAAGCCTTATGTTCTTACAGTCATGAAACATAATACTAGCTAGCTCAGGTTTTTAAGCTGCCAATAAGTAACAACTGTATGCAGCATAGAAACTGGACTTGGGACCATTTTATACCACCTCTACATCAGCAGGCAATGAGGATGCACACAGCAACTTAAGTTAAAAGGAAACAAATGTGAGCTCGGTGCTGTCCATGAACATAAACAGGACAGCTCCAAGAACCTGTCAACACACCCTTGAATTCTGAATACAATATCACGTCTCTGCACAAATGATATTTTCATTAATTCAATGAGAAATCTGCATCTTTGCAGATGTAATAGGAAATAGGAAATTAGAAATTCTAGAATTGGGTGGAAAATAGATATAAATACCACAATTTAGCACAACACAGTGAGGGAAATAAACCTTCAGTTCCCCTTAGTCCTCTGACAGGCCTGATCTATTTCACATTTTATTCATTCACTTATTCCAGATACAGGGAACAAGAAAACAGATACAAATGCAAATGTATAATAACATGGTAGAGAACCACAAAGTGGTTAGCTCAAAGTTAAATATAAAAGGCTTATTTAACAAAAACCACAACTGAAAAGATACATACACAACATATTTGTGTGTCAATGTTCTATGTCATATTCTGCATCCATCGTACAAATATCCTTTCAGGGCAACATTAACAGAGTTTATCCCTAAGCCTGAAGTGTAATGTTTCAAGGTTCAAAATACCCTCTTCACACACAACAGTTCAATGCTTAAAATGCGCTTTCAACCTCAATGTCTACATCACAAAGACATTTGATTTTCAATTCCACTATGTTGTTCACCTCCACACCTTCTTTCCATGAACTTCAACTCATTCAAATGTCTGCTTCCCTGTTCATTTCCCAGAATATGCCCTTTTTCCTTGCTGATCTACATTACCTCCCTGTTTCCCAAGGCTTCAAATGTAAAATTGTTCGCTTAGTGTTTAAATTTCTTCACAGCTCATCCCACCATAGCTCTACATTATCTTCTTTAGTCTAAAACCTCCCCTCAATGCAAACCCTGTGTCAGACTGTGGCATCCTCCTCCCTTTGCTCCAACATCAGTGGCTACTTTGTCAGCTGTTTCAAACTCCCCTTTTCAGTTCCTGTAGGAATTTCTTCACAAGTCATTCTTTGACTAAACCTTTGGTCAAACCTCCTAAAATCCCACTCACACCAGAAAATTCAAACAGCATATATGACACAAACATCAGATGCCAAGACAGATCAAACCAATCAATTTCACTCTCTCACATAAAGAGGAAAACCACAAATCCTTCAACTCAGCCAGCATGGCAGAGCTTGACACATAGCACACTACATCATTACAAAGATTAATTATAAATTAGATTATGCCATGATATCAAGAAATGACCATATCCGAGGAATCTAACCATCTACCCCTTGACTTTCAATGGCATTAACAGCACTGAATCCTCCATCAACAATGTCCTGGGTGTTGACATTGACCAGAAACACTGGACCAGACATATCAATACAGTGAGTTCAAAAGCATGTTCAGTGGCACAAACACAACAAAACTAGAAGATTGAAGGCAATAGATACATGCACATCATCCTGGTTTATATTGCTACGTTTTTCTTGAGAACACATGGACCATAATGGCTGTCAATGTTGTCACTAAACAAATTTTGGTATACTGTTACTAACACTGTATTGAAAAAGGACGTGCTTAAACTAACACATACACTTCAAGAGTCTATGATATTCTTAATTCATAACCTCAAGTTGCTCTCACCACGAGCAATGATCGGAAACCAGCAGCATTTCATTCTTGATGCTCTTGACCATCTCCACCTCGGCACCATTGATGCAGACAGGGGTGTGCCCTCCACACCGCTTCCTGGAGTCGATGACCAACTCCTTTGTTTTGCTGACATTGATAGAGAGATTGTTGTCTTTACACCATTGCCACTAAGCACTCAATCTCTTTCTGTATTCTGTCTCATTATTGTTTGAGATCCACCCTACAACAGTGGTGTCATCAACAAACTTGCAAATGGTGCTGCGGTGGATTTGGCCACACAGTCGTGAGTGAATAAGGAGTCTAGTGGGAGACTGAGTACACAGCCTTGCAGGGCACCGATGTTAAGGATTATAGTGGACTGATTGTATATCACTGTGCTGTCACCTCTGCTTGGCCTGTCCTACCAGTAAGGCAGGATATATCTGGGCATGGTGATTTCATTCTTGTATTGTACAGCTCATAACATTCTTCACAGACAAACAAATTTGGAGGGAACAAATTTATTGCTGCACAGTTCAGTGTTATTCAGCTCAAATGGGAGTGGGATGACAATTTTGTACTGAGGCAGGTGATGGAGGAGTGGTATTGTCACTGGATTAGCAATCCAGAGACTGAGGTAACATTTTGGAGGTCTAAGTTCAAATCCCACCATGGCCAACGGGGGAATTTGTATTCAATAAAAATTCTGAATTAAAGTTGAACAGTGACCATAAAGTGACTGTGTAAAAACACTAATTTCAATGGATTGCTGTTCATACCTGATCAGGCCTACTTGTGACTCCAAGCCCACAACAATGTGGATAATTCTCAACTACCCTCAGAAATGTCACCTAAGTCATATCAAACTGCTAAAAAGTCTCAAAAGAGAAATAAAGCCAGACAGCCCACCTGGAATTAACAATGGCAACGTTTTCTTTCGGCTATTGCCAAAATTGAGAGCGCTGTCTCACAAAATAGTCAAGCAACAATCTGACACATTGACACTACCTTACACGATGTCCCAAACAATACCAATACCATCATCATGCCCAGATATATCCTGCCTTACTGGCAGGACAGGCCAAGCAGAGGTGACAGTGATATACAATCAGTCCACCATAATCCTAAACACCGGTGCCCTGCAAGGCTGAGTACTCAGTCTCCCACTCGACTCCTTATACACTCACGACTGTGGCCAAATCTGCCCCAGCACCATTTACAAGTTTGTTGATGACACCACTGTTGTAGGGTGGATCTCAAACAATGACGAGACAGAATACAGAAAGAGATTGAGTGCTTAGTGGTTTGGTGTAAAGACAACAATCTCTTTATCAATCTATACTGTGAGGAAGGGTCACCGGACCTGAAATGTTAACTCTGTTCTTTCCTTCACAGATGCTGCCAGACCTGCTGAGCCTTTCCAACAACTTCTGTTTTTGTTCCTGATTTACAGCATCCGCAATTCATTCGGTTTTTAGTCTCTCTATCAATGTCAGCAAAATGAAGGAACTGCTCATCAACTCGAGGAAGTGGTGTGGAGGGCACACCCCTATCTGCATCAATGGTGCTGAGGTGGAGATGGTCAAGAGCGTCAGGTTCCTGGGAATGACGATCACCAACAATCTATCCTCATTCACCCACGTTGACGCAATGGTCAAGAAAGCACAACAATGGCTCTACTTCCTCAAATTTGGCATGTCCACAAGGACTTTTACCAATTTTTATAGATGCACCATAGAAAGTGTTATATTTGAATGTAACACAGTGTGGTTTGGCAACTGTTCTTCCCAAGACCACAAGAAACTAGTGAGTTCCAAACACCGCTCAGTCTGTCACGCAAACCAGCCTTTAATCCACTGATGCCATCTATACTCTTGCGCTGCAGGGAAGCAACCAACATAATCAAAGACCCCTCCCACCCTGGTTATACTCTCTTCTACTGAGCAGATGTAAAAGTTTGTATCCACGTACAAATAGATTCAAGAACAACTTCTTCCTGCTGTTGTTAGACTTCTGAATGAACATCTTAAATTTTGAATTTGATGTTGATCTCGCTCTCTGTATGCCTTCTCTGCAGCTGTAACATTGTTTCTTTGCTCTGTTTTATCCTAATGCACTTTGTATGGTATGACCTGCATGTGCTGCACACAAAGCAAAACTTTTCACTGTATCAAGGTACATGTGATAATAATTAAGCAATTCAAAATTTTAAAAAAAGGGTTTTGCCCTAGGAATCCTCAACATTGACTGTAGATCCCACAAAGCCTCAGTCTCAGGTTGAACACTGGTAAGGGAACCTCCTGCTGATTGCCACATATTCTTACCCCTCACCCCAGCCAATAATCAGTACTCCACTGTGTTGAACACCAGTTGGAGAAATCACTGAAGCACTGAAGATAGCAAATGGGTAGAATTACTTTGGGCGGGGAGCTTTAATGTTCATAAGCAAGTGCAGTGGTGTTGTACCAGTACCAGAATGGGGTCTGCAGCAAATGGTGAGGAAACCAACGAGAGGGACAAACACACTTGACCTCATCTTCCTGCTGAAAGTGCATCTGTCCATGACAATATCTGTATGGATGACCACTCTAACAGCTCTTGGGCAGACGTAGACCCCTTCACATTGAGGATAGCGCCACACAGCACAATCACCCTGCAAAGTGAAGCAGACTTTGAACAGGATTACCAACTGAAGGTAATCTCAACCTCAATCCATGAGGCGCACTGGGGGTCATCAACAGCAGTAGGATTGAAAACAGACGCAATCT
>NC_063362.1:24281964-24290680 GCF_021869965.1 Rhincodon typus
GCTCTTTGCTCCTATGATGCTGCTTGGCCTGCTGTGTTCATCCAGCCCTGCACCTTGTTGTCTCGCAATCTACAACCTGTCTGGTATATCTTCCATCCCACCATTACCGTCAAGCCAGGTGGCATCCCTAGTTTGATGAAAAGTGGAGAAAGGTGTGCTAGGAGCAGCCAGGCATAAAGTGTTAACCTGGCAAAGCTGCAACACAGAACTACTAATGCGCCAAAAAGCAGAAGTAGCAAGTGAAAAACGGGGTTAAGAAATTGCATAAACAATAGATCAGATCTAAGCACTGGAGTCCTACCATACCTAGTCATGAACAAGTGGTGGACAATTAAGCAACTCACATGAAGGGGAGGCTGCACAAATACCTCATCTTCAATGATGGGAATTCAATTCATTAGTACAAAAATTAAGCCTCAAGCATTTACACCATTCTTCAATCAGAAGTGCTGAGTGGATGATCCATCTTGGGGTCCACTGGAGGTCCTAGAAACGCAACTGCCAGTCTTTAGCCAATTTGATTCACTCCACATGATATCAAAAAATGGCTGAAGGCACTGGATTCTGCAAAGGCTAATGAGCCTTGACCCACATTCCAGCAATAGTACTGAATTCTTGCGCTCCAGAAAATTGCTGTGCCACCAGCCAAACTGTCTCAGTACAACTACAACACTGACATCTACCCAACAATTTGGAAAATTGCCCAGGTATGTCTTGTACACCAAAAGCAGGACAAATCCAACACAGCCAACTACCACCCATCAATCCACTCTCGATAATCAGTAAAGTGACGGAAGGAGTCATCAATAGTGCTATTGAGCAATACTTGCTTAGCAATAATTTGCCTTATTGATGTTCAGTTCGGGTTCCACCAGGGTCAGGTTCAGGTCAGTTCCTGATGCAAGTACAGCCTTGGCTCAAACATGGACAAATAAGCTGAATTTCAGAGGTGAGGTGAGAATGACTGCCTTTGACATCAAGGCTGTATTTGACTGTGTGGTGACAGAGCCCCCTAGAAAAGCTACAGTCAACAGGAATCATGGGGAAATCTCTCCACTTATAGGTGTCATATCTAGCACAAAGGATAATGGTTGTCCTTAATGTCAGAAGTTAGGATGTTCACTGATAATTACACAAAGTTCAGCACCATTCACGACTCCTCAGATACTGAAGCAATCTATGTTCAAATGCTGCAAGATCTGGACAATATCTAGGTTTGTGCTAACAAGTGGCAAGTAACATTCTCACCATACAAATGCCAGTCAATGACCATATCCAACAGGAGATCTGGCCATCACTGCTTAACATTTAACGGTAATACCATTGCTGGAGTCCCCCACTATCAAAATCCTGGGGGTTACCATTGACCAAAAGCTGAACTGGACTAGCTATAAAAATACTGAGGCTACAAAAGCAGGTCAGAAGGTAGGAATCCTGCAGCAAGTGATTCACTTCCTGACTCCCCAAAACCTGACCATCATCTGCCAGGGACCCGGGTTCAATTCCACCCTCGGGCGATTGTCTGTGTGGACAATCCCCCCACGTCTGTGTGGGTTTCCTCCGGGTGCTCCGGTTTCCTCCCACAGTCCAAAGATGTGCAGGTTAGGTCATGCTAAATTGCCCATAGTGTTCAGGGATGCCTAGATTAGGGGGGGTTAAAGGGGGCTAGGTCTGGGTGGGATGCTCTGAGGGTCAGTGTGGACTTGTTGGGCTGAAGGGCCTGTTTCCACACCGTAGGGATTCTATGATGATGATCTACAAGCCAACAGTCAGGAATATAGTGGAACACTCACGACTTGCCTGGATGCAGCTCCAACAACACTCAATAAGCTCAACACCGTCCACAACAAAGAAATCCACTTGAATGACATCCATAAACATTCCACCGCCAACCACCACCAACACCCATACCCGACATTACTGACATGCAATAACAGTAGTGTGCGCCAGTTATTAGATACACTGCAGAATTTCACCAAGGCTCCTTAGACAACACATTCTAAACCCACAACAGCTACCATCTAGAGGGGCAGGAGTTGCAGATATCCAGGAACACCATTGCCTACAAGTTCCCCTCCAAACCACTCACCATCCATACTTGGAAATATGTTGCTATACCTTCAACATCACTGTACCAAAAGTCCTGGAACTCCCTCCCTAACAGTAATGCCTTCCCTTACCTACACCAAGTAAACTGAAGCAGTATGTGAAAGCAGCTCATCACCTCATATCAACAGCAACTAGAGATGGACAATAAATGCCAGGCCTGCCTGTGACACCCACATTCCATAAATAAATCAAAAAAATTCTTAAAATCTAACTGTACAATAGAAATAGTTCCAACATACAAGCATATCCACAATTCTTTATATAACAGCTTGAACCAACGGTGCCATCTCAAATCACTGCATGGTTGCTTTGCTGCTGTTGGCTGTCATAATAGACACTTAAAGTTCTCTGTTGCACCCCAAAACGATTGCAGACTGCTTCCCCTCTTGGATTTAATTCAACACGATGGAAATTTAGCTTAGAGAAATATCAAGCACGAACAACTAACAATCAAATTTTAATTTTTAACAAAAAGCAGTTTTAAAAAGGGCATAACAGAGGATGAGAAACTGAAAGTGGACGTGCTCTTTCACAGGAACAGGACCCTTCTTTGGCGCAAGCGAAAGTAAGCTATCACGAGAACAGGGCTGATTTTGTCATTGATGAAGATCTATTTGCAGGAGTTTCTCTGCCCAGAAAAGCACGCGAACCAGGCGGTAGATTATTTGGCCAGATTCACTTAAAGCTAATGGTCAGAGTAAGAAACATTACAATAATCTCCTTCCATCACAACTGTTTTGAAGAGCTTCCAGAAATTACTGCGATATTGTTGATCATATATACGCGACAACAGAGCAACTGCCTGTATGACAGGACAAGACTGGTTCAAGCTGCTGATGTTCTGAGTACCTTTCATCAAGGCTATGGAGAGCTGGTCTGTGTTGAGGTTATTTACATATTTGCCAATATAAGTGTTGAGGACCCAGGCTGCCAGTCCCTCCAACATGGCTAGGTTAGACCGGGGCGGAAGGGGGTTTGGGTTCAAGATGAGATGGTTATGTTGCTCGATGTCTATCTGTGGTCTCCCTCTCACGCCAGCGCTGGGCTCGGCCTCAGGCTCCTGTAGGCGGACAGACGTGCAGCGTTGCTAAGGCCACCTTCGGTGACCAGGCCCACCGCGCACGCTCCGACTCTGACCCATCAACGGCAGAGTTGAGCATGCGTACTCCGCCAACACCTAGGGCCCCGCCCTCCTCCTGCGGGGAAATCCGTCTTCCGCTTGAACTCCCTCCTAAAGCGACTCCAAGCGGCACCTGTTGGCAGCTGCATGCCTCGCAGCCTCATTCCTTGTTAAGGAGAGGAGCAAATTACTGCAGATACTGAAGAGTCATCTAGACTCGAAACGTTAGCTTGCTGTCTCTCTACGGATGCTGTCTGACCCGCTGCGATTTCCAGCACTTCTCTCAGGCCTGTTAAAGATAGCTGCCGATGGCGGCCATCTTTGTAAAGTTCGACGAATTGTCGCGCGGCCGGACGGTGACCATCTTTGTAAAGGCTGACGAATTGTCGAGAGGCCGGACGGTGACCATCTTTGTAAAGGCTGACGAATTGTCGGGCGGGTTGACGGCGACCATCTTTGTAAAGGCGAGTCTTCGATCATATAATTGAGTTGGAAATGATTTAGGGCGGAGAGTTACTGAATGAACTCAAATAAAAAGTGATACTGCGGATGTAATACATCAGAAAGTATCGGAAAAATCTGGGAAATTTCGAGGAAGTCGTTACGAGAGTTGAAATGTTATTTATTGTTTTTCTTTCTCGAGTAGTGCCAGAGCTGTCGACTTTTTCCAACACTTTCTGTTTTTATTAAAGCACGAACTCAACATGTCAACATATGATCTATGGACTGTAAAACAAAATTCAGAGTACAGTAGACATTTAATTTTTATTCTGCCTCTTAAGGAGTTGTACTTTTTGCAACAAATTGTGAACTTTGAAGAAAAATATTTAATTAATTTCCAGAACTATGTTATAAATTACAGTTACTTCTTGTAGATATTTTCTAATCAACCTAATATGACATGGAACCAACTTGAGAATAGGTTATCTTGGATCTGCTAATGGGTAGTGTGGTAGGTTTCATAAATGACTTTAGAGTAAAAGATCCCCTAGGAAGGAATGATCATGACATGGTAGAATTTCATGTTCAGTTTGAGAGACCAGAAGATATAGGAGCAGAAATTGGCCATTTGACCCATTCGATAATGGCTGCAATGTTTCTCAACCCCTGCACTCTCCTGTCTTCACCCTGTAAATCTTGATCCCATTACCAATCAAGAGGGTGAAAAACATAGGTTGGAAACAACTGTGTTTAACTTGGTTAAAGGGAATTGCAATGAAACTAGGACAGAATTGGATAAAGTGAACTGGGTGGATAGATTAACAGGAATGACAGTAAGCAAGTAGTGGCAGATATTTAAGGAGGTAATCCTTGACTCTCAGAATAAAAATATATCCTAGGAAGGAGGAAAGATTCTAAGAGAGGGATAAACCAACCATGGCTAACCAAGGAAGTTAAGTTTCTACCCAAAGACAGAAAATAAACTGTAAGAGCAAACTAATAATGAATACAAATGCTGACAATAAGAGCTTCTTTAAACATATTAAAAGGAAGAGCGAGGTCAAAGTGAACATAGGCCTCTTATAAAATTAATCTGGGGAGACAGTTATGGGGAACAAAGAAATGGCAAGAGTTGTTATAAAGATATTTTGCATCAGTCTTTATGGTGGAAGATACTTCAAACAGCTCATTAGTCCTCCCCCATATTCTTTATTATTAAAATAGTATTAGACAAACTAATGGGGCTTAAAGCAGGTAGGCGTCCTGGCCTTGATGGTTTGCATTCTAGGACCCTAAAAGAAGTAGCTACAGAGATAGTGGATGAGATAGTAAGAACTGCCGATGCTGGAGTCTGAGATAACAAGTTGTAGAGCTGGATGAACACAACAGGCCAGGCAGCATCAGAGGAGCAGGAAAGCTGACGTTTCGGGTCTGGACCCTTCTTTAGAAATGGGGGAGGGGAAGGGGACTCTGAAATAAGTAGAGAGAGGGGGAGGTGATGATGGAAGGTGGATAAAGGAGCAGATAGGTGGAGAGAAGACGGACAGGCCAAGGAGGCGGGGATGGATCCAGTAAAGGTGAGTGTAGGCAGGGAGTTGGAATGGAGGTTGGTCAGTTGGGAGGGAGGGGCGGTGAGTGGGAGGGAAGACGGACAGGTCAAGGAGGCGGGGATGAGGCTAGTAGGTAGGAAGTGGGGGTGGGGGTTGGTCAGTGAGGTGGGAGGAGCGGATAGGTGGGAGAAAAGACGGACAGGTCAAGGAGGCGGAGATGAGCTGGGCTGGTCTTGGGATGAGGTACGGGGTGGGGAGATTTTGAAGATTGTGAAGTCCACATTGAGACCATTGGGCTGCAGGGTTCCCAAGCGAAATATTCCTGCAGCCTTCGGGTGGCATCGTTGTGGCACTGGAGGAGGCCTAGGGTGGACATGTCGTCCAAGGAGTGGGAGGGGGCGTTGAAGTTGTTCGCGAGTGGGAGATGCAGTCGTTTGTCACAAACCGAGCATAGGTGTTCTACAAAGCGGTCTCCAAGCCTCCGCTTGGTTTAATGGATAGTGGATGCATTGGTTTTCATTTTTCAAACTCTTTGGATTCTGGAGAAATACCAGAGGATTGGAAAACTGCCCATGTGACCCACCCGGCCTATTCCTGTTCCTATTTCTTATGGTTTTATAACCTGTTCAGAGACATTATTGTATACCTCCAAGTTAGAGAGGACTTGAATGCAGACCTCCTGAGTCAGGTGTAGGGACACAACCACTGCACCACAAGAACCTTTACTGGTTACTTGTTTTATTTGTATTGTCATGACAATTGACACATTCATCCCTGAATGACTCTCAATAAACTAATTGTCCTCCTATCTGTCCATCCAGTTAGGCAACTTACAACACCTGGACTCAAATATAAGAACTGATGCTAAAAACCTGAAATATAAATCAAAAACTCAAGTTCTGGCAGCAGGAAAAGATTAAAACAGATTTAACATTTCTGATGAAAGTTTCTTGACCTGAAGCATTAATTGTTTCACTGTCCATGGATGATGCCAGTCTTGATGAGTATTTACAGCACTTTCTGATTTTACTTAAGGCCTCAACATTGAATTCAACAATTTCGGATCATAACAATTGTTCTTATTTTTCCACACAGCACATGCTGGCAATTGTTTCACTTGTAGCTATTTAAAAACTTCTCCAGATCCATCTTTTGTTTCTTTATTTGTCCATTACCATCTATTTTTGCCTTGTATCATCACTCTTCTCACAAGCCTTCCTTTTTGTTCTTTCCTCCTCCAGCTTTTCCCAGTCTCAGTCCTTGTTTAATCACGACGCAGCTTTGATTTTTCAGTCATTAACCTGATATGTTAACTACTCTCTTCAGGCCTGCTGAATATTTCTAGCATTTTCTCTTTCTATTTCAGATTTTCAGCTTCTGTGGTATTTTGTGTGTGTAACTGTAAAATTGAATATGGGTTTCAGCTTTTCAGTACATTTATAAATGACTTGGATGAACGTATACAGAGATAAATGTCCATGTTTGCTGACTGCACCCAGATTAATAGCTCAATAACTCTTGTAGATTGGAACAGACAGTTGCAAAAAAAAAATAGATGGTGTAGAGATTGTACGAGGTCAGCCAGCTAGACTTCAGAATGAGTTCCTTGGTTGGGGCTGTTAATCTGGTCCAATCAGGGTGACCTAGCTGACATATAAAAAGGGGCATGTCAAAGATACTGACACTGAGACCTGACTCTGAAGAAGCAATAGTCAAGGACTGTTCATGTGTAAATAAAAAGTGACATGATGACAGATACCGGCCTCTTTGGAGTTATTTCAATAGGTGAGTTAGAAAACCTGTGGTAAACAGACTTCAATGTGGAGAAGTGTAGGTCTATCCGTTTTAGACCTAACAGAGTTGCATAAAAAGTATTTTCTAAATGGTGGGAGGCAAGAATTGTAGAGAAGCAAGGAAATTCAAGGGATCAACTACAGCAATTACTAAATGAGAATGGATAGGTTCAAAAACATTAAAATGATGATTGGTATAATGGCCTTTATCTCAAGGACACTAGAAAACCAAGGATTTGATATTATATTACATTTCTCTATCTCGTATATCCATTATTGATGTATTGAACATTTGGGACAATAACTTTTTGGAAAGGAAGACATGCAAACTACAAGATTGCTAAGAATATAATTTCAGTGGTGTAAAATCTCTGCATGAATTAGACTGAGTCTGAGAAGAGTGTCAAAGGGACTTCAGACAGCAAAATTTCAAAGGGAGAGATGTCATTCAAAAAAACAACTGCGATCTCCATTGGGTTGTGTCTCAGATGGTGGACAAGATAACTTTAAAGAAAGACAGTTATGGGTGAAAAATGTGTTTGTGTTTTATCCTTCTAACAATAAATGGGAAAGGGAATTTTAAAAAAATTGTAACTCCTGGTTTCTGTGTGCTAATATGTCAGAGAGCTGGTGGCCAGCGTACCAGCATATGGTTCCAGTTCCATTCTCCTAAAGTGTACTATGAAAACAACTTAGACCAGACACTCCAACATGTCACGGTAAAAAGAAATTAAGTTTGCCTCTGATTGCTGAAACAGTTCATCAGCAAAGCTACTGTTGGGCAAACTCCACACAGCTAACTGCAGAACCAAGAACCACCAAACAACTACTCAACTGCCAAATTTAACTGCTGGAATCACTGATTGTGAAACACTGCAGGCTTTAGAATCTAATCATCACAAAGAAGCCAAAGATTGACTTTTTATTTTACTTTTACATTTTGGTCTAACCCCTCATTTCTAATCTGTGTGTATGTCTGTATATTTTGTATTTTCTCATGTTAGTAGCTAATAAACGCAACTAATAACTCAAGAAAGCCTAGTTAAATTGGCTCCTTATAAAACTTAAATAAGTTTGACCTAGGAAAAGGTAACCATGAAGAAAGGGATCTTTTCTAAATTAATTTTTTTGAGACCAACCGAGGGAAAGAGTTGAGTAAGGAAGGGAAGCCAGTTCATCTCTTCTCAGTAAGGAGCATTATCATTTGGGAGTATCCTGTCTGGAATTGGAATGAATTGGAGACCCTTGCTCGGAAACCGTTCATAACAATGAGCAATGCAAGTACTTCTTTTAGTGCCAAAGATTAGGGAGTGATCTAATTGTGATGTTTACTAGCATCTGTGTGACAATGTGGAAAATTGCCCGGGCATGTCCTGTACACAAAAAGTAGGACAAATCCAACATGGCCATTTACCACCCCACCAGTCTATTCTCGATCATCAGTAAAGAACTGAAAGCCGTTGGGGTTACAGTTAGGGCCAACAAGCAGCATTTGCTTTTATATAATGTGCTTGTTGATGCTCAGTTTGGATTCCATCAAGGCCACTCAGCTGCTGACCTCAACACAGCAATATTCAAGCATGAAGAAAAAAGCTGAGCTTCACGGGTGAGTGAGAGCGATTGCCCTTGACATTAAGACAGCGTTTTATGGAATATGATGTGAAGGAGTCCTAGCAGAACTAAAGCCAATGGGAATCATGGGA
>NC_063362.1:24291180-24292651 GCF_021869965.1 Rhincodon typus
TCTTCAGGACAATCTTCGTCTGAATCTCATTCAGGAAACACTGCAGTAACACTGATGACGCAATCATCATCAGAAAGCCGGCCAACAGTGACACAGTTATCATCCAGCACTGAGTCACGAGCAGAAACCACTTCAAGAGAAGCACGAGTATCACCAGTAACTGAGACATCATCAGTAACGCATCCAAAAACAAGTAACGTGTCATTCAAAACTTTGACTTCAACAGAAAGTATTCCAACAATGACACAATTCTCATCCAGCATTGAGTCAACAGCAGAATCCACTTCAAGAGAAGGACGAGTGTCACCAGTGACTGAGACTTCGTCAGTGACACATCCAACAAGTAACATGTCATCCAAAACACTGCCATCAACAGAAAGCAATCCAACAATCACACAAGTATCATCAATAACTAAGACTTCATCAGAAATATCTTCCTCAACAACACAGATGTCAACAGTGACACAGACCTCATACCAGACCCATTCAACAGGAAAAGAATTGTCATCAATAGTGTCATCCTTAGCTGCAACCCATTCATCTGCACAGACATTATCAGTGTTTCCGCCAACACCAGAATCCAAGACATCAACATCACAATTCTCATCAACAACTGAGTCGTCCTCAGAATTCCATGGTACACCCAACCAAAAATCATCAGTAACTGAAACATCATCAGAAATGTATCCTACAGCAACACAAATGTCAACATCAGAAAACCATTTGTTAGCACACAGTACATCAACTCTTTCTTCAACATCAGAAAGCAATCCAACAACAGAGCATGTATCTTCCATAACTGGGTCTTCTTCAGAATCCCATCCAGTAGTGACACAAGTATCATCAATAAGTGAGACCCCATTCGAGACCACTCAGCGATCATCACAATTAACCTCTTCAGGTCAATCTTCATCTGAATCTCATTCGGGAAACACTGCAGTAACACAGATGAGGCAATCATCATCAGAAAGCAGGCCAAGAATGACTCCATTCTCAACCAGCACTGTGTCAACAGCAGAAACCACTTCAAGACAAGCACTAGTGTCACCAGTGATTGAGACTTCGTCAGTGACACATCCGACAAGTAACATGTCATCCAAAACTGTGCCATCATCAGAAAGCAATCCAACAATAACACACGTATCACTAATAACTAAGACTTCATCAGAAAGATATCCACTATCAACACAAGTGTCAGCAGAAACACAGACGTCATCAGAGACCCATTCAAGAATGAAAGGATTGTCATCAGTCGTATCATCCTCAGCTAAAACCCATTCATCTCCACAAACTTCATCAGTCACTCCTTCCACAGCTAAATCCAGTTCACCAACATCACAACTCTCATCAATAACCCCATCGTCTTCAGATACCCGTGGTACATATACCCAAAGATCATTCAGAACTGGTACTACATCAGACGCGTATCCTACAGCAACAGAAATGTCAACATCAGAAAACCATTTGTCAT
>NC_063362.1:24293107-24293412 GCF_021869965.1 Rhincodon typus
CATCCAAATCTGTGCCATCATCAGAAAGCAATCCAACAATAACACACGTATCACTAATAACTAAGACTTCATCAGAAGGATATCCACTATCAACACAAGTGTCAGCAGAAACACAGTCATCATCAGCGAACTATTCAACACTGAAAGGATTGTCATCAGTCGTGTCCTCCTCAGCTGAAACACATTCATCTGCACAAACATCATCAGTGACACCTTCCACAGGAAAATTCAGTTCACCAACATTACACCTCCCATCGTTAACCCCATCATCTTCAGAAATCCATGGTACACATACACAAAGATCA
>NC_063362.1:24294153-24294599 GCF_021869965.1 Rhincodon typus
ATTGTCATCAGTAGTGTCATCCTCAGCTGAAACACATTCATCTGCACTAACATCATCAGTGACACCTTCCACAGGAAAATTCAGTTCACCAACATCACACCTCCCATTGTTAACCCCATCATCTTCAGAAAACCATGGGACACATACACAAAGATCATTAAGAACTGGGACTACATCAGAAATGTATTCTACAGCAACAGAAATGTCAACATCAGAAAACCATTTGTCAGCACACAGTACATCTACACTTTCTTCAACATCAGAAAGCAATCCAACAACAGCGCATGTATCTTCCATAACTAGGCCTTCTTCTGAATCCCATCCAGTAGTGACACAAGTATCGTCAACAACTGAGACCCCATCAGAGACCACTCAGGGATCATCGCAATTAACCTCTTCAGGACAATCTTCGTCTGAATCTCATTCAGGAAACACTGCAGTTACAC
>NC_063362.1:24294699-24296381 GCF_021869965.1 Rhincodon typus
GTATCCTACAGCAACAGAAATGTCAACATCAGAAAACCATTTGTCATCACAGAGTACATCAACACTTTCTTCAACATCAGAAAGCCATCCAACAACAGCGCATCTATCTTCCATAACTGGGTCTTCTTCAGAAGCCCATCCATTTGTGACACAACTATCATCAATAACTGAGACCCCATTCGAGACCACTCATGGATCATCACATTTAACCTCTTCAGGACAATCTTCGTCTGAATCTCATTCAGAAAACACTGCCGTTACACTGATGACGCAATCATCATCAGAAAGCCGGCCAACAATGACACCATTCTCCAGCAGCACTGTGTCAACAGCAGAAATCACTTCAGGACAAGCATTCGTGTCACCAGTGACTGAAACTTCATCAATGACACATTCAACAAGTAATGTGTCGTCCAAAACGGTGCCATCATCAGAAAGCAATCCAACAATAACACACGTATCACTAATAACTAAGACTTCATCAGAAGGATACCCACCGTCAACACAAGTGTCAGCAGAAACACAGACTTCATCAGAGACCCATTCAACAATGAAAGGATTGTCATCAGTTGTATCATCCTCAGCTAAAACCCATTCATCTCCACAAACTTCATCAGTGACTCCTTCCACAGCTAAATCCAGTTCACCAACATCACAACTCTCATCAATAACCCCATCATCTTCAGAAATCCATGGTACACATACCCAAAGACCATTCAGAACTGGTACTACATCAGAAACGTATCCTACAGCAACAGAAATGTCAACATCAGAAAACCATTTGTCAGCACAGAGTATATCAACACTTTCTTCAACATCAGAAAGCAATCCAACAACAGCGCATGTATCTACCATAACTGGGCCTTCTTCAGAATCCCATCCAGTAGTGACACAAGTATCGTCAATAACTGAGACCCCATCAAAGGTCACTCAGGAATCATCGCAATTAACCTCTTCAGGACAATCTTCGTCTGAATCTCATTCAGGAAACACTGCAGTTACACTGATGACACGATTGTCATCAGAAAGCCGGCCAACAGTGACAAAGTTATCATCTAGCACTGAATCACCAGCAGAAACCACTTCAAGAAAAGGATTAGTGTCATCTGTAACTCAGACACCATCAGTAACACATCCAAAAATAAGTAACGTGTCACTCAAAACTTTGACCTCAACAGAAAGTCGTCTAACAATGACACAATTACCATACAGCACTGAGTCAACAGCAGAAACCACTTCAAGTGAAGCACTGGTGTCAGCAGTGACTGGGGCTTCGTCTGTGACACATCTAACAACTAATCTGTCATCCAAAACTGTGACATCAACAGAAAGCAATCCAACAACAACACACATATCACCAACAACTAAGACTTCATCAGAAGGATATCCACCGTCAACACAAGTGTCAGCAGAAACACAAACTTCATCAGAGACCCATTCAACAATGAAAGGATTGTCATCAGTAGTATCATCCTCAGCTAAAACCCATTCATCTGCACAACCATCATCAGTGACTCCATCCATAGCTAAATCCAGTTCACCAACATCACAACTCTCATCAATAACCCCATCATCTTCAGAAATCCATGGTACACATACCCAAAGATCATTCAGAACTGGTACTACATCAGACGTGTATCCTACAGCAACAGAAATGTCAACATCAGAAAACCATTTGTCAT
>NC_063362.1:24296913-24302192 GCF_021869965.1 Rhincodon typus
TGACACATCTAACAACTAATCTGTCATCCAAAACTGTGACATCAACAAAAAGCAATCCAACAACAACACACATATCACCAACAACTAAGACTTCATCAGAAGGATACCCACCGTCAACACAAGTGTCAGCAGAAACACAGACTTCATCAGAGACCCATTCAACAATGAAAGGATTGTCATCAGTTGTATCGTCCTCAGCTAAAACCCATTCATCTGCACAACCATCATCAGTGACTCCTTCCACAGCTAAATCCACTTCACCAACATCACAACTCTCATCAATAACCCCATCATCTTCAGATACCCGTGGTACACATACCCAAAGATCAGTAATAACTGGGTCTACATCAGAAATGTACCCTACAGGAACTCAAGTGTCCCCAGTAATAATATCCTCTTCAGAGACAACTGCACAAACATCATCATTTGAAATGTACTCATCTCAAATCCACTCAACATCACAAGGTTCATTAGAATCTGCTTCCACGTTAGACAGGGGTTCAACTTCCGCACAGTTATCATCAATAACTGGCTCTTCAACAAAAACAAGTCAAGCAACTGTACATTTATCTTCGATCTCAAATCATTCAGCTGTAACCCAACAAAGTAACACAGTCTCATTGGTAACAAGGTCTCTGTCAGGCAGCCAGTCAACAATGTCACAAATATCATCAACAACAGAATCTTCATCTGAATTATCCCCTGCATCAACACAACTGACAGCAGTAACGCTGAATTCATCCGCAACCCATCCAACCACAGTGACAACATTGTCACTTACACCATACTCATCAGAAACCCATTCGTCAGCACAGAGTACATTAATAAATTCTTCAACATCACAAACCAATCCAACAACATTAAAGTTGTCATCCATAACTGGGTCCTCTTCACAAACCCATCCAACAGTGTCACACATATCATCATTAACTGAGTCGTCATCAGAAACCAGTCCCGGATTATCACAAATAATCTCCATGGGGCAATCTTCATGGGAATCACATCCAACGAACAATCCAGTAACAGGAATGACACAATCATCATCAAACAGCCGGACAACTATCATGCAAATATCATCCAGCACTGAGGCAACAGTGGAAACCACTTCAAGAGAAGCACCAGCGTCACCAGTAACTGAGACATCATCAGTGATACATCCAAAAACAAGTAACCAGTCATTCAAAACTGTGTCATCATTAAAAAGCAATCCAACAATGACGCAATTATCATCCAATAATGAGTCCCCTGAACAACTCACTTCAAGGGAAGTACTCATGTCCCCAGTAGCAGAGACGTCATCAGTGACACATCCAACAACAACTAACGCGTCATTCAAAACTGTGCCATTATCAGAAAGCAATGCAACAATCACTAAACGATCATCAATAACTAAGACTTCATCAGAACTATCTCCCTCAACAATACAGGGATCAACAGTGACTCAGAGTTCATCACAGACACATTCAACAGGAAAAGAATTGTCATCAATAGCATCATCCTCAGTAGAAACCTATTCATCTGCACAGACATCATCAGTGTTTCCGTCAACACCAGAATCCAAGTTATCAACATCACAATTCTCATCAACAACGGAGTTGTCTTCAAATCTCCATGGTACACACAATCAAAAATCATCAATAACTGAAACATCATCAGAAATGTATCCTACAGCAACACAAATGTCAACATCAGAAAACCATTTGTCAGCACACAGTACATCAAAACTTTCGTTAACATCAGAAAGCAATCCAACAACAGAGCACGTAACTTCCATAACTGGGCCTTCTTCAGAATCCCATCCAGTAGTGACACAAGCATCGTCAATAACTGAGACCACATCAAAGGTCACTCAGGAGTCATCGCAATTAACCTCTTCAGGACAATCTTCATCTGAATCTCATTCGGGAAACATTGCAGTAACACTAATGACGCAATCATCATCAGAAAGCCGGCCAACAGTGACACAGTTATCATCTAGCCCTGAGTCAACAGCGGAAACCAATTCTAGCAAAACACTAGTATCATCGGCACCTGAGACATCATCAGTAACGCATTCAAAAACAGGAAACATGTCTTTCAAAACGGTGACATCAACAGAAAGTAGTACAAAAATGACACAAGTACCATACAGCGCTGAGTCAACAGCAGAAACCACTTCAAGTGAAGCACTACTGTCACCAGTGACTGGTACTTCGTCTGTGACCGATCCAACAACTAACCTGTCACTCAAAACTGGATCAACAACAGAAAGCAATCCAACAATCATACAAGTATCATCGACAACTATGACTTCATCAGAAGGATATCCACCATCAACACAGGGGTCAACAGTGATACAGCCTTCATCACAGACCCATTCATCAGGAAAAGAATTGTCATCAGTAGTGTTGTCCTCAGTAGAAACCTATTCATCTGCACAGACGGCATCAGTGACTCCGTCAACACCAGAATCCAAGTTATCAACATTGCAACTCTCATCAACAACTGAGTCATCTTCAAATCTCCATGGTACACACAACCAAAAATCATCAATAACTGAAACATCATCAGAAATGTATTATACATCAAAATTTTCTTCAAAATCAGAAAGCAATCCAACGACAGCACATGTGTCTTCCATCACTGGGCCTTCTTCAGAATCCCATCCAGTAGTGACACAAGCATCGTCAATAACTGAGACCCTATTCGAGACCACTCAGGGATCATCAAAATTCACCTCTTCAGGACAATCTTCATCTGAATCTCATTCTGGAAACACTGCAGAAACACAGATGACGCAATCACCTGCAGAAACCAGGCCTACAATGACAGAATTCACCTCCAGCACTGTGTCAACAGCAGAAACCACTTCAAGACAAGCACTAGTGTCACCAGTGACTCAGACTTCATCAGTGACACATTCAGCAAATAACGTGTCTTACAAAACTGTGCCATCAACAGAAAGCAATCCAACAATCACACAAGTATCATCAATAACTAAGACTTCATCAGAAATATCTCCCTCAACAACACAGGGGTCAACAGTGACACAGATTTCATACCAGACCCATTCAACAGGAAAAGAATTGTTATCAATAGCATCATCCTCAGCTGCAACCCATTCATCTGCACAGACATTATCAGTGTTTCCGCCAACACCAGAATCCAAGTTATCAACACCACAACTGTCATCAACAACTGAGTCGTCCTCGGAACTCCATGGTACACACAACCAAAAATCATCAATGACTGAAACATCATCAGAAACGTATCCTACAGCAACACAAATGTCAACATCAGAGAACCATTTGTCAGCACACAGTACGTCAACACTTTCTTCAACATCAGAAAGCAATTCAACACCAGCGCATGTATCTTCCATAAATGGGTCTTCATCCGAATCCCATCCAATAGTGACACAAGCATCGTCAATAACTGAGACGCCATTCGAGACCACTCAGGGATCATCACAATTCACCTCTTCAGGACAATCTTCATCTGAATCTCATTTGGGAAACACTGCAAAAACATGGATGACGCAATCATCATCAGAAACCCGGCCAACAATGACAGAATTCACATCCAGCACTGTGTCATCAGCAGGAAAAACTTCAAGAGAAGGACTAGTGTCACCAGTGACTCAGATTTCATCAGTGACATATTCAACAACTGACGTGTCATCGAAAACTGTGCCATCATCAGACAGCAATCCAACAATAACACACGTATCACTAATAACTAAGACTTCATCAGAAGGATATCCACTATCAACACAAGTGTCAGCAGAAACACAGACTTCATCAGAGACCCATTCAACAATGAAAGGATTGTCATCAGTAGTATCATCCTCAGCTAAAACACATTCATCTGCACAACCATCATCAGTGACTCCTTCCACAGCCAAATCCAGTTCACCAACATCACAAATCTCATCAATAACCCCATCATCTTCAGAAATCCAAGGGAGACATACGCAAAGATCAGTCAGAACTGGGACTACATCAGAAATGTATTCCACAGCAACAGAAATGTCAACATCAGAAAACCATTTGTCAGCACATAGTGCATCAACACTTCCTTCAACATCAGAAAGCAATCCAACAACAGGGCACATATCTTCCATAACTGGGTCTTCTTCAGAAACCCATCCAGTAGTGAGACAAGTATCGTCAATAACTGGGAACCCATCAGGGACCACTCAGGAGTCATCGCAAATAACCTCTTCTGGACAATCTTCATCTGAATCTGAATTGGGAAACAGCGCAGTAACACTGATGACGCAATCATCATCAGAAAGCCAGACAACAGTGACACAGTTATCATCTAGCACTGAGTCAATAGCAGAAACCACTTCTAGCAAAACACTAGTATCATCAGCAACTGAGACATCATCAGTAATGCATCCAAAAACAAGTAACGTATCTTTCAAAACATTGACATCAACAGAAAGTAGTCCAACAATGAGACAATACTCATCCAGCACTGAGTCAACAGCAGAAACCGCTTCAAGTGAAGCACGAGTGTCACCAGTGACTGAGACTTCATCAGTGACGCATCCAAAAAGTAACATGTCATCCAAAACTGTGCCATCATCAGAAAGCAATCCAACAATAACACACGTATCACTGATAACTAAGACTTCAACAGAAGGATATCCACTATCAACACAAGTGTCAGCAGAAACACAAACTTCATCAGAGACCCATTCAACAATGAAAGGATTGTCATCAGTAGTATCATCCTCAGCTAAAAGCCATTCATCTGCACAACCATCATCAGTGACTCCATCCACAGCTAAATCCAGTTCACCAACATCACAACTCTCATCAATAACCCCATCATCTTCAGAAATCCACGGTACACATACCCAAAGACCATTCAGAACTGGTAGTACATCAGAAACGTATCCGACAGCAACAGAAATGTCAACATCAGAAAACCATTTGTCAGCACACAGTACATCAACACTTTCTTCAACATCAGAAAGCAATCCAACAGCGCATGAATTTTCCATAACTGGGCCTTCTTCAGAAGCCCATCCAGTAGTGACACAAGTATCGTCAATAACTGAGACCCCATCAAAGGTCACTCAGGAGTCATCACAATTAACCTCTTCAGGACAGTCTTCATCTGAATCTCATTCGGGAAACACTGCAGTAACACTGATGACGCAATCATCATCAGAAAGCCGGCCAACAATGACACCATTCTCAAGCAGCACTGTGTCAACAGCAGAAATCACTTCAGGACAAGCACTAGTGTCACCAGTGACTGAGACTTCGTCAATGACACATTCAACA
>NC_063362.1:24302692-24306900 GCF_021869965.1 Rhincodon typus
AGGTTCTTCTCTATTGGAGTCAGATCTAGCACAAAGGAAGATGTTTGTGATTGTTGGAAGTCAGTCATCTCAGCTCCAGAGTATCTGTGCAAGAATTCCTCAGGGTCGAATCCTAGGCCCAATCATCTTCAGCTACGTCATCAATGACCTTCCTTCCATCATAAGGACAGGAATGGGAATGTTCGCTGATGATTGCACAATGTTCAGCACGATTCATGACTCTTCAGACACTGAAGAAATCTATGTCCAAATGCAGCAGGAGCTGGATAATGCCCAGGTTTTGGCTGACAAATGACAAGCAACATTCAAGCCACAAAAGTGCTAAGGAATGACCATCTTCAATAAGATAATCTAACCAACATCCCTTGACATTCAAAGGCAATTCCATCACTGAATTGCCTATTATCAACATCCGGGAACTTGTTAGCCCAGTTCAGTTTCTGATCAGTAGTCATATAAATATTGTGGCTACTAGAGCAGGTCAGAGGCTAGAAATCTTCAGTGAGTAACTCACCCCCAGACTCCCCAAAGCATGTCCACCATTTACGAGACACAAGTCAGGAGTGTTCTCCAGTTGCCTGGATGGGTGCAAATTCAACAGCACTCAAGAAGTTTAACACATTCAAGACAAAGCAGCCTGCTTTCTTGGTACCATATCTACAAACATTTGCTCCCTAGATTACCAATGCCCAGTAACAGAATATACACCATCTACAAGATATGCTGCAGCAATGCTCCAAGGCTGCTTAGATGGCACCTTCCAAACACATGACCACTAACATGGACAAGGGCAGAGAACAGATGGGAACACCACAACCTGCAAGTTCCCCTCCATGCCACTCACCATCCTGACTTGGAAATATATTGCCATTCCTTCAGTGTTACTGTGACAACATCTTAGAACTCCCTCCCTAACAGCATTGTGGGTGTACCTAGAATAAATGGACTGCAACTCTTGAAGGTGGAAGCTCATCACCACTTTCTCAAGGGCAATTGGGGATATGCAATAAATACAGTGACATCCACATCCCCTTAATGAATTTTTTAAAAATCCAATTGAATCCCAGAACAGGTTTAAAGAGGCTGAATGGCCTTCATTTCTACATTTCTATTTATCTATCTAAATCTTGTGTTATGTTAGCTGCATTTTTTGATCAATTATATTCTAATACTAGACATCATCGTTCTTTCAACCAATATTTTAAGCTGGCTTAGCAGTGGTACGTTCATCAGTGATTCATCAAGTTGTGGACTGACATCAGACTCCATTGCATAGCCTGACATTTCTTTCCAGTGTAACGTAATCAGACGAATAACAGCAGACCATGGCTAGATAAAGGTCTAGACATAAATAATTAACCACTTTCCCTTATAAGTAGATGGTGTACTCACTCGTATGATTACCTTCCTGCCAGATTGTCATGGAATCTTTTAGAATTAAAGATTAATCTCTGGATCCGCTTGCAAGCAAAACCATTTGAAAATCATAGTGGACATTTTTATCACCTGTTCTAATCAAGCCAGACTCTTAACACATAGCAAGGGTATAACACAACTAGTATACAATGTAGCCATGACATGAGTCTTATGGTAAACAGGATAGAGACAGAGCAGTTATTTGCAACAAGTATTGTGGAAATTGCAGCCCCCATTATTGTAGCAATTAGTGATCAGAGCATGGGGTGGGTCAGTGAACTTAATTAATAATAAAAAAAGAAAATACCAGAAACAAAAGTGAAACATTAAATGCCAGGTTTTCCAGGTCCTCACATGACTTCTGCACTTTGCAAAGTGAGTGCTGAGGAAGAGCAACTCTTGACAATTGTTCCCCACTTTAGCCTCAAAAAATGAGGCCACTAACAGTGCCACGCACCCACCTTTGCTCTGGTGGAGATCAGCTGATGACAACAAAGGTATTAAACATCTGGCCTCTTGACTGCTTCCAGCATCTCCAGTTTATATTTCAGGTGCTCATCTATTGTCTTTGGAATTCCCTTCCTCAAAAGGCAGTGGGTGCAGAAATTTTAAATATTTTTAAGGCAGAGGTAGATGGATTCCTGATTACCAAGAGAATGAAAGAAGTAAGCAGGAATGTCGAATGTTAAGGTTAAAATCAGATCAGCTGATCAGACAGTATTGCAGGCTTGAAGGACTGAGTGGCCTACGTGTGTTCCTTGTTGGCACATAGGATTTCTGATTGTGTGTTCTGTCACAGTGATGCTGGCTTTTGCCTACATCAGGGCATATGGACCTGATGAGGAAATAGTTACGTTAGCCCCCATTACATGTGAACTGGATGTGGGTGCCATACAGAAAGATTCCGAAGAATTTTATTATAACTCATGGTATACACATATATTGAAATCATTGCCACAACAGGCTGAATCATATGTATTTTTTGCCTAAGTGTCAGTTGCATTGAGTTTTTTGGAGGGTTTCTTGTGCGAAACCTAGATAACTTTCTCACCATATCTTACTAACCTTGCCTTATTAACTACTTGCCCTACCCCTATGGCCTCCCTGTTATCTGATTTGAGCCCCACTTTATACATGCTATTCCTGGAACAATGTGCCACTGATGTTTTCTGGAAGCCTCACAACCACTGGAAAGTCCCATGCATATCGATCAGTGTAGAGACCTACTACAGGGAACTTTGCCTCCAACTGTCTTCCCTGTCCCTTGAACCCCAACATTACCCCTTAATGATGCCCTCTGTGATCCTCTTTTGGAGGCCCTGGTGATGGCGGTCATTACCTATAATTCACCCCTCCCGTAGCCTACCGTGCCCTCCAATGCAATTTTGTTTACCATCCTTATCCCTACCTTCTACACATTGCTTCTCCTTTTCCCACAGCCTTGCCCTCCCCCCCAACTCCTTTTGGCAATGATTCCCCTGTCTCCCCTACAGACCTCCTCCTTTCACTTTCACCAACAATCAATGCATGGACCCCCAGGACCCCCTCAGCTCAGGCGCCCAACCAACTTCAGCAAAAAAGCCTGTAGACATGACTGATCAGTCCCCCGACATCTATATTGCAGCTGACGGATGGTGCACAATTCCTCTGCCTGAATGTTATGGTCCAACAGGGCTGTCTGTTAACCACTCCATGGACTATGTTCAGATACTACCCTTGACAGTGTCCGCCCAAATGAATGAATGATTGACCATAGCCAATGGATTGTGTAAGACCGTGCCCATGACTGATGGTATTAGGACTCCCTGATTGACATTGCATCCTGAGATGCTGTTTCATATTGAAGATATGTGGATACCCCTGAGCTGAGGTTGCCAGGACCCACTCTGACTTTCATATTGAGCTTTTGCAATGTCTAGTTTGTTTGGTGTGTTTGGTAAGATTGAGGGCTGAATATTATTGTGACAAGTTATGCTCTTAGTAATGTGTTTAATCATCTATAATCCCCCTTACTTGACAACTTGCTGTCTGGTAAGAAACTTGCCTTACCATCCATCGCATGCATTATGAATGCAGCAAGTTGCTCATGACATCGAAATAGGCCACAGCAGACTTCTTACATGATTCTGCCGCAAATCCCGCCATAGTCCACGTTGTTCAAGCTCCTATAAGATGCCACCCTATGTGTCTAAGCTAATACTAAACTATTCAATTATAAACAGTAGCACACTCACATTAGTGAGTCATGCTTCAAATGACCCAGTTCAGATGGAGTCTGAGATCTTTATATTCTGAAGTTACATGCTATAGTATACTTATGTTACCATGAACATGTCTCTTAAAGGTATATTGCATTGCAGATGGAAAAAAATTTACAAATGTATGTTCATTTCCAATAATGCTGCTTTTTCCCCCTCTGGATACTCACAGTGAGACATAACACACAATATGTTTGTACATTTGATAGTGGCACATGAAGCTTTATTCATTATGCGGTTAAGGGTTGGAATATTTTAAATATATGTTTACTTTTGTCCATCACTATGACTCTAGGTGTTGGCATGGAGAGTGTACCCATTAATGCTGATTTATAATTAACAGCTAGACCTTGTTTAAAATTTCAACCACGTGGATTGACCCTGATTGGTCAGAGCACTGCCCTGAGAAGTGAACCAGCGAATGGCTGTCACCTATTTTGTTGAATTGAAACAAGCACAGTTCAAGTATAGAGCTGGATGAACACAGCAGGCCAGGCAGCATCAGAGGAGCAGGAAAGCTGATATTTCGGGTCT
>NC_063362.1:24307300-24327692 GCF_021869965.1 Rhincodon typus
AGACCCGAAATATCAGCTTTCCTGCTCCTCTGATGCTGCCTGGCCTGCTGTGTTCATCCAGCTCTACACCTTGTTATCTCAGACTCCAGCATCGGCAGTTCTACTGTCTCACAGTTTAAGTATGTGGTTTTCCTGCGTGCAGAGAATTGTTTGCCCTGTGTACTAATATATGGCAACTAATCACCTCTCTCTTCTCCTGCATATAAATGTTGCTTTTCTCTTTATGTTCTTGTGAAATATCCTGATGAGTGGAAGATGAAAAGCTTCAATAAAATGGGTCTTTCTTCAGTAATACTCAAATTCTGTAATACCAAACAACTATTTGAAGTACAGAAACAGCTACTTGATTTCCAATTTTATTTGTACCAGAAGTGGAGATATAACTCAACCTATACTGTTAATTTATGCACAAGTACTGTCCAATGAATCTTTGAAATCCTCTAAATTACAGTAACAATTAATTGTCAGACATATATGGTATAAAAGTAAACGAATAATTTTGTAACCGTGTAATTAGTAACTGGTAATATAAAAAGGGCTTGTAATGTGTTACAGGGGATTGGTGGAACTCTTATAACATTGTAGGTAAATGGGGTGACACCTCAGAAGGGAAACATTTGAGAAGTCCTCTGTTCTATATTACACAAAACCAGTAAAGCTTAACATAGCATTTTGTAAATAAAAGATAGGAGTGGCTACACCACCTAAGTAGTAACACCGAGTCAAACAATTTACTATTTAAACATATGAATAAATGTCACTATAGTCCCACAAGGACCACAGGGCTGCTCTCTCATTAGATAGAGATGACTGCTGGTCATTTAACCTGAGGGTCACCATACCTCAAAGTGAGGGAAGAGGTTGAGAAGGGGAGTCCTTTATGGTAACCTCAGCCGTTGCATGCGTCAAACTCAAGCTGTTGGCATCACCCTGCATCACAAGCCAACTGTCCAACCAACTGAGCTATCTGAATATGAATATATCCGGCATGAATTAGTGTGGAGTGTAATCTGTAATCTTTGTTCAGTTTTAACAAGTATATATTGTTTCAATATCATATTGACAACAGAATGGCATCTATAATTATGATATAATTATCAGCCATCACATCACATTAAGGTCATCAGTTTAGTTGTAAGCATTTTATAACAGTACTAATTTGCTATTAGGAGATGTTGATTTGTTAATGTGAACTTCAGATGTAATTATTTGTAACTGTACCTAATGTCCCATTATATTACAGTATAAAGATTCAGCATTATCAACAACAACAACAATTTGTGTTTACATGGCATCTTTAATGGAGTAAAACATCCCAAGGCACTTCACATGACCAGCATGAATAAGATTTGACACAGAGCCACAAAAGCTTTGAGAAACAGATTTTAAGAAGTGTTTTGAAGGAAAAAAGAAATGTAGCGGGGTTAAGCACAGGGGTGATCTGTGAATGGGACTTGGTACGAGTTGGGTTATGGGGAGTAAAGATTTGGACGACCTTAAAAGTGTTAAGGGTGGAAGGCAGGAGGCCAACGGGAAAAGTTGAAACAGCCAGGTGCAGAGGTAACAGTGTCATGGATCAGGGTTTCAGTAGCAGATGAGCTAAGATAGGAACAGCGTGGGGCTAGTTTGGAAGAGAGATCAGGCAGTTTTAGTGAAGACTGTGGATATGTGGTTAGAGGTTCATGCTACATTACTGTCAAACAGTGTCAAACAGACACCAAGGTTTGGATAAATTGTTAGCTCTGTTTCTCTCTCCACAGATGCTGCCAGATGTGCTGAGTATTTTGAGCAGTTCCCATCTTTATTTTGGATTTCTGGTATCTACAGATGTTGCTTTTCGGTATGGGCAGTTGGATTCAGTTTCAAGAAGCTGCTAGGACAACAGATGGAGTCAGTGGTTAGGGAATACACTTTGTGGTAGATATGAAAGACGATACAATGGTAGTTAATAGAATTTTAAACCAAATCCTAACATTTTTGGTTTACTTTGTATTGGATGATCCTAGTCAGTAATATGGTAATTAAGGGACACAGTATCCTAGGTGAGAGGTAAAGGGATTTCTTCTTCTCACCATTATTGTGGAACTCTTCCTGGAAAACCTGTGCTTATGTTTATTAGATTAGAGCAATGTTAAATTTTACTGTGATTTTCTCCCATCTTGTTCCGTTAGTACGTGGGACTGACGCAGGTCTGAGGGTGAAATAACCTCCCTCCATACTATAAGAGTCTCTGATTACATCAGAAAAATCAAATAGCCTTCCTCACCTGCAATTATATTGAAATCTTGTGAACGGTATTATTTTTGCTGGGGGTGTATGTTCCACAACTTTATCAGAGAAAACAAACTGCTAACTAATGCATAGTGATCAGGTTACTAGTGAATTAAAATGATTATGTTTTAAAAATTTAAAATTTCTTTAATGGATCTAAATCACTTATGTTTTCTCGTGTCTTTAATGTTTCTCCATTTTTGTGTTCTCCTATTTATAAGTAAATCAGACCAAGATTTTGAGTTACAGATCGTACCTGTACTAACTGCAGTAATGTAGTTAATGCCACAGGATGGCGTCATGACCACTCTTCTTGGAAACAGCCAGTTAAACTTTTCAAGTATTTTTAGTGCTTTAATCATTGTTTTAAAACGCTTATCATCAGCTTTGAGCATAATCTCACTGCTCTCAATTATTTTATTCTGAACTAGGTCTCTGGAATATTTAACGTTTACACAGAGTTGTAAGAAAAACACACAGACTTCTGGTTAACATCTGAAAAAAAGAGTGCTCCTTTCAGGCTGCACTTGAGCTCCAACCTTGTTAATATGTACATATCCTGAAGGAGCAGAGGTGATAGGCATAAACTAGGGAAAAGTAAATTCATAGGATTGTCTCAACTCAAAGAAGTTTCCTGCCTCAGCTCATTTTGTGCTCTGATCTGACAAAGGTCAGTTTAATTCCTCAACTGGATTTTTTAGTACTGAACTTCGGTAATTCCATGAATGTTTGCCCCCACTTCAACTCCCAGATGTATCTAGTGTTCCATGACATGGTCTATGAAATAACTCCACGGAGGTCAGTATCCTGTTATCAAGTCACCCCTTATTTACACATACATAGTACAAGCTAGCTAGCTCAGAGCCGGTCCCTAGATTGAGTAGAATCTGTGACACTCTTGTTTATAGCTGTCAGCCAGGCTTCCAGGGTTAACAGCCCCGATCAGGGATCTTATACTCAAAGAGATCCACCTGGTCCTCGTTGCAATCACTACAGTCTGTCTGCCTACAACTGCTAGTGACTTTATTGTTGGTGCCATCTCTCTGTGTTTGTTAAAGTGTGGGCCTAAACTGTGCAGAAAGACATTGCGATGGGGATACTATAAGGTCTGTGAGACGATTGTATGAAGATGAGCCAGGTGACATTCCATTTTTACATCTTGTCTAGTACATACCTTTCATATGGGGAAGGGGGCAAGTGTGGGTCCAGCACGGGACTTGGGGGCATCGGCGTCGTTGCCAGCAATGAGGAGGTGGTACCTGAAGAGTGGCGACTCCGATTTTGTTGGTTCTGGCGCCGGTGGAGAGGCGAACACATCTGCTGAAAGATATGACCTCCCCTGAACTGTAAAATCGTAAGATCTAAAACCCCTCAGGGCCATACACATGATCTTGAACTGTAAAGCACTAATAGCTGGGCATTATATAACATACAGATCAGAGCTATACAGATACGAAGGGGTTAATAGTAACCTTGCAGAAGGGTGTGCCAGCTGAACTTGTGGCTCATTAGAAAACTGGAAGTAAGTGTACAAAAAGTAATGAAGCTCGAAACTGCCATTAACAAATGCAATTAAGAGACTGAAAATACATTATCATGAACAATGGATCAGATGGAGCATTCACACATCCATCAATCCTGGAGCCAGATGTAGAAGTAGTATTGTTTTCTCTTATGGAGACAACATCATCCAGTCCTGTCTATAAAGAGCATGGAATTACCTAAAGATAAAAGGGGCCTTAAACACAGGATGATTCAGCAGAATTATAACAGTCTTTGTGACACTTTAAGTTGAATCATTATGTAAGAAGCATAAAAATGGAACAAGTTTCTGTTATCCATTAGCTCGTGTTTTTGTGCCCCATTAGGGACTGTTTACCCCAATTTTGGGTTCGTTTAAAAGATTTGACATGAGGATTGTTGATACTGAACTACCCCATCCCTAAGTCACCAGTGGTAGATAATAAGAAGATACAACAGGCTGGCAATGCTGCTGTCTGAGAATACGTCCGTTTTAATCTAATTTAGTGAATTTTTTTTTGCTCCAAATGTTGAATTCTGTTTATATTTCTGTGTTGTAAATATTTTACAAGCATCTCAACTTAAGTGAAACTGGAACATGGTTTTTGCAGTTGGGAATCAGTTTGCTTGGTATAGAGGTTTTGTGTTTTGGATATGTAAATTCCAGGCCTATCACACAAGGATTTGAACTGGGGAGGGAATTTCCTAAGTTCAATAAGATAATGAATTTGAGGTTGAGCCAAACTCTGTGCTATGTGCATTTTGTTCTTGTATTTCCTGAAACTCAAGAAATGGGAGCCCTCACAGTTCCACATTCTCATCACTTTCCACGTGAAGCACTTTCATTTTTTGCATTTCTAACATGATTTCTTGGTGACTGCTTTCTTGGTGGCCTTTAGTTTTGCTTTTCCCCATAAATGGAAACGTTTTCCCTGGACCTGATCGATCAAAATCTATCATAATGTTAAAGACGTCTAGCGGGTCAATCCTCAGCCTTCTGCATTGAGGAGTAAAGAGACCCAAGTTGTTCACCCTTTCCCAATGGGTATAAGCTTATTGTTCTAGTATCATCCTTCTTAAGGTGTAGTGGACAACGAAGAAGGTTACCTCAGAGTGCAGCGGGATCTTGATCAGATGGGCCAATGGGCCAAGGAGTGGCAGATGGAGTTTAATTTAGACAAACATGAGGTGCATTTTGGAAAGGCAAATCAGGGCAGGACTTATACACTTAATGGTAAAATGCCAACAAGTGTTGCTGAACAAGGAGACCTTGGAGTGCAGGTTGATAGTTCTTTGAAAGTTGAGTTGCAGGTAGATAGGATAGTGAAGAAAGCGTTTGGTATGCTTGCCTTTATTGGTCAGTGCATTGAGTGTAGGAGTTGGGAGGTCAAACAATTTACTAAACATATTAATAAATGTCACTGGCTGAACAGGACATTGGTTAGGCCACTATTGGAACACTGTGTGCACTTCTTGTCTCCTGCTTTGGAGGGATATTGTGAAACTTGGAAGGGTTCAGAAAGTATCTACAAGGATGTTGCCAGGATTGAAGAGTTTGAGCGATAGGGAGAGGCTGAATTGACTGGGGCTATTTTCCGTGGAGAATCAAAGGCTAAGGGGTGACCTTTTGGAGGTTTATAAAATCATGAGGGGTATGAATAGGGTAAATTGACAAGGTCTTTTCCCCAGGGTACGGGAGTCCAAAACGAGAGGCTATAAGTTTAAGGTGAGAGGGAAAAGATTTAAAAGGGACCTAAGGGGCAACTTTTCATACAGAGGGTGGTGCATGTATGGAATGAACTGCCAGAAGAAGTGGTGGAGGCTGGTACAATTACAACGTTTAAAAAGCATCTGGATAGGTATACGAATAGGAAGGGTTTAGAGGGATTAGGGCCAAATGCTGGCAAATGGGACTAGATTTATTTAGTATATCTGGTCGGCATGGACAAGTTGGATCGAAGGGTCTATTTCTGTGCTGTGTATCTTTATGACTGTATAACTCTAAGCCTTTTTGCATTCTTTCCAATTTTTAGTTAGGATGGACCAGAATGTTAACTGAATTTTAGATGTGGTCGACTCAAGATATTATTCAAGTTTAACGTGAATACATACTAGAAATTCAACCATCTTGAAGTAAAACCTAGTACTTGTTTTTTAGTGGCCTGTAGTCTCTGAAGTTTCAAAGAGTGATAAATGACTTCACTGAATACTTAAAACTGAATAGTCATCTTGTGGCAAAGTCCTAGTGTCCCTAACTCTGAGCAGGAAGACCCAGTTTCAACTTCCCTTCTACTCAGAAGTATGTCAGAACATATCTTAACTGGTTGATGTTTTAAATAAAAGTCCATAAACTACTTGAAAGGATATGCAGGTAAGATGGTTCCTCTAGTTGGGGAGTCTAGAACCAAAGGATGCAGTTTAAAATGAATATCCAACGATATACCGCTTTTCGAAAAGATAGGCAGGTGGGCAGAGGGGGTGAGTTTGCCTTATTAGTAAGAAATGAAATTAAATCTATAGTAAGAAACGAAGTAGGGTCAGATGGTGTAGAATCTGTGTAGGTAGCATTGAGGAACTGCAGAGGTAAAAAAACCATAGTATGTACAGGCCTCCAAACAGTAGCCAGGAGCTGGGGCACAAGGTACACCAGGAGATAGAAATGGTGTGTAAGAAAGGCAGAGTTACAGTGATCATGGGAGCTTTCAATATGCCGGTGATCTGGGAAAATCAGGTTGGTAGTGGATTGCAAGAAAAGGAATTTGTGGAATGTCTACGAGATGGCTTTTTGGAGCAGCTTGTGTGGAGCCCACTAGGGAACAGGCAATACTGGATTTAGTGCTGTGCAATGAGGCAGACTTGATAAGTTGTAGGAACCCTTAGGAGGCAGTGATCACAATATGATTGAATTTATTCTGCAATTTGAGAGGGAGAAGATAGAATCAGATGTAATGGTATTACAGCTGAATAACAGAGGCATGAGGGACGAGCTGGGCAGAATTGGCTGGGAGAGGATCACAGCAGGAAAGACACTGGAGCAGCAATGGCAGGAGTTTCTGGGAGTAATTCAGGAGACACAGCAAAAATTCATCCCGAGGCAAAAGAAGCATGGTACAGGGATAACGAAGTAACCATGGCTGACTAGGGAAGTCGGGGATAGCATAAAAGCAAAACAGAAAGCATATAATGTGCTTAAGGACATGGGAAACCAAAGGATTGGGAAGCTTACAAAGACTAAAAGAGGGCAACAAAAAAAGAAATAAGGAGGGAGAAGATTAAACATGAAGGTAAGCTAGCTAGTAATATAAAGGAAGACTGTAAATATTTTTTGGATACAGAAAGGGCAAAAGAGAGGCAAAAGTGGACATTGCACCATTGGAAAATGATGCTGGAGAGATAGTAGTGGGTAACAAGGAAATCACTGAGGAACTGAATAATTGCTTTGCGTCAGTCTTCACGGTGGAAGACACGAGTAATATCCCAAAAATTTAAGAGAGTCAGGGTGCAGACCTGAGTATGGTGACTATCACCAAGGAGAAGGTGCTAGAAAAATTGAATGGCCTGAAGGTGGATAAGCCATCAGGCCCAGATGGACAACACCCCAGAGTTCTTAAGGAGAAAGCTGAAGAGATAGTGGAGGCGTTAGTGGTGATCTTTCAGGAATCGCCAGAGTCAGGGAGGGTCCCAGAGGACTGGAAAATCGCTAACGTGACACCCCTGTTTAAAAAGGGAGTAAGGCAAAAGACTGAAAATTACAGGCCGATTAGCTTAACCTCGGTCGTGAGTAAGATTTTAGAGTACTTTGTGAAGGATCAGATTTCTGAATACTTGGAAGTGTATGGTAAAATAGGGCAAAGTCAGCCTGGTTTCATCAAGGGGAGGTCATGCCTGACGAATCTGCTAGAATTCTTTGAAGAAGTAACGAGCAGGTTAGATGAAGGAGAGCTAATGGATGTTATCTACCTGGACTTCAAGAAGGCGTTTGACAAGGTGCCGCACAGCAGGCTACTGAGTAAGATAAGGGCCCATGGTGTTCCTGTAGGTGCTAGCATGGATAGAAGATTGGCTGTCTGGCAGAAGGCACAGAGAGAGGATAAAAGCCTGGCAGCCGGTGACAAGTGGTGTTCCATAGGGGTCAGTGTTGGGACCACAACTTTTCACTTTGTACATTAATGATCTAGATGAAGGAACTGTGGGCATTCTGGCTAAGGTTGCAGATGATACAAAGATAGGTGGAGGGACAGGTAGTATTGAGGATGCGGGCAGGTTGCAGAAGGATTTGGACAGGTTAGGAGAGTGGGCAAAGAAGTGGCAGATTGAGTACAATGTGGGAAAGTGTGAGGTCATGCGCTTTGGTAAGAAGAATAGAAGCGTAGACTATTTTCTAAATGGGGAGAAAATTCAGAAGTCTGAAGTGCAGAGATTTGGACGTTCGAGTCCAGGTCTCTCAAAGTAAACTTGCAGGTTGTCAGTAGTTAAGAAGGCAACTTTGCAATTAATTTTGAGAGGACTTGAATATAAAAGCAGGGATGTACTTCTATAAGGCTCTGGCCAGGCCACATTTGGAGTATTGTGTGCAGTTTTGGGCCCCATATCCCAGGAAAGATGTACTGGCCCTGGAGCGGGTTCAGAGGAGGTTCATGAGAATGGTTCCAGGAATGAAAAGCTTAACATATGAGGAACTTTTGAGGACTCTGGATCTATACTTGATGGAGTTTAGAAGGATGATGGGGGATCTAATTGAAACTTACAGAATACTGAATGGCCTGGACAGAGTGGATGTTGGGAAGATGTTTCCATTGGTAGGAGAGACTAGGACCCGAGGGCACAGCCTTGGAGTAAAGGGAACACCTTTTAGAACATAGAACATAGAACATTACAGCGCAGTACAGGCCCTTCAGCCCTCGATGTTGCGCCGACCTGTGAAACCAATCTGAAGCCCATCTAACCTAAACTATTCCATTATCATCCATATGTTTATCCAATGACCATTTAAATGCCCTTAAAGTGGGCGAGTCTACTATTTTTGCAGGCAGGGCATTCCACGCCCTTACTACTCTCTGAGTAAAGAACCTACCTCTGACATCTGTCTTATATCTATCACCCCTCAATTTAAAGCTATGTCCCCTCGTGCTAGCCATCACCATCTGAGGAAAAAGGCTCCCACTGTCCACCCTATCTAATCCTCTGATCATCTTGTAACGGAGATAAGGAGAAACTTCTTTGGCCACAGAGTGGTGAATCTATGGAATTCACTGGCACAGAAGGCTATGGAGGCCAGGTCATTGAGTACATTTAAGACGGAGATAGATAGGTTCTTGATTGTCAAGGGGATCAAGGGTTACAGGGAGAAAGCGGGAGAATGGGGTTGAGAAACTTATCAGCCATGATTGAATGGCGGAGCAGATTCGATGGGCTGAATGGCCTAATTTCTGCTCCTATGTCTTATGGTCTTTTGGTCTAAAAATAAGGGGGTGCTATTTAGGTCCAAGCTGAAGTAAGCTCTGAGGGTGGTGAATCTTTGGAATTCTCTACCTCAGAGGATGTGGAAGATCACTCTTTGAGTATATTTAAAGTAAAAGTTGATAGATTCAAATTACCAGTGGTGTAAACAGGCTTGGGAACAGTGTGGGTGAACGGCTTTGATATGTTCAATCAACTGTGATTGTATTAACTGACAGAGTTGGATTAATGGGATGTATGACCTACTCCTGTTCCAATTTACAAAGTAACTTTTATTGATTTGTGTATTTGTAGTCCAGATCTGTTTGACTGTTAACCCCATCTATGTTCCAAATAGCATGTGACCTGTTTATTTTTCTTACTGATTGTAATCACTGAAGGTTGTGATGAGTTCCACATTAAGGGCAGAACTGAAGTGGTAAAAATGTTGAATCTGAAATCCAAAATATTAAAAGATATCTTTCCCTTAAGATACTTACTTTGGATTCCAGAATTTGTGCACTTATTTATATATTTCAGTGGAAGATAGTTTTTGTGTACATGATCCTGCTTGTCTTCTGTTTGTTGTTGTAGTTCCATTTTCAGCCACGTGGTGACAGTGTAAAGCAAAGCAGTGTATTGTAAGTCAGAGATAAAAAGGTGTAGAGCTGGATGAACACAGCAGGCCAAGCAGCATCAGAGGAGCAGGAAGGCTGACGTTTCATTATGTTGCTACAGGTGGTAATCCATTAATGTCTTACTGATAGTGTTAGTCTCCAATTTTGAAAACATCAGCTGCATGACTTTGCAGTATATGTGATTGATCATTATATGCTAATAACTGAGCTGTGTAGTCAGTGATGGTGGATGACATGGTACCTGAAGATGGAAGCTTCTGGTAAAGTTCAGCCCTCCTGCATCTTCAGTCAGTTTCACTGTTCTACCCTTCTAAAAACCAGCTCACCTAAAACTCTGCTGTTTGTATCCAAACCCACGTCATTTCTCACTTTCATCATCCTTATGTGCAGTGAGCTACTTTGGTTTGGCAAATTGTCTAATTTGATATTCACATCCGCGTGTTCAAATCTCATTTTAAACTATGATCCCTGGTTCTGGATTCTCCCACATCCACCCAGTCAAGTCCCCTCAGGATCTTATGTCTTCTCAATGCACCAGAGGAAACCATCTCCTCCCAACTTCTTTAATCAGCTACAAAATTTCAATCAGATCACTGGTTTATCATCTACACTCATGGGAGTTCAAGCCTTCTATACAGTCTATTCCCCAAATTTAAGCCACTTAGTCCAGCTATAAATCTGATGAATCTATTCATAGAATCTATGAATCTATATTTCAAGTTCAACACTGGAGCCCCTGAGGTGCAATATCCCAGGACTTAATGCAGATCAGTCTAACCAGTGCTTTATACAACTGGAGCATAACCTACACTAATTTGCACTTTGAGTGCAACAGCTTGAACATCAACGTACAACATAATAAAGTTGGGTAGCCCTCTTGTGGCACAGTGGTGTACACAGTAGTGTACCTACTGGCCTTGGTTCAAGTCCCACCTGCTCCAGGGATGTTATTACACATGTCTGGACAGGTTGATTGGGGGGCGGGGGGGAAGGTTGCTTTTATTGTCTATTTCTCAATCAACAAAGCTAAACATCCACTTTTTTTTTAGTCAAACAATATTCCTAACTTGTAGTTTTGTGTAGATATGCCCCAATTCTCTCTGTTCCAGCATGCCCTTTAAGACTGTACAACTGTATTGAGTTCATATTGTCCTCCTCAATCCTCCTACCAAGATCTATCTCTTACAGATGTCTGCATTGAATTTCTGTCAGGCACATGCCATCCGATTCCACCAGACTATTCATTTCCTGCTGAAATCTGAGTCATGTATTATTTGAAACTATGCTCCATGTTCCTAATCCACACCATTAATATATATCAAAGACAAGATATGTATGTGCATTGTCTAGAATTTATCACATTGTCACATTGAACTGGACCAGCTATGCAAATACCTTGGCTACAACAGCTGGGTGAGGCAGGTCTGAAGTCAAGAAATATATGGCTTTTGTTCTCTACTTTCAAATACTTTATTCTGAAATATGCCTTACTGTTTGCTATGCCGTCTTGCTGTCCACGCGTAACAAGTTGCAGTTTGCTAAGTATAGCTTTCGAATTAAACGTATGTCAATGCAACACACATATTGCATGTGCACAACTTCCAGCCTATTTACAGGTCTTTGACTTTGTGCCTGTAAAAGAACAGGTTATTTAAAACAGACAGACGCACACACCTTCCTATCAGCTGCAGAATAGTAAGATTGACTGAGATAAATGACCACATAATCTGTCTTCATGGCATGGGTTGAAAGATAAATATTGCTCAGGATTCTGGACAGAACTCCCTGTTGTGTAAAGCAATGATTCTGAAAGAGTTAATTGGAGTTGTATTAGCTTCACCCAATCTCATCATGTAACACAATCATTGGAGAATCTGGCAGTTTTACACGGGGTCCTGATGGAGACAGATGTGTAATCTCTGGTTCATGATGGTTGGAATTATCCTAAATAGTTAATGTTAATTGTACCCAAGGCTCTCATCAATAAACTACACTTGTTACGCAAGGCAGTGCCTCTTGTCAAAGCTCTCTTGTAGTTTCTGCTCTCCTACTGATAATTAGCACAGAAAGGAGGATACTCATCAGGAGCTGTATAACCTGGTTACTGTTCATTTTAAAAGAGTAGAAAGGAGGATTGGTGGCAACCAGCTACCCAAACACAGATCACCAGTGGCTGGCACCAACACCAAGCTTTCAAAGCTCAATATGACATTCCCTGACCTTCTTTAAATTAGTGTCATTGATTGTTCATATCTGCCTGAAAGGGAAAATTTGCCCTCTGTTAATGTTTTACTCTAAAGATGGCACCACCAATAGAATCCCCTAGGTATTGTGTGCAAACATCAAACTGGATTATGTGCTTAAGTCTCTGAAGTGGACTTAAACCCAGAACCTTCTGAGACAGAGGTGTGTGCTGGCACTGAGCTCCAGAATCTCTTCTGACTTATGTTAGTATTATCATAGAGATCCATTAGTGTAAAAAGCAAAACTACTGCTTTACATGATAAAAGCTAGTGATAAGTAGTATGGGTGCTTTCAGGTTGTATATGCAAGTTGTCCCACAGTGCTCATTGAGATTGAGAGGCCTCATAAGTTTGCTGCAGGCTTAGGGAGATATTTTCACAACTGTGTGTTGACAGTGAATTACTGGTGTTTTAGCAGAAATTTGAAAGGCTCAACAGTAAATGGTTATGAGTTATGACAGCTCCTTGCACACTGTCACTGGTGAAATATTCTGTTTGCTCTGCAGTAAGCAATGAGCCTTGAAATCCGATGATAGCCTTTTAAGTAAGTGCTTTGTACCAAGTTACAGTTAAAAGGGAAGTTGTCAATTTCCTCTCATGGCTCAGTTTGTTGAAGGCAGTGGTTCACTGAGCCATTCAGACTAGATTGAATCCTAAACCTGCGCAGATTTCACTGATCTCAGTCAATGCAGGGGCTGGACAGGTATTCATTCATAAGTGAAGAATAGTCAATTTCATAAGTGAAAAATGGTCAATTAGGTTCAAGAACCTGCTGAACCTACACTCCAATAAGAGGCACTAACTCTAACTAAAGAGAAAAGCAAAATAAATTCTGATTAAAATGGGCTGTTTGTGCCTTTCCGAATTTGCTCACTGTGTTCACACTAAATTGACATCAGAAACAGTAAAATTAGGAAGTGTTTCTTTTGACCAAGTCTCTTTGAATTTATTTCCATACAGTAATTACACTCAGAAGTAGGATGCTTTCCTTTGATTTCTGTGGTCTGTAGCGTTTAGACGAATTCCAAAGTTAACATCAGTCTAAATGTAAGTGGGAAGAGATGTAAATCAGGAAGCTGACTTGCTATTAACTGTTGTACCCTATTACATAAAGTCAATATCTGTCTCAAAGGATGCAAAACAATGAACAATCTTACCCCTAAGCATTAAAAGCAAGGTAGATTGCTATGGAACATTTCTGCAGTTGTTTACACCAGCCACGCATTACTGATGTGAGACTGCAAAACGACATTCAGGCCTGCCACTAGATCATGACAGAATTCATATCCCTGTTGCTGCACAATAAAACATGGAAGGGGTCAGACTGGTCTTTGTCACCAAGCACTGTAAACTAACCATAAAACAAAACCTTTTCAAATGCCAACTATTTTGCAGCTGGGTGGTGGCATTAACTGGTTGTGGTCGTGGTTGTCTAACATTAAATGCTGATGTAAGGATTCACTGGAAAGAGAAAAGAAACCCACTATCATATCTAGCTTGACAGTCTCTCCTTCCAAGTCAGGACTTAGACAGGAGCTTAATTGTTATCTCCAGTCTGTTGTCAGGCTGAGTTTGCCTGAAAGATTCATATTTAAATATTCTAAGAGTGTCTCACTTTTCTCTGCCTCATACATATGGCCCATCTGCCAAGGACTGTGCTTTAAATACCATATTTGCATGGCTGACCTTTCTCTCCCCCACTCTGCCATCAACTCCAGGTCATGCCCATTCACCCAAATCAGCAAGCTGGCAAAAGGTCTTACCTCCTTCTCAACACCTACCCACTGCACCTCCTCCATTCTCTCTAAAACTGTCCGGCATGGTCTGCACCTTCTTTCACTGGGCTTGGAAGCTCCTCATTCACGTGCTTGTATTGGCTGTCTTTAATACAAAGCTTCATTGTTGACCTGCTGTGCAGAGTTTAATTTGGACATCTGGCTGATTTTTCCAGTCATAATCAATCACTTTCACCAAGTTTGTGGTAACTGGGTAGTGGCAACATTGCAATAGAATCGAGCTCATACTTGGCAGAACAGACAGTGGGGCAGTGGCATTAGTTTTTGGTTGCTCCAACAACGAGTTGGCACAGATACAACCAGCCAGAGACCCTCTTTCTATGTGGGAAGATCCTATGGTTCTTTGGTTGCACTTGGCTGAAGGAATTTATATTCCTGTTTGTTTTCTCTATTACTTTTTATTGGGCAATAGTTTGGAACAGTTACTTATGCAACTTTTAGGAGCTTGGAGGAATCTGTCCAGTTTAGATTGACAACAAGCAGTTGCAAGATGGGGACAACCTGTTTTGTTGTGTTCCCAGGTTCTCCAAATTAGAAGGTGAGACATAGCATTGTGAGGTCCTAAAGTTAAATTTCTCAATGCCCTTCAAAGAATGGGGTATGTATTCCCACAATCCAGATTAATGCATGACAGAATGCATAAGATCCTTTGTGTAAATACTGGATTTGCTTGTCCCCGGGTAGATGATGATATAAATGCTGCCTCGTGGATGACTGCACCTAGCCCTTGGAATCAGGGATAGTGACCCCACTATAAATTGCAAGACCAATAGCTGAAGAATGCATCAGTGAAGAACATGCTTCTATCAGAGTTGTAATTCAGATGAGTACTGAGGTCTTAAAAGAGACACTTCCATTATCTTAGATACATTCATAAAGTGTTGGAAAAAGTCAGTGGGTTTGGCAGCATCTGTGGAGAGAGAAACAGAGTTAACGTTTCAAGTCCGATATGACTCTTTGGAACTTTCACTAAATTGTTGGACCAGAAGAAGCTCTACAATTATCCTTGCCAACTAATCAATTTTGATCTTTTTGATTTAGAGATGCTGAAGCCAGATATGGGTCTCCTTTCGCTACTCCATCTGAAGTTAATAGATTCGGTTCTTGGACAATGGGTATTTGATGGAAGACAATCCCGAGACCTTGATGGACGGTTTTATTGCCAAAGGCCTATGTGTGCAGTGTTCCTGAAATATCACTAGATGGCAGTATCTCCACTGAGCTGAGAACTCAGGTAAAGCAATAATCAGAATTTAAACCCCAAAGTGTAACATTTACACCTGTTAAGTTTATGCTTTGATGATTCAGGCTATTCAAAAAGAGACCAACAAGTTTCCCAGTAAATTTGAGACAAAAACCTGGGCTATTTGTTTTCACTGTCAGGTGTGGCTATTTTTATTTGAACAATTATGCTGCCTACAGTTTTGAACACCTGATGCTATAAAGTGTTATGGATTGCAACTAAAACTGTCAGCCCACTAGTCTCTTTCACCCTATGCCCCAGATTGCAGAGAGTGGAAATCTCCTTCATTTCTCCTTTGGCTGAATCTAGGTTGGTTCGAATGGAGCAGCTTGTATTTATGTATTGACTTTAGGATGGCGCAGAACACTTTATAGCCAATCGAGTACTTCAGAAATGTAGTTACTTTTGTAATGTTGGAAAGCCAGCAGCCAATTTGTGCCCAGCATGCTCTGACAATGAGCAATGTGCTAATGATCAGATAACCTGATGTTAGCTGGGACACATAGGAGAATTCTTGCTTTTTTAATAAAAAAAATACTGCTATGCAATGTTTTATGTCCACCTGTCAGGGTAGATGGAGTCCTGTCAAAATGATGCCATCTTCAGCAGCACACAGCACTATCAAGACTGTACTGTCAGTCTGTGTTATGTATTTACACCACACATTCTGACACAGATGAAAGAGCCACAGCTGTGACCTACAGCATAACAGTCTAAACATCTTTGTCATATGCTTCAGCTGCCTTGGAAATACAAAGTTCTGGGTTTATATTTCACTCCAGGAATTAATCCCAACTGTAAAGTTGACTAACATACTGAGAGTGTGCTGCACTGTTTGAGGTGCTGCCTTTTGGATGAGATGTCAATTCAAGACCCTCATCTTCTCACTCAGGTTGATGTAAAATACCCCACTGCACTAATTTGAAGAACAACAGGAGAGCTTTACCTCAATGAACATTATTAAACAGTCTATCTGATTATCATATTATTATTTGTGGGAACTTGCTGTGTGCAAATTTGCTGTGCTGTTTCTGACATCGCAACAATGATAACACTTCAAAAGTACTTAACTATTTGCAAAGCAGTTGAGACGTCTGGCGCTTGTTAAAAGTGCTATATAAAAGTAAGTCTTTCTTTTAATGGTGAGTGCTAAACAGTTTGCCCCAGTGAAAGGGCGTGTCTCTGGGCAAAAGGGCCGCTTTCATTGGATGAAGGCTAATTGTCACTGGGCATCACTTTTTGAGGGACTGGGTGAGAGATTAAAGTCGTCGAGTAGGAGATTGATTGTCATTTAGAGAAAGATTGGGAATCACTGCCTATTCCTGGGAGTTGAATTGAATAAATGTGAATGCCACTTTAAGGGCTGATGCCACCTCTGAGTGTTGTTGGATGTCAAGGGGCTGGAAGCCGGTATCTCTGGTGAGGGATTGGCTTTGACTAGGCGCAGTGGTATTGCTAGACGATGGTGCAAACCACAGAGCTAAACTCAGATGCTTCCTAACACTGTGAGTAAAGCCTGAAAGATTATATGCACCTCTGATCCTAAGAGACTTACTTGTCCTCAGACACCAGAGTATTGCTGGTGAGTTTTAATCTGCTTTTCAAGAGCTTTTCAAAAGCACCTCAGCAAGACCTAACCAGTTAAATACATCATCTGTTGTGCAGAAAATATCACCACAGGTCTCAGAGGCAAAAAGGCAGCATTTGAACAGCTGATCACTCCTTCCATCTTTAAACTGACCAAAGCTTAATAATGATTCCCTCTGTGTGTTCACCTGTGATAGCTTCAGTCTACCTGCTAGAATCCTTGCAGCTTTATTCATTGAGGTCATTAATGTGGATGTATTTAAGGGGCTCCAGGATGGGGTGGGGGTGCATTTGCGGTGCAATGGTAGTGTCCCTATCCCTGAACTGGGAGGCCCAAGTTCAAGTCCCATCTGGTCCAGAGGTGTGTAATAAAATAGCTGAACAGGTTGATTAGAAAAATAGGTTAAATAAAAATAAAGTAAGGAGCACCCAGATGCACAGATGAGGGAGAAAGAGATACAAGGATATGCTGAAAGGTGGAGGCGATATGTGAGGATCATGAAAGCCAGTATGAACCTATTGGGCCCAATGGTCTGTAAAATCAATATTCACTTCTAGCAGTCTCTGTCTTTGAACAGCAGAGGAGAAAATGTGCAGATTTACAGATAGTAAGTTCCTGTTAGCCTGAATCCCCAATCACTGACTTTAATTAAAACTTGAGGGTTGACCTCCTGCAGCTACCCTGAACAGTAGTTCAAGCAGCGTTTCAACCCAATAATCTCAGGAAGGCTAGTGTGGAGTAACAGAAACATCACATATTCCTACCATGTATTAAGACTTGGAGAGATAGGAACACTGTGGGTGGTTCATTCTGATTTGGAAAGTATTGCCATTCGTTCAATGTTGCTGGGTCAAAATCCTGGAACTCTCTCCTAACAACATTGTGTGTCTACCTTCACCAAACTGACTGCAGCTCAAGAAGGCAACTCACTTCCACCTTCTCAAGGAGGACTTGGAAAGGGCTATAAATACTGGCCCAGCCAGCACTGCTCACACTCCATGAATAATTACAACATATATTCCAGGATTTAACAGGATGAGGAGAGGCTAACATGGCCAATTTAGAGAGATTTGGCACAACCTCTTCATTTCCCTGTGATTAGACCCTGATTTCAACAACAACGATAACTTGCATTTACATAGCACCTTTCATGTAACAAAATATCCTGAGGCAGTGCACAGGAACTTCTTCAAACAACATTTGACATGGAGCTGTGTAGGAAGATGGGGACAAGTGACTGAAAACTTGGCTGGAGAATGGGTTAACGGAAGGTCTTAAAGGAGTACGGAGAGAGATATAGGGAGGGGATTCTAGAGCTACGGGCCTAGGCATCTGAAGGTGTGGCCACCAATGCAACAGGGATGTAAATGGGGGATATGCAAAAGACCAGAATGTGAGGAGTGCACAGATTTTGGAGGATTGCATTGGAAAAACATCTGAAGAGATGTAGAACAGGCTACCAATTTGCTGTCACCTGTTTTACACCATCAAGAAAGTCAGGATCTACCCTGGTTTGTTAAAACAGTTGAGTCTGGAACAATCAATTCTGTGACACTGCTGTATGTTGAGATTCATAGGAGATTACTCAGATTTCACAGACACTTGTCAAATGGCATTTTCCTTGCAAAATGTCAGACTGTCAGATAGCCTAAGCGTTTGACAGATATGTCAGAAAGCCTGTTCTGAGCACAAGACTGATCCCTGCCCAAGAGTGTGCATTTCTGACAGAATGTTCTGAGTCCTGTCACCATAAAACAAAACAAAGTGATTAAAAATCAATAGATGTGAAATTAATGTGAATATATTGGCAGACATGAGACCAGCTTGAGTCGCCATCATTAAAAGGCCATTGCTTGTATTAATACCGTTCTGTGATGGAGAGATTTGTATTGTACTACAAAGTGAATGCGGAAATAATTTTACAGTTGGTAGTGCTTTGAGCCAGAAGCTTATAGATTCAAGCCCCACGCCGGAGAACGGACACAGAATCTAGGCTGTAGTCAGCCGTCTTTGGGATGAGACATTCTAGTGGTACAGGCAGAAAATAAAGATCCCATTTAGGTCAGGAACCTATCCAGGTACATTGGGTCATTTCCTTTCCTCAACTAATGCCATAAAAACTGAATTAACTGGCCATTTATTACATAATTTACAAGGGTTTGTTGTCTACAAATTGACTGCTCTGTCTGCCTAGCAACAACAATGGTTTTGCATCGCAAATAATTTATTTGTTGTGAAGCAGTGGGACACTGAGAATGTGAGAAGAAATGATAATTTCTTTTTAAAACACTCTGGGTTTTTATAAATTGCTCAATGCTTTGATTCCCTTGGGCGTTCACAGATTTGTTTTTTGAATCATAGTCTTATTTTTTTCAGAGTGTAGGAATTGTTGTCTCCCTCTCTCTAGCCACACTGCCTGACCCCTGCCATATTAGCTTATGATATCAGTGTTTCTTTTGTGCATGCTGTCACTGCTTCTGAAGCTTCAAGTGCGAGTCCTGCTACTTTTTGGCTGTGGAAGGAGTTTTTGCGATAGTTCAAACAAGTCAATAATCAGACTGTTAATCATTCCCACTGTTTGACAAAGTGGGGAAGATTTGAATAAACCACTTTGGGCTGAATCTTACATTTTGTTTTTGGCTAAATTTTAGTTGCATTGGGTTTTTTGGAATGATTCTCGCCATGTCACTTAGTGAGATTTCATGCCATCTCTTACCAAACTCACCTCATTAACAACCTACCCCAGCGTTATGGCGTCTGCCTCATTCAATTGTAGCCCCATCTTACCGTGCGCTGTTCCTGGAACAACTCTCCACTCAGCAGATATTCACCCAAAGACTGGCACCCTTACATCCGCACTGTCTTCCAAAGCTCCCATCATGCACTCCGACAAGCACTGTCAGTGTAGAGCTGCCCATGCAGGGTTCCTGACATTTGCCCAGAATTTGGCCAACAAAAGCAACTAGGCACCCTGCTTTACAGGCAGGGATCTAGAGGTCCAGCTGGACAAAGTGGTACAAATGCAGGTTGTCCTCTTCTCCAACGACTAGCAATGGAGGCCACCACACCAGATCATGCCAATCTCGTCCAAGGTCAGTGCGGTCTCAGCTGTCTGGGGGAACGTCCAGCACAGTAGGAAGAAGGTCAATGAACTCCTCCACTGCGCCATTGTAAACGCCACCGTCTTCTCTCTGATAACTCACACTCACTGTATCTCGGCTTCTGTACCAACCTCCCACCAAGGCTCCTGCTCTACCACTCTCACTATTGCCTGCAACATCTTCCCCTAACCCTGAATGCCCTCTCCTACTCACTCACTCACTCACAAAGGTTACAGCTGTGCTTCCCTTAATAGCTGCCCCTCTCTCATTCCAGGAGAGAAAAAGCAACAATAGGACAGAAAGACGCAAGTTGGTTGGTGTACTGCCGTGTATTCAGTTCCTCACTCCTGACTCTAACTGCCCCTTGGCTGACTGAGTGTGTCCAAGCTCCTGGACTGGTGTCAGAGGCTGCTCTTGACTTACTGTACCAGGACCCCCTGACCAAAGGATAGCTCCCTTCATTTCTCTGAGAACTAATGACAACCTTGACAATCTTCCTTCCTTTGTGTTTGTACTAAATGGCAAGACAGCAGTAATGTGAGTCTGGTATCT
>NC_063362.1:24328192-24337422 GCF_021869965.1 Rhincodon typus
CAGGCTGAAGGGAAGAAGGTCAAAAAGGTAAGGCAAGGCAGCATGGCTGTGACCATTCAGGAGGGTTCAGTATGAGTGGGCACCATGACATGGGACAAAGAGCCTGGAGATACAACCTGATCCTGTCTACGAGCTGGCTCCTTACTGCAGCATTACAGTGATAGTTACAAGTACAGCCTGAGGTGCAGTACTGAAGTACAGAAGCATCCTGTAAGCGCATTGGAGATGTGCCATGAGGATCCTTAGATGCTGGCACATATTGGATGTGGATATGGAGTGCATGTGGCTAATACCCATGGAATATGACCTGAGATGTTGGTTACTAGTGTCCAACATGGAGGTCCTGCAGAACAAGCAGCGAGCCGAAGTCACCAGGTACCTGCTCTGACTCACTTCCACGTCAAGAATTCTTGACGTTTAGCTTATTTGACATGTTTGGTGAAATAGGAAGGTGAATGAGGTGAATTAGGCCATTAATAAGGTGCTCAACAAGCTAATAATGCCCCTAATTGGGAACTCATCACTGCCTAGCAGGAATCTTGCCTCTCCACTCAGCAAATGCAAAAAGCATGCAGTGAAATGTTCCCAACATCAAGATAGCCACAGCCCCCATCACTCAGACTGTATCAGATTCCACCCTTCTTTTATTCATTTTCTATCCATTCATAAATTTGACATTGAGCAAAATGATTCAACAGGTTTCTATTTCAGGCTCCCAGCAGGTGTCAGCGTCAGGGGAGATGCAGAACAGGAGACATGCACGTCAGGGGAGATGCAGGACAGGGGAGATGCAGGTCAGGCAAGGTCCGGGACAGGCGAGATTCAGGTCAGGGGAGATTCTGGTCAGGGGAAACTCTGGTCTGGTTGTAGAGTGTACACACTGTGATGGGCCTGTAGATAAATGAAGTGTCATGGTGCTTTCAAATCTAACTACTTGTAACCTCAGTCTTGTGCAGTGGAGAAAGAGATGTGCAGTTTTAAAGATTGGAACCTTATCATCTTAAGTTGATCTAAACCCATGTGCTCAGACTTCAATTAAAACTCATGAATCCAGTTGTTGCAGCTACAAATGTCCCTGCCCCAAAACTGGATATCAATTCCTACCCAGTAATCATAGGAACACCAATATGAAGGAATTAGTAACTGCAGCTTTGCCTAAAAACAAAGCAGAACAATGTGTAATGACTTTGAAAGGGTAGAGTACTAGAGGTAGTTCCAGGATTTCACATGGAAAGAACAGGCTAACACCAGAGATATAATATCGTCTTTCATTCTCCTGCTGCTGTGATTTCAACAACAACAACTTGTATTTATATAGCATTCTTAATTTAGAACATCCACAGTTATTTCACAGGTTACCAAACAAGAATTAAGAAAATATTAAGACTGGTGACCATAAGCTTGGTCAAAGAGATAGATTTTAAGGAATGCCTTAAAGGAGAGGACAAGTGTGGAAACGTTTAAGGGGGTAGAAGCCAAAACTTAGGGGCCTGGGGAGCTAAAGGCTAGGCTGCCAATATTAGAGTGATGTGATTTGGGGATGCTGAAGAGGTCAGATGGGAGAGTCAAGGAATCTCAGCGGATTTTAGTGGAAATAAAATGTAACATCTATTGCTGACTCGTCATTTTGTGTTTTAGATTATCAGAAAAAAGTCGAGATCTACCCCAGTATATTGAAACAGTTGGATTGAGAGATTCTCAGCTGTGCCCCTGCATGTCACACTTCAGCACAGTGGAATTAACAGTTGGTTCTCAAAAACTTTTGGGATTCATTGGGGATTACTCAGCTTTCATAGTCATTTCTCAAATGGCATTTCTGTTAAAAAATGTCAGGCTGTCAGTAGCCTAAGTATAGGATGGAAAAAATATTCATGTAGAGCATAAATACCAGATTCTTCAGATACTGAAGTCATCCATGCAGATATGCAGCAAGACTAGGAAAATATCCAGGTTTGGGCTGACAAGTGGCAAGTCATATTTGCATTTTATAAGTGCCATGCAATGACCATCTCCAACAAGATAGAATCAAACCATCACTCATTGATATTCAATGGCATCACCATTACTGAATCTGGGATTATCAACATCCTGAGGTTACCATTAAGCAAGAGCTGAACTGGACTGGTCATATAAAGTACTTTGGCTACAAGAGCAGGTCAGAGGCTAGGAATCATGCAGTAAGTAATTCACTCCCTGCCTTAAGGCACAAGTCAGGAGTGTGATGGAATACTCCCCACTTGCCTGGATGAGTGCAGCCCCAACAACACTCAAGAAGCTTAACACCATCCAGGACAAAGCAAACCCCTTGATTGGCACCACATCGACAAATATTCAGTCCCTCAGCCATCGACACTCAGTAGCAGCAGTGGGTACCATCTACAAATTGCACTGCAGAAATTCACAAAGATTCTTCAGACAGCAATTTCCAAACCCACGACCTCTCCACCTAGAAGGACATGGGACAGCAGATACATCGGAACACCACCAACTGCAAATTCCCCTCCAAGCCACTCACCATCCTGACTCGGAAATATATCATCGTTTCTGCACTGTTGCTGAGTCAAACTCCTGGAATTCCCTGTCTAATGGCATTTTGGGTCAATCTCAGCACTTTAAGAGGGCGATTTAAGAGGGCAGCTCACTACCACCTTCTCAAGGGCAGCTTTAGACAGGCAATAAATGCTGGGCCAGCCAGTGATGCCCATGTCCCAAGAGTGAATAAGAAAATAAACCTATGGGCCTGTTGGAGTGACTTATTTCTATTTCTTTATAAATTCTACAATATAAACACTATAATTTACAGGAATAATGTGAGCTATTGAAAACAAAAAATGCTGGAAATCACAGCAGGTCAGGTGGCAGCTATGGATAGAGAGCAAGCTAACATTTTGAGTCCAGATGACTCTTCATCAAAGGTGATGTGAAGTGGGCTATTGCTGCCACCTCAGCACCTACCAAATGATTGACTGATATAGTTCTGGTCCAGAGCCTGGGAGCTCCCCTGGGGAGTGTCTGCGTGTGGGCAGTATGAGTAAGCCTTCTAGTCTTCTAACCTCTCCTGCCCCTTCCACCGCAGAGTTAAAATACAACTCATCTTCTGCCCTAGCTTTCTTTGTGAGATTGCTAAAGCATTGTGTAAGCGCAGCAAATCTCTTTTTATTCCATTCTGCCCAGCAACACTCTTCAGTAACTCAACCGGTAAATACAATCGAGGGAGGTCACACTTGGACGACTAGACAAAAAGAAAATACTTATTTTCTCTGCCCAGTGGCCCAATGTGGGGAGGAATCCATGGGAACAGGATAAGGCCATTCAATTCCTTGAGGCTGTTCTGCCATTTAATCAGGTCATGACCTGATCTGTACCTCATCCTCATTTACCTGCTGATGGGCAACAGCGCAGGGTTCTATGTGATGTGTTTCAATGTAAATTGTGCTCAATTACTCATAACTGAACAAAAACAGGTTCATGGAACGTTTTATTCTAGACATAATATTCTGAATTGCAGCTTCAAAGTAATGCATTGAATTGCCTTCCACAGTTTTGCCTGCCATTGTAAAACATTATGTTTGTTTGAAGCAAAGTAAGTGCAGCAGAATGTTTACTGTTCTCTTAGATGTCTGCATTGCAAGCTTAACTAACTGGCATTTATGTCTAATCCAGTTTTAGTTGCTGAAGACATCTGCAATTTATGTCATAGCTGATTTCAGAGCATAAGAAACATCTTAAGAGTTCACTTTATTCAATTCACATGTTTCGTCTGTCTGTATGTGTGTGTTGATTGAATGTGCTAGTTTCAGTGCTGTATCAAGTCACTGTTGTGTCTTCATTGAGTGGAAGAGCACAGAAGGGATATTCCACCCATCATACCTGTGTTAGCTCTTTGGGGGAGGTATCCAATTATTGCAACTGTCCTTTCTTTCCTGATTGCTCTGTAAATCTTTCGAAGTATAAGTTCAGCTCCTTTTTAAAATTACTATTGATTCTCCTTCCTCTAACCTATCAGATAATTCATAAGAACTCTCAGAATTTCTCCAAATATCCCTTCCGGTTCTTTTGTCATTTTATCTTAAATCTGTGTCCCCTCATTACTGACCCTTCTCTATTGAATTTCCCCCTTTTTAACTTCTGTGCTGTGGAGAACAATCCCAGTTTCTCTCAGATTCTCTTCATTACTGAAGTCCCTCATTCTTGGTACCATTCTGGTATATCTTCACTGCACCCTCTCCTAGGCCTTGCCATCTTCCTAAATGGTGGTGCCCAGAATTGGATACAATATGCTAGTGTCCTGAAGGCTCATTGCTGGGGTGAAAGCTTTCAGCTCCAAGCAGCCCTCCACATTGTATAAGCCCGTACAGGATGCTGTAATACATTAATCAAACATGGATAACGTTACAGGCTCAATTTTGTTCTCATCCGAATTTCCACACACACAAGCATCTAGAATATCAATGGGAGTTACTACATAGTGTCATGTCAAGGGATCATAACCCCAAATTATTTAGAGATATTGAACTTTTAAGTACATCATGTAGCTTAAAACAAAAGATACACAAGCCAAAAGGTGACTGAGAATGTAATTTCAGCAGCTGTCTAAAATCCCTGTGTGGGCCTTACCTAGTCCTAATAAGGAATGAAACACCAGAAAAGCAGTGGTTTTTGAACAGTAGTATTTCAAAGGCAAGATGTCAGTCAAAAAGTGTACTGTGATTTCCAGTGAGTTGTGTCTCAAATAGAGGACATGTTGAGTTTAAAGAAAGGCACTTCTGGGTAAAAGAAGTTTGTGTTTTATGCTTCCTGGAATACACTAGAAAGGGGTTCAGAGCCTCTGGTCTATGTGTGTTAGTGTGCTAGAGAGCTGGTGTGGTAGTGTACTAACTAGTGGTTCAACTTCCACTGTGCTAAAGTGCGCTGTGCAGGGACACAGCTGAGAATTTCCACTTCACGACCCTGCGTGTGCAGGTTTAAAAAAAAACTATCTCTCTGATTGTAAAAACAATCCATTGTTGAATGAAATTGAATAAACTCCTTTCAGTTAACTTCAGAACTGGGAATCTCCAAAAAAAATCACTCAACTGCCAAGTCAGCACTACTGGAATCGCCCCGAATAACAGCTGCAACATTTCACAATCTATTTGTCATAGACAAACCAAAGATTAATTTGTTTATTCCTTATTTAAACTTCTACTTTTCAGACTCACCTCTTATTTCTAATCTCTGTGCCTACGTGTTGTGTTTTTATGATCTTTTCTCATGTTTTAATCATGAATAAATTCACTATTTCCTGAACTCAAGAAATATCAGTTAAGTGAGTTCCTTTTAAAACAGAAGTATATTTGGGCTGGTAAAAGATATCCACAAAGGATGGTGCTGTTTTGAATTAACCTTACAACTAAGGAGGAAGTTGAGTGAGGAAAGGGATCCAATTCATTCCTCTTCACCTGAAAGGATAATCACTGAGGGCTATCCCATTCAGATTCTTAATTAATCCCTCACCTGGGGAGCAGTAATATCAATGAGGATTAGGAGTAAGATTCCTGCCCAGTGTTTTCCTCCTTTAATTCATTGATGCAGAGCATTGGTGCTCTCTGGACTTACTAAGAATGGGATGTGATATTTTAAGTGACCATGACCAATCCAGAGACTACAACCTCCAGGGCTAAGCAAGGTAAGAAAGAGATTAAAGCCGTGTGAAAGGTAGGAGTGTACTCTTTTAACTTGGAAAAAGCTGGAATTTATTCCTCCTCTCATCAAGCTCATTTTGCACTTTTGAGGAAGGCCAATGTATTTCTGTCCATTCAACACTGATGGACCCTATTCATTTGTCACCTTTAGGTGAGACCCTCATTGTAGAAAAATCATAAATTTAATATTGTTTTAATCCATTCATGGAATGTGGGCATCATTGGCTCGGTCATCATGTATTACCCGTCCCTCATTGCCCTCAGGAAGATGGTCGTGACCTTCTTCTTGAACCATAACAGGCCTTGGTGCAGACCAGTGCTGTCAGGTAGTTTCACAATTTTAGTTCAATGACAGTGAAGGAACAGTGATACATTTCTAAATCAGAATGTTGTGAGACTTGGTGGGGAACTTACTGGTGGTGCTGTTCCCAGTTTGATGATGTTGAGCTTCTATTCTTCCATCTGGAGGGTGGTGGAACTGTAGGAGTGTGCACAGGGAGAAGGTAAAACCAGACTGAAACATCTTACTGCTCAGTACTTCATGTTTGTCAGTGACCAGCTGCAGAGACTATTGGCAGACATCAGACAACAGGTCAGACACTATTGGAAGTAAAGTCAATTGGTATGAAACTGAGGTGAAAATGTCATGGGAATAAGTTCTAGAAAAGTATTCCAAGTCACTTGGAAAAAATTGAGAGTCTGCGGCAGGTAAAAACTCCCAACACAGAAGACAATTTCACAAGCTGTCATTGTTTTGTCTTGAGAAATTTTATTAATTGCACTAATATATGATTTCAAACAGTGTTGAATTTTACCATTGATACGTTCACTAGAAAATTGTAAATTAAATATTTTAAAACACATTCATCAATGCAGGTTTCAAAAGATGGAGTGTTACAAAGTGCAGTCTTCTAAACCTAGGGAATGCAAAATACAGCTGATGAATATCTGTTGTAACATCACAAAACACTGGAAAATACACCTCAAATGTAGATTTCACCTGAAGAGGAGTCTCATGCTGTCATTCAAGAGCCCAGCAGTGAGAGCCGCTGTGTGCTCACCAACCTTTGAGGAAAGACCGTGAATGCTATTCTCCTGCAGGTACCTGTTTAGACAATGTTTGGGTTATCAGAAAGGAATTGTACTGCTGGCTCCATGCTCTGGCCAGGCAAGATTGGCACAACCAAAACTCTGCTAAGTTTGGTTACAGTTTTTATGTTGTAGAGAGTCTGACAAGAGTGGTTTTAATTTGTCAGCAATAAACACTTCACAAACTGACCACCTTTGAACTTGACCTAAGTTCTTTACAGCAGCATCGACGTTGTCTACATGGACTTTAGTAAAACCTTTGATAAGGTTCCACATGGTATACTGTTTAGTAAAGTTAGATCATATGGGATTCAGGGAGAGCTTGCTGATTGGATACAAAATTGGCTTGATGGTAGGAGACAGAGGTTGGTGGAGGGTTGTTCGTCATGCTGGAGGCCTGTGACTAATAGTGTTCCACAGGGATCGGTGCTGGATCCACTTTCGTTTGTCATTTATATAAATGATTTGGTTGAGAATTTAGAAGGCATGGTTAGTAAGTTATAGTCTGAACAGGGTTATCTAAGATTACAAAGGGATTAGATCAATTGGGCCAATGGGGCTGAGGAATGGCATATGGAGGTTAATTTGGAAAAATGTGAGGTGTTGCATTTTGGTAAAATAAACAAGGGTAAAATTTATACAGTTAATCGTAGGGCCCCGGGGTAGTGTTGTCAAACAGAAAGACCTAGGGGTTCCAACACATGGTCCTTTGAAAGTTGCATCACAGGTAGACAGGGTGGTAAAGAAGGCATTTAGCACGCTTCCCTTCATTGCTCAGACCATTGATATGAATTGATATGTTGAGGTCGTACAGGACATTGGTGAGGCCACTTTTGGAGTACTGTGTACAATGCTGGTCAGCCTGGTTTAGGAAGGATATTATTAAATTGAAGAGGGTTCAGAAAAGATTTACCAAAATATTGTTGGAGGGTTTGAGTATAAGGAGGAGCTGGATAGGCTGGGAGTTTTGTCACTGGAACGTAGGAAGTTGAGCTGTGACCTATAGAGCTTTATAAAATCATGAGGGACATAGATAAGATGAATAGCAAATGTCCTTTCCCTTGGGTAGGGGAGTCAAAATCTAGGGAATATATTTTTAAAGTGAGAGGAGAAGGAGTTAAAAGCGACCTGAGGGGCAACTTTTTCACACAGAGGGTGATTCTTATATGGAATGAACTGCAGGGTAAGAGATAGATGCAGGTACAGTTACAATATGTAAAAGACATTTGGATAGGTACACAAATATAGAAGGTTTAGAGGAATATGGGCCAGATGCAGGCAAGCGTGACTAATTCAGTGTGTGAAACTTGGTCGGCATAGACATGTAGGACCAAAGGGTCTGTTTCCATGCTGTATGACTATAAAGCATTCACAATGGAGCAGATTAGGTCTCCTTGTACTGTAACATCCTTATGTTCAATAATACAAAGCCAGAAATCTGTTTCTCTTTTCTTCTATTCTCATTTTCAAAGTTTGGACCATGGATTTCCATTGGATTGGTCCACACTTATTACCAAAGTACAGCAAAGGTCTGCCATTGTCTTCAGCTGACCAAGAAACTCCTGCACTCTTACTGTCTTCCATCAGATATATTGGATGGATTTACAATTGATAATCATCTGTTTGACCAAGTCACAAATGTACTTTCCATGGCCAATAAATGCTTATATGGGACTCTAACCCAAACCTTCTGGTACAAAGGCTACCGCTATACGATAAGGTCTTCTGTAAAAAAACTATCACTCTCTCTATTTATATACGTAAATAATATATTTATATGCATGCATATAAAATGACCATCTCACCCCTTTCATTTCTCAGTCTGATTTGCAAATGAAAGGTAGAGTGTAGGATGGCCCATCTGTCACTGCCACTCCTGAGAGTGGAGACCTAATTTAGTTTGATTCGTCTGCTTCATATTCCTTTTACAGAGAGTAGGGCTTTGTGAGCAGGAGAGGAGTGACCCTAAGCATAGAGCAGAAGCTCCTTGCAAGTTTCAAACTATAATTATTTCATCATATTATTGATGTACAAATGGCTTTGCGATACAGCAGTGCCAGCAAATAAAGAAAACTGTGGCACTGAGCTCCTGGTTCATGGTATTGGTTAGAGAAGCTGAGCACTGAGGAAAACATATGAAAGTTAATTCCATCTGGTAAGCGTTCCAGGTGGAAGTTGGACTCTGAGATGTTTAGCTTAATATATTCCAAATGGAAGCTGACAAAACCTTGTTTAGAGCACATCTTCTGTCTTTGTTCAGAGAAAATGAAGGTCCTTGGTAATTGAATCAGAGATAGTAGGAACTGCAGATGCTGGAGAATCCGAGACAACAAGGTGCAGGGCTGGATGAACACAGCAGGCCAAGCAGCATCATAGGAGCAGAGAGGCTGACGTTTCGGGCCTAGACCCTTCATCAGAAAAGGGGGAGGGGAAGGGGGTTTTGAAATAAATAGGGAG
>NC_063362.1:24342422-24390476 GCF_021869965.1 Rhincodon typus
GAGACAGATTCTGGTCAAGGCCTCACACCTACAGTTCAGTGTCTGACCTGAGATGTCACCTTTTGGATATTCCTATCGCTCTGCCTGTTTGAAGTTTGGAAAGTTAGACAGACACTGATGAAACCTTAAATTATCTTGGGGCAGTGACTTGAAACAGATTCTGGAATTTGCATCTTTATCAATTGAAACTTACATCTTTTTAACAGAGTTCTCCATATCCTGCTTCCGCAGTTACTAGAATGCAGCAATGTACAAATGATTAAAAATTCAACAGGAGGCAATCAGTCAGCCATTTTAGTTTTGTTCACTCCATTCACACCAGTTGTCTGATCCTTTGATCTCTCTGCCCTTCATTCTCCCTGCCTATAAACTCTGTGTCTGTGTGCTCTCCTCTCACTGCAGCTGATGAAAGGGCTGCACTTCGAAAGTTTGTGATTTCAAATAAACCTGTTGGACTATAACCTGGTGTTGTGTGATTGTTGACTTAATCTAATAGTGACCTCTTGCAGAAATCTGAGAGGCAGTGCAAAGGAATCCACAAGCAGAGTAGTTTCATCTAACAGGCTGATGGAGACTTCTACAGTGACAGCCACCTTTTGGATAGATGAGAAAGGGAATCAGACATATCAATACACCAACAGAAAACAATATGAAACAGCTTCAGAATCTACTTCCATACGAAGTTAGGATATTCAGCAGAGGTTTATGCTCTGTACCCCTGAAGTATTTACACTCGAGTCTGGAATGACAGTCTTTCTGGCAGTGTAAGTATAAAGGGGAAAAAGACTCCCTTCGCTTCAGGAAGGGCAGTGTAATCTTCTGCTCTGAAATAGGGTGATAATTCGTGAGCAACAAACTGCACCATGAAATGCTTATTTATGCAATAAATCGTATCATTCATGACAGCGCACTGAAATGGTGCTAGCTTGCAGTGCCTTTTGGTGGCACATTCATAACCAGTTTTGGTGATAACATGATATTGGTACACACTGATACCATGCTGTTGGTTAATCTCAAATCTGTAGATGAAGTTTTTGATTGCAGCTATATCAGTGGTCTTGTCCTTCCTGCTCATCGTGCTGCAAACATTCCACGTGTCTTCTCTAGCATTGTACTTGAGAAGCTGATAGTAGAAGGTACCCCTGGTCACGTAAATCTCACCATTGCACACTGTAGCTTTGTATGTCATAGAAAAGGTTCCTTGTGGTAGTGGTGCAATGAAGATCCATCTGTCTGTTCTAGGATCATACCTCTCTACTGTAGAAAGGCACTCTCCTCCAATTGCATAAAGATACCCATCCAAAGCCACAAGCTTACAATTGGGCCTGGCCTGATTGAGTGGACATATCTCACTCCAAATGTTTGTCACTGGATTGTAACAGAATACCTTATTGGAAAGTTTGATTTCCTTGCCAGATCTCTGACAACCAGCCACAACAAAAAGATAATTGTACATGGTGCACAATGCACAATCTTTGGAGATTGATTCAACGGCTATATTAACTAATGGATACCAAGAATCATGCTCTTCCTTGTAATAGTAAAGTGTGTGCTTGGTTTGAGGAGGTTTTGGTGGCCTGACACTGGTTTGATCTTCTGTGTTGGGTTGAACTATGGTCTTAGCCCAGTAATTCTCTTGAACATCTACACTGGCTACCATTAAATATGTTCTGCCATTCATCCTTCTCATCAGGATCAATTCTCTCTCATCGGCTTTTAATTGACCATAAATGTTTGGGTTTTTCAAAACTTGTAAGTAATTGTCACTCATGACTTGATAAGCAGCATCCTGCAGGTCCTTTAAATTGTGTTTCTTTGCAACACACAAAATCTCATAACAATTCTCCAGAGCCAAGCGGCATTTCATGACTTCAACAGTTGATTGATTGTTCAAAGGGATGTGAATAAAATTAGCTCTGGCAATAACTTCCACAGGTGTTTCCTTGCTGAGGTCTGATTGGGACAAATACAATGAATCTACCAGTGAGCCCAAAGAACTGGAGCGGAGGTCATCAACAGAAGGAGCTCTAGAGTTCAGTTCATTAGAGTGACCTTTCTCCCAGCACTCCCTTGTCTCTGAGTCAAATTCAATTAAAAATGCTGGGGTCTCTGCAATTGCTGAAATACTATCTTTCCTGAGGACAGTTCTTCCCTCCTTTATAGTTGTGATGGCAGACTTGATTGAACAGCAAGGTGCCTCAGAAGAAATGTCAGAAGCCTCTGGATGCTCAGAAGGACTGAAGTCAGATTCAGAGGAATTGACTACTTTTGTTTGGACAGTCAGGCTCTGACAGAACATTATGTTATCCTGAGTTGCGCCTGTGGGGCACACGTTGAGCTGGTGTCTCCTCTGGCACTGGGAAGCTGGTGTCTTGAGGTGGTCCACATCAAGGGAAGCTGGTTCTTTTATAATTTGAGTAGCAGAACAGCTGTTACTTCTGTCCCCATATGCTTTCCACTCAGTTTCCATTTCTGAAGTTGAAATTATCTTGTGATCAGATAGATTCACTTCCCCACATAACTGTGAAACCTTTAGCCCAGCTTCCGATCCATTGCCAATTTTGACTCTTTCATGTTTGTCTTGACATGTGGGGGAAACATGGAGAGCGCTAGATCTTCCAATTCTGCTGTCAGGGTGTAACTCACAGGCACTAGAGGGATTCTCTTCTTCTCTGGAACCCCCTGCTGTGCCCTGCCTGAAGGTGACATTCTTATGCATCTGATTTTCGGGGAGTTCAGAAGGCTGATTTTCCACGGCTTTCTCTGGCGTGTCACTAATCAGATCAGAGGGAGGCGAAGTGTGAGGATCACGGGGCTTCTCAATAAGACTTGCAGACAGATTTCCTTTCTGTGTGCCGTTGTCAGCACTCAGTACGTCAAAGAAGATGTGATTCTGAGGCTCCCCGTTGATACGAACATCTAGTTCTCGATTACAAGATGTTGGAGAGTTGGTATTTATGAACCGATTCTGTTTCGCGTCTGTTGTGTCGCCTTCACAGCTTATTCCGCTAGCCCATGCCCATGCTGAGCTTGTGTTGGTGAGGTTGGGTCGGTCATATTCCTCAGCTGGGTAGCTGGTGTCGACGCACTCCCTATGGCCTGAAACTGTCAGAGTTGGAGCTTTATCCTGTCCCTCTGCCAGCCCTTTCCTGACCAGGTGGTTTCTCAGTGGCCTGCATAAAGCCAGGCGTCTAACCTCCACCTTCAGCCTGTGGGTTCTGACCATCCCTCTCCCGCTGGTTGTGTCCTGGAGGTGCTCTGTTCCTTGCTCACAACCATCACTCGCCCTATCCACCGTCCGCCTTTTCAACTCCGCTTTATTGAGGCACTGATCCCTGTACCCGGCTGGGTTTCCTGCATTCTCCTCCCTTTGCAAACTCAACAAAGGCTGCAGTCCTTGCCCCGTGTCCCTGCTGGTGTTTTCACCCGATTCCGTGATCTCCGAGTCTCCCGAATCTGTCACAGCTCGCCCTGGTGCGGCACTGGCAGCCCGCAGTTTGTAGAACCTGTAAATGAAAGCTAGGCTCACCGCAACAGCGGCCGACACAATAACTTTGCCCGCAAACTCCATCGTCAGCGGTCAACTGCTCAGTCCTTGATGCGGGCGTCAACCAACAGGCTGCTTCACAAACAGGGCCCGTGCTATCAAATGTCAGCCAAAAGCGGCTCACCTGACACTTGCTGTTGTTGGAAAAGGTGACCTTCGCCTGGCTTAGTTAACAGGTAGGCTCTAACCTGGCTCAGTGAATACCACAAGGAGGAGTTCTCTTGATTAATAGCTTACAGGAACAGTTCACAGAACTGACAAGCTGCTGCTTGGCAACTGTGTCCAAAGGAATAGGAAACACTAAACATGCAGATTATTTTCAAAACAAATTAGGTTAGGGTAGCACTGCGAACGACAGAGATCCGGTTGTTGGGATCATTTATTTAACTATGTTTGTACGATAGGAAACTTGAGATATAAACATACCTGCCAGGTGAAAAGAAATAGCCAATTCCTCAGCAGGTGTGACCTCTTCCTGTACTTCTGGCTTACCCTGGTCAGTTGGTCAGTGACAATTAATCTGTGACTTGTTTCACAGGGTAACCCAGCCGGTGGTGTCCTGGTCATTGTCACCCTGGACCAGTATTTCAGGGATCAAGGCAGACTGGTGAAATCCAATAAAATGCTGGCCTCGTGATGACATTGTTGATTGGTTCACTAATGCCATCTTTGGAGGGAAATCTTCCATAAGTACATAGGAACTGCTGCAGCCCCTGGAGTCTGTTCCTCCATTCAATGAGATCATGGCTGATCTGTGGCCCAACTCCATATTGCTGCCTTTGGCCCTTAATCTGTTAATGACAAAAACATTATCTATCCTAAATTTAAAATTAACAACTGATCCAGCATCCACTTCCATTTGAGGAAGACAGTTCCAAATCTCTACCACCCTTTGTTTGCATGCTTCCTAACATCTCTCCTGAATGGTATCACAAAACAGTACAGAACAGGCACAGGCCTTCAGCCCACCATGTCTGTGCTAAACATGATGTCATTCTAAACTAATCCATCTGTCTGTACATGCTCTGTATCCCTCTATTCCCTGTCTGTACATTATCTGCCCTTAATTTTTAGACTACACCCCCTACTTCTAGAATCCCCAACCAGTGAAAATGGTTTATCTTTATCTACCCCTGTTTTTATCTGTTAATATCTTGAAGACTTCAATCAGATCATCCCTTCATCTTCAAAATTCTAGAGAAAATGGGCCCAACTTGCATAATCACTCCTCATAGCTTAACCACTGAAGCCCAGGTATCACTCTTGTAAACGTACATTGTACTACCTCCAAGGCCAGTGTATCCTTCCTAAGATGTAGTGCCCAGATCTGCTCACAGCACTCAAAGTGGGGTCTAACCATACATCTGTATCTGGTCTGGCAACATTGCTGAGTCTTAACTGTTAACAATTAGGATTAGGCAATAAATGCTAACTTTGGCCCTCATCTCAAGAACAAATAAAGGAAAAAAAAATTATTTGAGTGCAACAATGGGGAAATCTTGCACATTCAGTAATATAAGAATTGGCCATCCTAAATCAGGGCCATCAAGCCCAAATTCTTATTCCAGCATTCAATTACAGCATGGATAATCAGTACCTCAACTCAATTTATTCCCCTTGGGTCAATGTTTTTTGATACCTTTACTCAAACAAAACAAAAGTGAACCCAGTCTTGAAAGCTCCAATTGTTGCACAATGCAGCCTTTTGAAGCAGCTTTTAATTTGATTTGATGTATTATTGTCATATGTACTGAGATATAGTGATAAGGAATGTTTTAAGTACTATCCAGGCAAATCATACCTTACATAAGTACATTAGAGTAATAGGACAAAATGCAGAATATAGTGTTACAGCTACAGAAAAGGTGCAGAGAAAGATCAATACTACCAAATCATTATATTAGAGGTCTGTTTATAAATCTGATAACAATGAAGAGGAAGCTGTTCTTAAATCTGTTGGTATGTGTTTTCAAACTTCTGTATATTCTGCCCAATAGAAGAGGGTGAAAGTGAATAAAACTAGGGTGGGAAGGGTCTTTGATTTGGTATTCCAACTTTCCACTTACATTGTGTATAAAGCTATTCCTACCATCAATTTGAAGATAACATCACATCATTGTTGAATCACCTACCAGAGGAAACAGCTTCTCTATACCTGCCCTTGTGAATCCTTTGAATATTTTAAATACCTCAATCAGATTATCCCATAATATCCCATAATGGAATAGAAGTCACATGGTATCTAAGTTAAATATTAAAGTCAATGTAATATATCAGACTCAAAATGTTAACTCTCTCCTTAGATGCTGCCAAACCTGCTGAGTTTATCCATTTTCTGTTTTGATTTTAAAGTTTCAGCATCCGCAGTACTGTGTGTTTATAGCCATTGAGGTCTGCTGCCTCAGTACTCCAGCCAGACACTGTAAAAGTGAAACATTGTTTCTCCCAATTATGACCCATCCTTGATATAAAGTCAAGCACTCCATTCTTTTATTTGATCACTGTTTACACCTTTTATTGTGTTTTGTAAATGTTATACAATGTGCCATTGTACAGAGCATTATTTATTCAGCGGTTCAAGGATTCCTCACTTGGAGCAGGGTAGAATCATGTTTATTCAGCATGGCAATGATTATTCACTGCGTAACTGTACAGAGATGCTCATTGTCCAAAATGGTAAAGGTAATGTCATGTTGGTTTTGTCTGAGCGAGGTCTATCTTTCCTTGCTCAGGAGGAGGGTGATACACACCAGTAGCTGGTGCAGATTTGATGGTCATTCACAGTATGCATGCCACTGCAAGTAAAAGACCCAGGACTATTTCTTTATATTTTTACACTTAGTTGTTTGTAAAGTTTTGAATTTGATTGTTCATTCAACACAGCTCATGGAGGCAGTTAAGGACTCTGCAATGATGCCTCTTACCTCTACTAGTTTATGTGGGAGCCAGTAGTATGTCAAAGCGGTCTAAAGCACAGCAAAAGGTCCTTCGGCCCAACAAATCTGCACTGGTCTAAAACAAATACCCATCATTTTACATGTTGCATCCTACCTATTGGAATAAAGCACCTCCAAGTTTATTTGCATCCATTCACATGATGCGTGCATCTGTGACAAGGCCAGTGTTTAATGTTAACCCCTAGTTGTTTTTGATTTGGTGGTTGTGAGCTGCCTTCCTGATCACTATGTGGCTTGCTAACCCATAGAGGGCAGCAAAGAGCCATATAGAGGCCAGATTAGGTGAAGATGGCAGTGAGCCAGGTGGAGTTTTACAAATATGGCGTATCTTGTAGAGTCATTGAGTTTTACAGCATGGAAGCAGACTCTTTGGTCCAACTTGTCCATGTCTTTTAAATGTTGTAATTGTACCAGCCTCCATCACTTCCTCTGGCAACTCATTCAATACATGCACCACCACTTGAGGAAGTTGCCCCTTGGGTCCCTTTTAAATCTTTCCCCTCCCACCTTAAATCTTTGCCCTCTAGTTTTGGACTCCCCCACCCTCGGGAGGATGACCTTGGCTATTCACCCTATCCATGCCCCTCATGATTTTATAAACTCTTTATTCCCGATTTATTTAATTTATTGAATTGAAATCATTAGTTTAAGCATAGAGGTTACTAATCCAGGTACATAGCAGTATGTTACTGTCCCCAGTAAGAGACAAAAGCCCATTCAGGTTACTTTCACAATCTGGTCTGACAGGTGGATGGAAAAGATTTCATAACTATATCCAAAGAAGGAAAATGGTCCTGTCCATCCTTATTCCCTCAAAGTAACAATGCCAGTTAAAAAAAGGGTCATTTATTTCATTGCTGTTGTGAGATCTGTGGAGAATTAAAAATTAGCTTCTGTCTGAACTATCAGCAAACTGTAAAATCAACCATCAGTGATGTGGGATGTCCTAAGGAGGTGACAATGTGCTCTGTAAATGTAAGCTTTTTCATTGTTTATTGTCCTGCAGTCATTGCCAAAGATCCTTCAGCTGGCTTCAATGATAATTCACCCATCAATGCTTCTTAGAAGAGCTTTAGGGAATCAGCAAGACCAACACACAATGCCTGAGCAACACAAGACCACAAATGAGAAAAAAATATTATGAATCTGTCTCATTTAAAAATTGAACAGAAAGACTGAATTTATTTAATAAAACTACAGTTCTTGAACTGAGCAAGGAATTAACTGAGACTGGAAATTAACTGTGGCTGAAACTGAGAATTGAAACAAATTGATAACACTGAATTAAAGGAAATATACCAAATTAAAGCTGATCAGTCTGAAAGCACAAGATTCATACTTAAGAAATGTAATTAACTTTATGTGGGCAAAGTGATTCAGTTGACTGAAATCATAATTCGTTCGAGGTAGCTTTATTCTCTTTTAATTCACTATATCCTGATACAATCTATTGTAATTGACTCCAGTGTTAAATGCACAAACCTTAACCCCAAGCATTGTGATCAGACAGCGACTCACTAAGAAGTAGACCTGGACTAAACTGATTCAGGCACATTGTCACAGAATGATAACTCACTTTCCTCTTCCTCAGACTTAAGCAAACTCCTAGGTTATTTATCAGGATGACATGCTTTGCTGGCAGGTATAGTGGCATCCAGTACAAATGCCTCAGTAGGAGCAAAAGCTTTTCTTTACCTTGTTCATTGGTCGTTTCCTAAATTCCCATCTGCCGCATTTAAAGGATTAACTGCACAACCCTCAAACAATCCTCTAACAATAGCTACTGAGAAGTTGTGTAAGGAGCTATGTCTTGATGTCAGATTGTGCAGAGCTGAGGCCTAATGGAGTAAGGTGCTAGAAAAGAAGGTTCCAATGTCCCTGTACAATATGGATTGCAGCTGTTCAAGAAGGCAGCTCACCACCACCACCACTTTATCAAGGTCAATTATGGATGGGCAACAAATTGTCAGTGGTATCTACCTTGCATCTACCTTGTGCTGGGGGTTGACCTTGATTGGACAGTTTGATGGGATCTTTGCTCTGCTTATACTTTGTGCTAGATTTGACCTGAGAGCACTTGAACTTGACAATACTCCATTTACCATATCTTTACCCATTCATTTAGCCTATCTATATATTTTTGTCACCTTCTTATGTCCTCTTCTACTTTCCTACCTATGTGTCATCCGTGAATTTAGCAATCTGACTTTCTAACCCTACATCTAGACAAATTATATCAATTGTAAAAGTTGAGGTCTGAGTACTGATCCATGTGGTACACTACTCATTACATCTTGACAACATGAAAAAGACCCATTGTGCTATGCTCTGTTTCTTCTTAGTCAGCCAATCTTCTCTCCATGTCAATATACTACCCCCTACACCATGAGATTTATTTTCTGAAATAACCTTTAATATGGCACCTTACCAAATGCCTTTTCGAAAGCTTAGTACATATACATCCACTAGTTCCCCTTTATTCTAAGCATGTGATACCTCCTTAAAGAATAGATTGGTCAAATATGATTTCCCTTTCACACAATCATGTTGACTCTGCCCGATTACCTTGAACTTATCCAAGTACCCTGCTATACCTTTAATGATAGCTTCAAACATTTTTCCAATGACAGATGTCAAGCTAACTGACCTGTAGTTTCCTGCTTTCTGTCTCCCTCCCTTTATAAATAAAAGAGTTGGGCACTTACAATAATCTAATCTAATGAGACCAATCCTGAATCAAGGGAACTTTGGAAAATTAAAACCAATGCATCAACTATCTCTCCAGCCACTTCTTTTAAGACTCTAACGCAGAAAAGAGCTTATGTATGGATGATCAGAAGATCATTGTAATGCCCATGTAATGTCCAATTTAACATGCCCTTTTTGTGGTAGAACTCAATAGGGAAAATGTATTTTTTCTTCTCCCATGTAGATGATTTGCCAGTCACAGCAGATGACATTGGTAGAACAACTTGTGAAGACCCTGTATTGTCAACCGTGCATGAGTTAATCACAAATGGGTAACACAGATATTGGATTTAGAAATCAGTCCTTTTTTTCCCCATAAGAATAAATTGTCGGTTGATAAGGGTTGCGTTGTGTAGGGAGCCAGAGTTGTAGTTCTGGAAAAGCATACATCACAGTTGCCATGTGATCTTTGTGGTCAAGGAATGAGTTTGATAGAGTCTGGTGTGAAACAACCTGAGGTGACCAGGGTTAGATTAGGGCATAGAAGTGTAAACAAAATGGTGTAAAACATGTCAAGATGCAGAAAAGCAGCCTCAATCGGTTCCTATCTGACCATGGAAATGCCAGTCAGTGTGTTATAGAGGCTACACATCGATTCAGCAGAATTTGAAGGGCAATAGCTACTCATGATGATCGATGGCCATTTGAAGTGGGTTGAGTTCTTGCCAGCAATTGAACAATAATGAGCAGAACTTTGAAAACACACCAAGTTATTTGGAAGAATTTTTAAATTTTTTGAGAATGAATGGGTAGCAAACCAGAGTTCCACCATGTTGCCCTGCTTCTAATGGAGCAGCCGAATATGTAATGCAAGTTGTTGAGCAGGTTCTTCCGAAACAAATGAGAGGTACAAACTGGAAGAAATGTCAAATATCATTGAATCACAAACCCTGGCAACTTTTTGTTCTTATTTATAGAAACGAACCTCATAATATCACTGGTAGAACGAATTGTTTCAGCAGACGGCTGAGAATAAGGTGTTCAGACTGAAGTCACATATAGCACAGTCAGTAAAAGAAAAATAATCCAGTCAGAAAGAGTCAGGTTAAGGGTAGACCGAGAGAAAGAAGTCTGAAGTTGAAACAGAAGATTAAAGTGAAAGAATATCACCAGAAGTGATTGAGTGGCTACAAGGCATGCATGCAAAAAATGCAGACCCCACACAGATGTTTGGTGGCGGAAATGATACATTATGGAGATGATGTATGTAAATGTTTTGTATCATTGTTTTACCTTCAGAGGGAGTTATAAAAATCAAATAAGTCTAATGAATAGGATAGTTGGAATACAAGTAGAGAACCGATAGATACTCCAAAACAAGTTATGACTGAAACTACTCCAAACCCGAAAGAGAACATTCAACTGAAGGTCGGGGCAAAATAAGTCCTTGTTAGAGAAAAGTTCTCCTCCATGTGTGGCTGATATGCATCAAGGTCTTTCCCCAGATTCATAGAGTCTGAGTCAAGAAGAGAGGTATCTGGAAACTAAAGGTTAGGAAAGATTTGGAAAAGAAAAATTGAAAACAAAACAGGACTGCCTGAAGAAGGGTAAAACCTGAAATTTGACTGCTCCTTTCCTCTAGATGCTGCCTGGCTTGCTGTGTTCTTCCAGCCTCCTGTTTGTATAAATACATACACAAGAATAAACCGGTTTAATTCAGGTCATTCCTTCACATGATGCATGTTGTTCAGTCCTGTAAGGATATCACATATTTACCCCCTTGGGTCTGTCTGTCTACCTAATTAGATCATGGATGATCTGCTTGCATCTCAACCATATACCCTGCCTTTGCTCTATAACCCTTGATATTCTTACACCACAAAAACCTATTCATCTCAGTCTGAAAAGCTCCAGTTGGTTACTCAAGGGTTACAAGGACTGCAGCAGTGTTAAATGATTTTCTGAAGAAGGTCTAGGCCCAAAACGTCAGCCTTCCTGCTCCTCTGATGCTGCTTGGCCTGCTGTGTTCATCCAGGTCTACACCTTGTTATCTCAGATTCTCCAGCATCTGCAGTTCCTACTATCTCTGATTAAATGATTACTTGGTTGATTTTCTTTTGTCCAGAGATGGGAAAGAGCTGGAATCAACTGCGAATCTCAAAACTGTTTCGAGATGAAGCTGAGTCTTTTGTACATTATTGTCTCTCCGTCCAGGAGATGACAGTTCCCACTACATTGTAATTCGTTTCACGCACTGGGTGATTAATTTATTTCCACTTGTACATAAGTGATAAGGTAAGATACTCCATAATGGATTTTCATGGGTCAGGGGTCAGACAATCCAATATATAACTGATAGAGTACAGAGAGCAGTGCTGTGAAGGTGCACAAAGGAAGAAGCTATTCAGCCATCTTTGCATTCGGTTTGCTCTTTACTCATAAGGTGTTCTGTCAGTCAAGTTGAACTACCTAAGTCTTTACAGCTTGTTGGTGGTGGGGGATACATTTGAATGTCTAAAATGTCTTCCAATGCCTCAAGGGCACTTGTGTTGGTGTTGTTTTTAGTACTCATTCTGGGGTAGCGGGCATCACTGGCTGGGTCAGCATTTATTGCCCATTTCTAGATGCCCTTCAGAAATTGATGGTGAGCTGCCTTCTTGAACCGCTGCAGTCCATGTGCAGTAGATACACCCATAGTGCTGTTAGGGAAGGATTTCCAGTACTTTAACCCAGCAACACTGAAGGAACAGTGATATATTTCCAAATTAGGATTGTGAGTGGTTTGGAAGGGAACTTGCAGGTGGTGGTGTTCTTTTGTCTCTGCTGCCCTTGTCCTTCTAGCTGGTGGTGGTTGTGGGCTAGGAAGGTGCTATCTAAGGATCTTTGATGAATTTCTGCAGTGCATCTTGTACTTGGTACACATTGTTGCCATTGAGGGTCAGTGGTGAAGAGAGTGAATGTTTTTCGATGTGATACCAATAAAGCGGGCTGCTTTGTCCTGGATGCTGTTAGAGCTGCACTCATCCAGGCAAGTGGGGAGTATTCCATCACACTCCTGACTTGTGCCTTGTAGATGGTGGGCAGACTAGGGAGTCAGGAGGTGATTTACTCACTGCAGGATTCCTGTACTGTGCAATAAACGAAGTTTGAACCTCAGTAGTTATATTCAGTTGGTTCACCTGTTAGAGGTCCTCCAACTATTGTCTATATTGTGACGAGAAGGTGAATAAATCAAATAGATACTCTCTGGAGTTTAGAAAAATCAAAGGTGATCTTATTGAAGCAAATGAGATTCTGATGGGTCTGTAGAGGCTAAATACTAAAAGTTTGTTTCCCCCGGGCTAGGGAATTTAAAACAAGGGGGCTTTCTGAGAAAAGGAGAATGTTATTTAATCATATTGTTACAAATCTTTAGAATTTTCTATGTCAAAGGACCACAAATGATCCATTGTTGAACATATTCAAGACTGGGATCAATTTTGATCTCGCAGGCCATCAAAGGGAATTGGGGAGTGGGTATAGTGGCAATAAAGTGGCAATAAGGTTGAAGAGCAGTCATGATGGAGCAGGCTTGAGCGGTCATATGGCCTATCTCTGCTCCCATTCCTTATGTCCCATGTTTTTATTGTGATTTCTGATTCTCCACTTACATCCTGAACATGTCCTAATCTTTTCCATGCCAACATAACCTGAAGTTCTTCTGTGACCTTTCTCCTGCATATTTAGGTTGATGCATAATATTTTCATTTCCCTTTACTTGCCCTTCTGACACCTCCCCTTTCTGTTATCCAATCATGCCTTCTTACATTTGCCTTACAACTCCAAACCATATTCCCCTATCTTCCAATCTCCAGCAGTGATTCCATTTGGTCCCTCTGTGCTTTGGGTGACATTCTTCAAAGGAGCCATTGAAGCACTAATTTCTACATCCTCATCAGCAGAAATCCCAGTTGACTCCTCCTCCTATCTTGCCTGATCTACGTACCACGCCCTAATGTAGGCATAGGAGGACTACTCCTATAAATCGCTCTTTCAGTTCTGCTTCCACCACAGGCCCTGTGGATTTTGCCATCAGATCAACAACAGCAATGCTTTCTTGCATCTCCCTCAATAATGACTGTTCAATTGTGAACAAGGCCTTTGCTATCCTTGACCTTAATGTGGTCAATTACATTAGCATGAGATTGACGCTAGACAATGATCCCTTGTCTTTAATTGATGTCTGCCAGCCAACTATACTTTCTGCTTTACTGCAACTGCCTTGATATAATTACACCACTGGATAGCTCTGCTCTCTAGTTCAAATTAATCACAAGTTTCTTGGTATGCACTCATTTCAAAATATCTTCCTCCAAATTTCTCCCAAATTTTGGCAATTCTTTATCAAAGTTGTCTACTTGGTCCCATGGTGACATTGGGGGATATATTCCACTGGCCATTCTGTATGAGTGAGTCTTAGTGATGTGTGTCAACGTGTTTTGCATTGCTGCTGCATCTAACCTGACCTTCTTAATGCTTAGATAACAAGGTGTAGAGCTGGATGAACACAGCAGGCCAAGCAGCATCATAGGGGCAGGAAGGCTGACGTTTCGGGCCTAGACCCGTCATCAGAAATGGGGGAGAGGAAGGGGGTTCTGAAATAAATAGGGAGAGAGGGGGAGGCAGATAGAAGATGGATAGAGGAGAAGATAGGTGGAGAGGAAACAGACAGGTCAAAGGGGCGGGGATGGAGCCAGTAAAGGTGAGTGTAGGTGGGGAGTTAGGGAGGGGATAGGTCAGTCCAGGGAGAACGGACAGGTCAAGGGGGCGGGATGAGATTAGTAAGTAGGAGATGGGGGTGTGGCTTGAGGTGGGAGGAGGGGATAGGTGGGAGGAAGAACAGGTTAGGGAGGCGGGGACGAGCTGGGCTGGTTTTGGGATGCGGTAGGGGGAGGGGAGATTCCTCCCTTCTTAATGCTTACACATGTTTTCTACAGGATCACAGTCAGGAGTGGGAATTCTGTTCCTCTCTCCACTGATGCAGGGTCTAGCATTTTTGCCACCAACCCAATGTGGATACTTAAATTTACCGTAGATTGGAGACATCATTGAGTTTTTCTGGTGCAGAGCCACATTTAGCAATCTTTCTGCGTTTACCCATTAAATTATTTGGGAAATTAGCCAACATTAACATTTAAAGCTAAAAGATTGATTATTTCTGAGATTGTTCTGCAATTTTTTGAAATTTTCATCATGTGTCAGACTAGAGTGTCTTAGATAGATTGAGCTGTGAACATTATTGTGAAGTGCTATACACTGTAGAATATGTAAGTGGTAGCTGAAACAGATTGTAGCCTCAGCCTGGACTTCATAGAGAACCCTGATGACAGAGGTATCTGGAATCTGATTACCAAGCTAATGCCAAAAGCTCACCTACAGACTATTCGCTCTGTGTGTTGGATGTAGTGATATCAACAACAAAATTGACAATTTTTAACTTGTACCTAAAAAGTATTATAACCTCCCAAGTCTTGAAATTTGATATTGAGCCATTTAAGGATTATATTCAGATGGTGAGATGATTGGTTGAACAGGCAGATATTAAGGAGCATCTTAAAGAAGGAAGACAGAGTGAGACACAGAGAAGGGAGAGAATTCCAGCAGAAGGAAAGGTCACCAATGGGCAAAGCAAAAAATTGGGTTGCTCAAGACACCACAATTTGAAGAGCACAAATTTCTCAGAGGAATTTGTTTTATTCTTCATGGCAAGGTTCCCTACCTCTAATTGCCATTGGGTTTTTGGAGTTGAAGGAGATTACATTGGAAAGAGTGATGCCAAGGAGGGATTTGAAAACAAGGATGAGAGTTTAACAATTGAGATATTTGTTTAACTGGGATCCAGTGTAAGTTAGCGACTGGGGTGATAGGTGAATGGGACCTGCTGCAAGTTAGGCCATGGACAGTGAGTTTGAAAAACTCTGTGGAGCCTAGAATGAAGGAGGGTGGCCAGAAGTTCATTAGAATAATCAAGACTAGAGCTTTTATTTTCCTTTATTCATTCATGGGATGAGGGCATTGCTAGCCAGGCCTGCATTTATTGCCCACCCCAGAGGGCAGTTAAGAGACAACCACATTGCTGTGGGTCTGGAGTCACACGTAGGCCAGACCAGGTAAGGATAGCAGCTTCCTTCCCTACAGGACATTAGTGGGTCTTTCCAACAATCGGCAATGGATTCATGGTCATCATCAGACTCTTAATTCCAGATATTTATTGAATTCAAATTCCACTGTCTGTCATGGCAAGATTCGAACCTGGGTCCCCAGCACATTACCTGGGTCTCTGGATTAACAGTGCAGGAATAATAGTTATTGATAATACCACTAGGCCATCGCCTCCCTGTTATTTGTCATGCATGAGGATTTCAGTCCTATGGATGGCATGGATTAATGAATGATTGATAGCTCATCTCAAGGTCAAATATGACACCAAGGTTGCATTCAGTCCAGTTCAACCTTAGGCATTTGCCAGTGGCTAAAGAATTCCTTTTGTTTTGGGATTGAAGTCAATGACTTTACTATTGCTCAGAGCTAATTGGAGGAAATTTCTCATTTCCTGGATATCAGACAATTGCTCTGACAATTTATGAAACATAGCAGGGTGACGATAATGTGGAGCTGGGTGAAGCCAGCAGACAGGACAACCCTCAATGTCTTCTTTATGTTTTTTACAAATGCGTCTGTGGTCCCACTTCGCCAAGCACTAGATGATATTGTCTAGCTTCAACCTGAATTGAATGTCCCATCATCTTCCTTAATTCATAAATCTACCTTCATAGATAAGGGCAAAGAGACTGAAGTTCAAAGTATTTTTGTTGTAAATAACTGGCTTCCTTAGTGCCTGGTTATAGGAAGCATGTTTATCTCAGACACAATCCTGCCCCTTAATGCTTCCTTGTCAATGATCTCTCTTTTGTAGCGTTACCATTTGGTATAAGAGATACTTAACCTGATATCTGTCAATGCAATGCTGATCAGGATGGTCTTGTTAGAGTTTGGCAGCTTCTTTAATATTTCTCTCTGTGTTTCCCTGGTCATTCAGTGCCATTGTCAGAGAATAGGAAAATGAACAATGTGCTCTTTGACCTCACCGCTCTGAATGTATAAAATGCATGAAACCGGTGTGAAGGTAGCATTTCCTCCTCTCCGTAACCACCTTCGCCCCCTGCACTTCCCACTTGGATTTGACATGTGGCTGTCCCTGGTGATGTACCAGTATAGTGTACTGAGATCAATAACTCAGTGTCATGGAGGCCAATTTCTAGCGAGAACTGGATTGCCATGAAGTAGCATCTAATCTCACACCTCTCAGATACTGAGAAAGTTCTGAGTTCTGAAGAAGGGTCAAAGGACCTGAAATGTTAACCCCGATTTCTCTTCACAGATGCTGCCAGCCCTGCTGAGCTTCTCCAGCAACTTCTGCTTTAGTCTCAGATACTGAACCCTGGTTTACTGATCAGTAGCAGACAAGCTAATGGGAAGAATGCTCTGAACCGGATCTGATTGTCTGCCTAAACACACGGAGTATAGGTCAGATTGCAGTAGAAAGAACTGAGAAACAGGTAGAATATTTAAGAAATAAATATGGAGTCAAAGCAAAACATGACAGTATGGGAAAGCAGACAGGCTGAGTGAACACGTCAATAATGTAATGTATTGCGTTACCACATTGATTACAAGATGGATGACCGATTGGCTCAACCTTTAATATCACCTCCTTTAATTGCCCAACCTATTCTCTGCTGGGTATGACAGCTCACACTATTGTTTAATTGTCATTAAGCTGAAAGGTTAGTTATGCTTAGAGTCATTTTTTATGTCCTACTGAGGTAAGCTGCCCTGTCACAAATTAGATGTTGTTCCCCTTTACACTGCAAAGGTTTAACTTGACAGTAAGGATCCCTTTGCACATATTCCTGCCATTTCTGTATCACTAATCACTCAGTAGGAGACTCACAGAACTCATTAAATATTCATTATTGTTAAACTGATACTATATTTTCTCTTTCATCCTCTTCCCTCCCCTCACGTCCCAACATTTAAATACGAAAACCAAGATATATGTTTCTTGGAGCTTGCTTCTATTCACTTCTAAGTATTCCTAAGTGTTAGGACTTTTTTCATATTTCAAAGGATATTAGTAAGAATGCATATAGTCTGAATAACACTGTGTTTGCACCTTGGATTACCAAATTGACTACAACTTTGGTGACCCCCTCAACCTCTAATCCAGCTGCTGGTCTTCTTATTGATACAGGGTAGATAGAGAGAGAATTTATTTCTGTTGGTTAGGGACTCCAGGACCTGAAGGCAGAGACTGAAAATTAGATGCACGCCTTTCAGATTAGAAAGCACTTCATTTACAAAGATGGTAAATGCTTGGAACTCAGTTCTGCAAATGGTTATTGATGCTAGCTCAATTGTTCATTTTTGAACTGAGATTAATAGGTTTTTGTTAGCAAAATATACTAAGGAATATGAGCTCAAGACAGTTTTATAGAATTAATTGCAGATCAGCTGTGACCTTATTTAATGGTAGAACGGGGTTCAGGGGCTAAAGTGCCTCCTCCTGTATTACTAAAAGGTGTAATTTTGTCTTTATTAAAGGTGAGATTAAGGCTACATTGTTCCCATCAATTTTCTCCAGGCTAGGCAGAGCCCATCGCTGCTCCCAGTGCGTGATAATACAAAGTACACCTCACTCAATGAATTTTGTGCAATTGAACACTCTCAGTGGGGCTAGTATAAAATAGATACAATGTAAAGCAATATAGATAATAGGGATCTTCTAGATGTAGTATATCTGGATTTTCAGAGGTATTTGAGATGGTGCCACATGAAAGGTTAATACAAAAGGTAAAATCACCCAAATTAGCTTGGATAGGGGATTGGCTAACTAATAGAAAACCGAGAGTTGGGATAAATGTTTTTTATTTGGCAAGATGTAACTAGTGGGGTGCCATAGGGTTTAATCCTTGGGCACCACTTATTTACAATCCTTATTAATGGCTTGGATCTATGGAATTCACTACCCAGAATGTGGTGGATGCCGTGACATTGAGTAAATTTAAGAAGGTGATGGACAAATTTTTAATTAGTAATGGGTTTTAATTAATTTTAATTAGTAAAGGGTTATGGAGAGTGGGCAAGAAAGTGGAGTTGAGGGTGAGATGAGATCAGTCATGATCATACCAAATGGTGTAGCAGACTTGATGGGCTGAATGGCCTACTCCTGCTCCTAGTTCCTATGTTCTTATTTACACTGTTACCATACTTTTAGTCCTGCCCTGTTATGAGGTAAGTGCCACTTAAGACAAGATCCTACAAAATCTGACCTACCCCAGAGATTGCCTGAAAAATTGCCAGAATCTCAAGGCAAATCTACAAATTAGATCATGTAGTGGGTCTTGGATTAGATGCAGAGTAAAAGTAATTTGGTTATCAATGAGGTGATTTCTGCCTCAGTCTTGAAGTGTACCTGACTCCCTTGTGTAACATTTTCTTCTTTCCCACACTAGTCTTGTAGGGCCTGAGTAACGTTGTAGCAAGCAGTGCTAAAGAAGTGTCAGTTTTTTGCTGACAAACAATTAGGTTGATGTTGACATCACAGTGAACCTCTGTAACCAGTCGAGAGAGCTGGGCAGCATTTATCCCATCAACAACTCATCAGTCTGGTCTAGGTTTGAAATCACCTACAGTGATATAAAACTCGATTACTGTCATCTGATTGAATGACTGAAGTCAGTATAAAAACAGAAAGTTTATGCAGATCGTGACAGCAGCTTTTGTGTAAGGGACCCTGTAATAGTAAGTGAGCTGCACTTAGATGTTATAGTCAGGCCCGTTGCTATATTTCTAGAGTGCTGTGTTAATGCATCTTTAACCATCAGGTTTATGCAGGCCTACCAATCATTCAACAAATATTCCGCGAGAATCTTCTTTTCCGTCCTTTGTTGTCAGGTGCTGGCCCATGAAGTGTAAAATCAGGCAATGAGGAACATTTTTGAAAAATAATATGTTTGCAGCCAGTTGAATGATGTCAATGCTGCATGATGGAACAAAGCTCGGTATCAAACTCTGATATGTCAGCTAATATGGAGAGAAAAACAAACTCAACTCCAGTCCAAACATATGACTTCAGTGCATCCTCAGAGTCCCTGCCATCAGCACATTAATGGACAATTTTTTTGCAATTTGACAACACCCTCCAAACCTATGATCTCTACCACTTAGATGGACGAAGGTAGCAGATACATGGGAACACTATCCCTCCAAGCCACACACCTGACTTGGAACTATAACTTTCATTGTTGCTATCTTAAAATGCTGGGACTATCTAAACAACACTGTGTATTATGTACTCATGTCCCATGGACTGCAACAGTTTATGAAGGTGGCTCACCAGCACCACCTCAAGGGAAATGAGGGATAAGCCCTTAAATGCTGACCTCACTTGCAGATTTGGGGTGGAAGTGATCATAGAGTGGAATTCTTCACCATGATTTGGCCTTAATTTAAGGGTAGGCTTGTTTCTGTCTCCTTAGCTTTGAATTGGTTAGTTGTCCTATCAGTAATCCAGATGTAGCCATGGTAAAGTAATTCTAACTCTTTATTCAAATTATACAGGTTACTGCAGTACTGTATAGCACAGACTGTTGTCTCTCGCACTGTCTCCATCTCCCAAATCCTCCCTCTGGGTTTTGTATTGTAACGATTATAGCATTAAGTACATCACTAACTGACTTATATTAATCCCTTCCTCCACACCAACGACACACACATTCTGTAATCATGTAAAAAGACACCAGAAATCATAGAATCCCTACAGCATAGAAGCAGGCCATTTGGCCCATTGAGTCCACACCAACCCTCCAAAGGACATTCCACCCAGACCCACCTCCCTACCCTATCCCTGCATTTCCCATGGTTAATCCACCTGGCTTGCACATTCCTGGATGCTACAGGCAATTTATCATGGCCAATTAACCTAACTTGCACATCTTTGGACTGTGGGAGGAAACCAGAGCACTTGGAGAAAACCCACACAGACACGGGGAGAATGTGTAAACTCCACACAGACAGTCGCCCGAGGGTGGAATGGAACCCGGGTCCCTGGTGCTGTGAGGCAGCCACTGTGTCACCCCTTATTTGAATTGAATTAAAAGTTAGCGCAGAACAAGAACTAACAGCATAGTTTTATAGAACACTTCAAAACATTTCCAAAGTAACATAAAGGGAATTGTTTGGTTTTTTTAATGGCACTGACTTTTATTACATCAGGATGTGTGACACTTACCTTTGCACACAATAAGAACAGACGATGATTATGTACCTCAAGTACTAAGATCTGTTGCTGAGAGGTTTCTTTTGAGAGAGGCATATTGCCCAAGATATTTGAAAAATTCCATGCCTGACTCTGGATGGTGCATGGGATCTTTAATATGTACCTGAACCAGCAGACCTGTGTTTTAACATCTTGTCTGAAGGACAGCATCTCCAACAATGTGACACTTCCTCAATTGTGAACTGGGGTGTGAACCAAGAATGTGGAGCATTCAATCTGGACCTCAAAATGTCCAATTCCAGATGTGAAATCAATAATAGTGTGGTGAGACCATGCTGATTAAGGATTGGCTGATACTTTATATCCTTTAAGAAAAGATTGCCATTTTTTTAAATGCAGCGAAGTAATAAACATCACTGTTCCTTATCATCGTCCAGAGCTCTGAGACTATGAAGAGAAACAATGATGTTCATTAACTCAATCCATGCTCAATAAGACAGCGGCCGTTGTAGATTTGGCTGAGAATTTTACATTGACTTATATTTGAGGTCCATTTTTGTCCAGTTTATAGCGAGTTGAGAGTTGGAAAGAAAGAACTTTCACCTTACCAAAGCCTCGGCTTCTCAAAACTTTCCAAGATCAGGAGAGAGGACAGAGTGAAAAAGGAAAGAACAGAAGTGTATCGATTTAAAATGATGCGTAAATGAAGCAAGTGTGAAGTGAGGAATACTTTTTTCACACAGCAGGTAGCTAGGGTATGAAAGGCACTGACTGGAAATGAGATGATGGCAAATTCAGTTGAGGAATTCAAGAAGGCATTGGATGAGTTTTTAAAAATTCATTTGTGGGATGTGGGTGTCACTGGCTGGCCAGCATTTCTTGCCCATCCCTAGTTGCCCTTGAGAAGGTTGTGGTGAGCTGCCTTCTTGAACCGCTGCAGTCCTCCTGCTGTAGGTTGACCCACAATGCCATTAGGGAGGGAATTCCAGGATTTTGACCCAGCGACAGTGAAGGAACAGCAACATATTTCCAAGTCAGGATGGTGAGTGGCTGAGAGGGGATCTTGGAGGTGGTGGTGTTCTCATATATCTGCTGCCTTTATCCTTCTAGATTGAAGTGGTCGTGGGTTTGGAAGGTGCTGTCTGAGGATTTTTGGTGAATTTCTGCAGTGCATCTTGTAGGCAGTACACACTGCTGCTACTGAGCATCACTGGTGGAGGGAGTGGATGCTTATGGATGTAGTGCCAATCAAGCAGGCTGCTTTGTCCTGGATGGTGTCGAGTTTCTTGAGTGTTGTTGGGGCTGCACTCATCCAGGCAAATGGGGAGTATTCCATCACACTCCTGACTTGTGCTTGACAGGCTTTGAGGAGTCAGGAGGTGAGTCACTCGCCACGGTATTCCGAGCTTTTGCCTTGCTCTTGTAGCCACTCTGTTTATGTGGTGAGTCCAGTTGAGTTTCTGGTCAATGGAAACCCCCAGGATGTTGATAGTAGGGGATTCAGTGATGGTAACACCATTGAATGTCAAGGGACGGTGGTTAGATTGTCTCTTATTGGTGATGGTCATAGCCTGGCATTTGTGTGGCGCGAATGTCACTTGCCAGTTGTCAGTCCAAGCCTGGATATTGTCCAGATCTTGTTGCGTTTAAACATGGACTGCTTCAGTATCTGAGGAGTCACGAATGGTGCTGAACATTGTGCAATCATCGGCGAACATCCCCACTTCTGACTTTAGGATGGAGGGAAGGTCATTGATGAAGCAGCTGAAGATGGTTGGGCTGAGGACACTACCCTGAGGAACTCCTGCAGACATGTCCTGGAGCTGAAATGATTAACCTCGAATAACCACAACCATCTTCCTATGTGCCAAGTATGACTCCAACCACTGGAGAGTTTGCCCCCGACATCCTTTGATTCCAGTTTTGCTAGGGCTCCTTGATGCCACACTTGGTTGAATGCAGCCTTGTTATCAAGTGCTGATACTCTCACCTCACCTCTGGAATTCAACTCTTTTGCCTATGTTTGAATCAAGGCTGTGATGAGATCAGGAGTTGAGTGGTCCTGGCGGAACCCAAACTGGGCATCACTGAGCAGGTTATTCTGAGCAGGTGCTGCTTGATAGCACTGTTGATAACACATTCCATCCTTTTCTGATGATCGAGAGTAGACTGATGGGGCAGTAATTGGCCGGGTTGGATTTGTCCTGCTTTTTGTGTACAGGATATACTTGGGCAATTTTCCACATTGTTGGGTAGATACCAGTCTTGTAACGGTACTGAAACAGCTTGGCTAGGGGAGCGGCAAGTTCTGGAGCACAAGTCTTCAGTATTATTGCCGGAATGTTGTCAGGGCCTGTAGCCTTTGCAGTATCCAGTGTCTCCAACGGTTTCTTGATATCACATGGAGTGAATTGAATTGGCTGAAGACTGGTATCTGTAATGCTGGGGACCACTGGAGGAGGCTGAGATGGATCATCCACTCGGCACTTCTGGCTGAAAATTGCTGCAAAAGCTTCATCCTTATCTTTTGCACTGATGTGCTGGGCTCTTCCATCATTGAGGATGGGGATATATGTGGAGCCTTCTCCTCGGTGAGTTGTTTAATTGTCCACCACCATTCACGACTGGATGCAGCAGGACTGCAGAGCTTAGATCTGATCATTGGTTGTGGGATTGCTTAGCTCTGTCTATCACTTGCTGCTTTTGCTGGTTGGCGTGCAAGTAGTCCTGTTTGGTGGCTTCACCAGGTTGATACCTCATCTTCAGGTATGCCTGGTACTGCTCCTAGCATGCCCTCCTGCACTCTCCATTGAACCAGGGTTGATCCACTGGCTTGATGGTAATGGTTGAGTGATATGCCGGGCCATGAGGTTACAGATTGTGCTGGAGTACAATTCTGTTCCTGTTGTTGGCCCTCAGCACCTCATGGATGCCCAGTCTTGAGTTGCTAGATCTGTGTGAAGTCTGTCCCATTTAGCACGGTGATAGTGCCACACAACACGATGGAGGTTGTTCTCAATGTGAAAGCGGGACTTTGTCTCCACAAGGACTGTGCGATGGTCACTCTTAGCGATACTGTCATGGTCAGATGCACCTGCAGCTGGCAGATTAATAAGGACGAGGTCAAGTATGTTTTTGCCTTGTGTTGGTTCCCTCACCACCTGCCACAGACCCAGTTTCGCAGCTATGTCCGTTAGGACCCAACCAGCTCGATCAGTAGTACTGCTGCCGAGCCACTCTTGGTGGTGGACATTGAAATCCCCCACCCAGAGTACATTTTGTGCCCTTGCCATCCTCGGTGCTTCCTCGAAGTGTTGTTCAACATGAAAGAGTACCCATTCATCAGCTGGGGGAGGACGGTATGTGGTAATCAGCAGGAGGTTTCCTTGACCGTGTTTAAACTGAAGCCCTGAGACTTCATGGGGTCCAGAGTCAATGTTGAGGACTCTTAGAGCAACACCCTCCCGACAGTATACCACTATGCTTCCCCCTCTGCTGGGTCTGTCCTGCCGGTGGGACCGGACATATCCAGGGATGGTGATGATGGTGTCTGGGACATTGTGTGTAAGGCATGATTCTGTGAGTATGACTATGTCAGGCTGTTGCTTAACTAGTCTGTGAGACTAGTTGGATTTGGATAGAAGTGGTGTGCAGAGACATGGGGAAAAGGCTGGAGATTGGCACTGGTTAAAACAACTGATGGAAGCACAATGGGTTAAATTGTTTCCTCCTGCACCATAATGATCCTGTGATTAAACTGATTACTTTTGAAGTATGTGCTACTGTTTATTCTATCCACACTGTGCATTTAAATGCAGATGGTGACTGCGAGAAGGGTCCCAACCTGAAACGTCAACTCTCCTGCTCCTCTGATGCTGCCTGGTGCGCTGTGCTCCTCCAGCTCCACACTGTGTTATCTCTGACTCCAGCATCGGCAGTTCGTACTATCTTTGGTGACTGCACCAGAATGTTTTATATGAGATCTTATATTTTGTGTCATTTGGTTTTGCCTTCTGAACCCATCAGTGCTGATGCATTTTACTGTTCCTATACTGCACAGAAAAGGGAGTTTTGAAACCATTGCATCAATTGACTCTTATGGAAATGACTGCTACAGAGCAGTATCAAAATTGATAACATTTTGTGGGACAGGGGTAATCAGTCTGTCAGGATTGAGAGAATGTTCAAAAACGGTGATGAGAAATTGTGCTAACTTCACACAGCAGCTAATACCACCCCTGCCGCAGGTAGGTAACTCCACGGCCACTGTGGTTGATTTTGACTTTCGGTTGACTGACTGATGGACCCATGGCAGATTGAAAGCTCATTCTGATGGTGAGAAAGTCCCGACTCCTTTTAAGTTTGTCAGGACTGAGGCTGCAAGATTTAAGCCAAGACTGCCACCAACAAGGTAAGTTGTGGGAAAAACACTAATGTGAGGAGTGGGGGTCCAAGGGTTTGCAAAAGCCTTTTTGGGTCCACAAGAATAATTTGATACTTATGTTCAGGTTGGCCTCTTTGGTTCCCATTGCCTGTGGAACTCATTGGAGTGTACACAGCGGAGGCTGCAAACTGTGCCTACAGAAAATAGTAAATCGATGCCTTTTTCACATTTCGGACCCTGCTTTCCATTTTAAAAAGAAGGCTGTTGTCGAGCAGCAGTCCTTTACCCCTTTCAGAATGTAGATGGATGTGTTTCCATTGATCATGCGAAGGTGAAATCACTATCCTCAATTGGAGGCCCTTCCTGTCTTGTTAAGGCCAGTTATGGGCAGTGAAATCCAGATACACTGTTGAGCTATTCACCCGTGGGCCAGGTTGGTTGTTCAGGTTGAAAGTAAAGGGACCACGTCACTATTTTTATAAGGGCAGTGATCTTAACAGTGACCTGGCCCATCAGTACAGCTTCAATGAGCATAGATCATTAATTAATCATATTTGCTGCTTGTGGACGTTGCGGTGTGCAATTGGGGATGGACTATAAATATTGACCTTCCCAACAGCAAAAACAATTTGCAAAAAAAAACTGGCTGGCATTTTGGTTGATGATTAACAGCAACATTTCAGAAGATTTCAAGAATTTTGAGAAGTTCTGAGCCTCTGATAAGATGTCTTTCTTTTCAAGTCTTAGTCTGTCCTTTAAAAAAAGATGTTAAATATAAGACAAATAAAGTTCTCAATGATTTAATGGACAAATCTACAATGCCTTACTGACATGGATGGTTTCCTGTTCTTTGCTGAGTTATTTGCTAGAGGAGCAGTACAATTGGTTTTAGGGCTCCTGAACCAAGAAAGGAAACAACAATAATTATTCTTCGGCTGCACATTTTAAGTTAAATAAAAATATTGATGAATATTGATAATCCCTAACTAACTAATCTGTAAAAAGTAAAAATCAAAAGTCATTGGGCTTTTTCATTTGCATAATAAGGAACCAAGTTGAGCAAGGTAGATTATTGCAATTTTTCTTTACTATTTTATCTCACTTTCTGAAAATTTGCTCTCTCATCCTAAATTGGCTGGCTCTTGATGGAGCAAGTCCCATTTTTGTTGAACTGTGTCCAGATATGTATTTTGGGTAGATAGTGCTGGCCAGCACAATGACATGTAGTTGTATAGCACGAGAAACCTATCAATATGTTCCAACAAGGTACTTCACAAGTGTGTTACCAGTCTCATTTTGATACATTTGAGGCACATATGGAGATCAAAGGACAGGTGACCAAAATCTTGTTGTTTTTAGATATTTGTTCACAGGATATGGGTGTCGCTGCCTAGCTTAGTATTTATTGCCTATCCCTAACTGCCCGCGAGAAGATGGTGATGAACTGTTTGACAGTGGGAGTTAAGTCTGATCTTAATGTTACCCAATCTTCATATCCTCACAAAAGGCACTTGTTATTTTTGCACAGATGACGTCTAAAAGTATTCCATGGGAATGGAACAGGGTAAAGAAATATAGTTTGAAGAACACAGAATGTGAATGCCAAACCATTCACATGGAAGGACCTAAAGAGAGAGCTAAGAAGAGCCAGGAGGGGACATGAGAAGTCTTTGGCAGGTAGGATCAAGGAAAACCCGAAAGCTTTCTATAGGTATGTCAGGAATAAAAGAATGACTAGAGTAAGATTGGGGCCGGTCAAGGACAGTAGTGGGAAGTTGTGTGTGGAGTCCGAAGAGATAGGAGAGGTGCTAAATGAATATTTTTCGTCAGTATTCACACAGGAAAAAGACAATGTAGTCGAGGAGAATACTGAGATACAGTCTATTAGACTAGACGGGATTGAGGTTCATAAGGAGGAGGTGTTAGCAATTCTGGAAGGTGTGAAAATAGATAAGTCCCCTGGGCTGGATGGGATTTATCCTAGGATTCTCTGGGAAGCGAGAGAGGAGATTGCAGAGCCTTTGGCTTTGATCTTTATGTCGTCGTTGTCTTCAGGAATAGTGCCAGAAGACTGGAGACTAGTAAATGTTGTCCCCTTGTTCAAGAAGGGGAGTAGAGACAACCCTGGTAATTATAGACCAGTGAGCCTTACTTCGGTTGTGGGTAAAGTGTTGGAAAGGATTATAAGAGATAGGATTTATAATCATCTAGAAAGGAATAATTTGATTAGGGATAGTCAACACGGTTTTGTGAAGGGTAGGTCGTGCCTCACAAACCTTATTGAGTTCTTCGAGAAGGTGACCAAACAGGTGGATGAGGGTAAAGCGGTTGATGTGGTGTATTTGGATTTCAGTAAAGCGTTTGATAAGTTTCCCCATGGTAGGCTATTGCAGAAAATACGGAGGCATGGGATTGAGGGTGATTTAGCGGTTTGGATCAGAAATTGGCTGGCTGTAAGAAGACAGAGGGTGGTGGTTGATGGGAAATGTTCATCCTGGAGTTCAGTTACTAGTGGTGTACCTCAAGGATCTGTTTTTGGGCCACTGCTGTTTGTCATTTTTATAAATGACCTGGATGAGGGCGTAGAAGGATGGGTTAGTAAATTTGCGGATGACACCAAAGTCGGTGGAGTTGTGAATAGTGCGGAAGGATGTTGCAGGTTACAGAGGGACATAGATAAGCTGCAGAGCTGGGCTGAGAGGTGGCAAATGGAGTTTAATGCGGAAAAGTGTGAGGTGATTCACTTTGGAAGGAGTAACAGGAATACAGAGTACTGGGCTATTGGTAAGATTCTTGGTAGTGTGGATGAGCAGAAAGATCTCGGTGTCCATGTGCATAGATCACTGAAAGTTGCCACCCAGGTTGATAGCGTTGTTAAGAAGGCGTACAGTATGTTAGGTTTTATTGGTAGAGGGATTGAGTTTCGGAGCCATGAGGTCATGTTGCAGCTGTACAAAACTCTGGTGCGGCCGCACTTGGAGTATTGCGTACAGTTCTGGTCACCGCATTATAGGAAGGATGTGGAAGCATTGGAAAGGGTGCAGAGGAGATTTACCAGGATGTTGCCTGGTATGGAGGGAAGGTCTTATGAGGAAAGGCTGAGGGTCTTGAGGCTGTTTTCGTTAGAGAGAAGAAGGTTAAGAGGTGACTTGATAGAGACATACAAGATGATCAGAGGATTAGATAGGGTGGACAGTGGGAGCCTTTTTCCTCGGATGGTGATGGCTAGCATGAGGGGACATAGCTTTAAATTGAGGGGTGATAGATATAGGACAGATGTCAGAGGTAGATTCTTTACTCAGAGAGTAGTAAGGGCGTGGAATGCCCTGCCTGCAAAAATAGTAGACTCGCCCACTTTAAGGGCATTTAAATGGTCATTGGATAAACATATGGATGATAACGGAATAGTTTAGTTTAGATGGGCTTCAGATTGGTTTCACAGGTCGGCGCAACATCGAGGGCCGAAGGGCCTGTACTGCGCTGTAATGTTCTATGTTCTATGTTCTATGTTCTAACCATGGTGTATGAGGGGGAAAGGTGAAGAAAGATTAGTTGACCAGCTGTGTTTCAAGCAGATTTTAAAAGATTAAAAGAGAAGCAGAGAGGTGGGAGGGTTTAGGAAGAAAGTTTGATAGGGGAATAGAGAGCTAGCTGACAGCTCTCCCACAGATGGTGGGTAGAATGAGAGTGGAATGGGAATAAAAGCCAAAGTTAGAAAGCTACGTAGTGAAAAAGCGATTTTATGGGTGAATAGATTGCAGAGATGGGTTGAGATAAGCTTATGTGCAGATTTGAAGTCAAGAAAGAGGATTTTAATTTTAACAGAGACAACAAGGTGCAGGGCTGGATGAACACAGCAGGCCAAGCAGCATCATAGGAGCAGAGAGGCTGACGTTTCGGGCCTAGACCCTTCATCAGAAAAAGCCATTGATTGAACAGGAATAACATCGGCCAGTTATACATACACCATCGCCTTCTCAAAGGCAGTTAGGGATAGCCAATTAATAACAGCCACATACTGACACCCAATCCCATTAAAGAACAAAACAAAACATTAGGACAGAGTTGATTGATGGGAGAGTTAGTTCAGGATAGGAGAGGTACCCTTAACTCTACTCACATCCTCCAAATAAAAGATCCTGCTGTGGAGCCACATGTGAATTATTTTTTGGGGATGTTTGAAGATTCTTGATTCTAGTCTTGTGTAGGTCTCTATTCTGCTTTCTCTGGGGTTGGACAACTGTACCAGTGTTGCTTCTTGTTTGTGCCAAGATTTGCAGAAGTAAACTAAGTTAGCTTCAATTTTTCTCCCCTCCTTTGGTTCACATCCGGTGCCTCCTTTCCCTTCCTTGGCCTCTCTATTGCCATATCTTGGGTAGGATGACCACAGGTACCTACTAGGATAGCACTCCTGTAAGAATACTGATTGGAGTATATTGCTATATGTCTGCAAATTGTTAAGCCGACTAATAATTGACCTAATATATTTAGTTGAAATCCACCAAACATCATAGCCGCTTTTTAATACATCTCCCACTTTGTGTTCAGTTAGGATTCAGTTCCCTTCTCCGTGTTTCTCTGGCTCCATTGTATCAGTGTTGGCAATGCCACTCTCCACGCCAATTCTCCCAAACCGTCCGGTCTTTCTCAGTTAAGATTCACAAGTTAGACAAGGCCCTCAATTGTATTTGTTCATTTCTCAGATATCCCCCCTTTTCCTTCCTGAACCATTGTTAGGTTCCCCTCGTCCTCACTTTCATTTCATCTTCTTCCAAACTATCTTCTTTCACAAACTATCTTCCACCATTTCAAAACCTCCAAAACAATTCCACCATTAAACACATCCTCTGCTTCCTTCACTTCTCTGTTGCACCCTGGGCCCGTCCAACTTCCCTAAAACTTGTTCTCCTTTCCCTGGAATCTTTTCATGCAAGTGCAGGAGTGCAATGCCCATTTTTTCACCTCCTCCCTTCCCAGCAAACAGGACCTCAAACTCTTCAGCTTCTGGATGAACTTACTTGTACTTCTTCCAACATTGTAAACTTATACAGTATTCAATGCTGATGGTGCAGAGTTTTCCCAAAAAGTAGGGGAATTGAGAAAAAGCAACGGACAAGAGTGGAATAGTTAATCATTTAAAATGTGGAAGGGAAACTGAGTTGGCACACTGTGGCGTCAGCACAGAAGATGACAATTTTTGATATGGGCCATGCTTGTTTATTGGATAATGGATATACTGAGTTACCTGTTCCTATCCCTGGACTATGAGTTTAACAATTCTAATACCTGTAACTCCTGCACTGTTTGGGATCAGTTAATTCAGCGCAGGCAAGGGATCTAAGGGATATAAACTTCACCGACAAAGCCAGCACTTGTTGCCCATCTCTAATTACCATTGAACTGAGTAGCTTGCTCAGCATTTCAACAGTCAACCACATTGCTTTGGGTCTGGAGTCATATGTAGGCCAGACCTAAGGATGGCAGATTTCAATCACTGGACAAAGTTAGTGAACCAGATGGGTGTTTACAACTATCAATGGTAATTTTGTAGCACGATTATGAGGGAAAGTAGCTTCATATTCTAAGTCTTATGAATTGAATTTAAGTTCCACCAGTTGCCTTGTTGGCTTTCAAACTTGTGCCTCCAAAGCATTACTGTGGGTCTCTGGATTACTAATCTTGTGACATTGTCACAACACCTTCACCTCCATTTGGTTCTGCATGGTCCAAATCCATTGCCTGTGATGAAACTACAAAACTGAGCCATCAAATGAATCATTGAATCCCTACAGTGAGGGAGCAGGCCATTCAGCCCATCAAATCCACACCAACCCTTTGAAGAGCATCCCACCCAGACTCACTCCCCTCACTCTCTCCTTGTAACCCAGTATTTGTCATGGCTAATCCATCTAGCCTGTATACTATTATGCCTACAATCTCCCATGGCTAATCCACTTAACCTGCACATCTTTGGACTGTGGAAGGAAACCAGAGCACCGAGTGGAAACCCACACAGACACAAGGAGAATGTGCAAACTCCACACAGTCACCTGAAGCTGGAATCAAACCCGTGTCCCTGGTATTGTGAGGCAGCAATGCTAACCACTGAGTCACCGTGCCGCTCTATGAAGAGCATAGCTTTTGTCAAAAGAATCTCCTGTACCCTGAATGCACGTGGAGATGCAGTTCACTTCCGCACTGCCTCAGAAATAATAAAACACTCATTATCACAAAAATATGTGGCTATGAATGGCTGCACAACAGCTCCTAATAGGTTATTGAACAATAAATCACTGGTCAATTGCATTTGCATAACTCACTCATCCTTTATTCCTAACAACAATAGAGACTTTCCTTTTTAGATAAACCACTGTACATCCTTTAATCTTTTTCTCTTAAAAAAAGCACTTTTTGCCTTTGCATCCATCAACAGTACGACACAAGATATCAAACATCAGATAAAGTATGGGGCAGGATTAATACACAATGGTTGCAATGCTTTCCCTGGAGTGGAGCCTCACCCTGTCTACTTCTATCTCCTTATCCGAACAGTGCAGCTGTTCAAAGGAGATCCTTGTAGTCAGCTATTTATTATGTATTAGATTGGCTGTTGCACGATCTGTATTACTTGCAATACAGGAACCAAAAGGATAAGAATCTCTTTTCAGATGACTTTTTTTTAATTCCCCTGACAAATCGCTTGGCGAATTTGTGAATTGCAGGCTGCCATTCAATAACAGACACTGGTCTTTGCTTCCATTGGAGATAATTATCTCTTCACAATCTGGCTAATAACCTGATAAATGAAAGTCCTGCCCCTCACCTGCCTGTGGGGGAGGAAGAGAAGATCAATTTAACATGTAATCAGTCACTTCCTTCATGAGTGGGGCAATTACTAGATGTCCCTAATGGTTGGGATTACAAACTGGTCAGTTTCTTCACCTGACCTGTACCCTTTCCCACAAATTGGGATTCAGCATCAATTGATTGTTGGACAGGTTCTCATGACTACTGTGAAATCTAAAGAGTATGTTAAGAACAAGTCCAGAGTTTTGACTGACATAGAAGAAAAGTTTAAATGCTTTATTTTCAGCTTGCCTATAGTGATACCACAAAGCCTTTCACATAGGCCATGTTTGTGTAGGAGAAATGGGACACCTGGCATTTTACTTGTTGCTTTTGGGATTCATGAAACCTTTATACAGAATGTTGATCGCTATTAGGTTTCCTGGTGTTTTTCAGTGTATTCACTAGTTATTTGTTAGGCTAAGTGCCTCATTAGAAATTGTATCTGTTACAATACTGATACCCTGTCATCCCAAGAATGTCCATGTAACGATGCATGTTTTGTTTTACCTTTGTAAAGAGTATTATGTCTTGCACGGGAATGGATAACATAGCTAAATAAGTAAAGTTAAGAAATGGCAGAAATAAAGAAAGAATGGCAATTAGAGATAGCTTTGCTGTCATAGATAATTTAGTTGGAAGATAAACTGCTTGAAGATAGGATGGTGGAGGGTGAGGCAGGGAGCGACTGTGTGCCAATCCAGGTGGAATCATTCAGCCATAAAGAACACTACAGGCAGAAGCTTCTGCACTTTATCACTGTTGGAATGGCAAGATACTTTTTGGATGTGGAATATGATATATTAATGGGCAGGTTTTGCTGAGGTACTTTCCCAGAGCTACTGCATGAGCCTAATTGCCTCTGTTTTCTCTGAATGGTTAGGGAGGATGGGCAGGGTGACACATTCATTCTGTTCACGGAAGGATTTCCAGTCACTAAAGGGCCTGTGATATGGGTGACACAGGCTCACTGGCATTTGGATTTTTGAAGCTGCAGTGACCCTGACCCTCTGAGTCCTCTTGGTGTCCTGTTGCAGGGTGTGAGGAGCTGCAGCAAGGTGCACTTGCCCAGAGACAGGAAGAAGAGCACAGTATTGCCAAAAAGTAGGTATGGTTTGAAGTGGCCATACTAGCCAATAGCAAGAGTTGGTCCCCTCCATTTGGAGAAAGTGCAACATTGAGGATTGAGAAACTCAGAGTGGTATAACACTTTAATGTCATGCTTCATATTCTGTCTTTCCCATTATTCCCCTGCACAGTATGCCCCAGTTCAACACACTTTGCAACTCTGCTCTTTCCTCTCGCTACAGCTTGCTTACATCCCCATCTGAGCAGCCTAAGCTCGTGCTTACCCTAAGATGCTGCTTGCCACACAGTCATCTTTCATCAATGTTGTACTTGCCCAATCTAACCCAGTCTTCACAAACTGGTTTTGGGGGGGAATGGAAGGAAAGATGATGGTTTTTCAGTAACAGGCATATTGTTGGCTCTTCTCAATGTGCATCCACCTACCCCACTGGGAAGGAGGAGGACTCATTCTGTGTCTGCAATGAATTACCATGACAACCTGAGGCACTGGTGTTCAGACATGTTGAGATAATTGATCATCGGCATATGGATTATGTATTGGGGATCTGTCTGCTTCCAGCTGGCTCTTGGTGTTCATCTTATTTTCCCAGGGAAGAGATACAAAGTGGAAGAAAGGAATTTGTATGGTAGCGAAGCTCTTGTTTCTGCTGGCGCTGTTGTTAATGGCATGGCTTCTGCTCTTGCCCCTCAGCAGAGCAGGAAGGTGGAGCTGCATTAATAGCTCCCATGTAGTAGTGAAGGCTAGCAGCAGGCAAGTGCAGCTGAAGGCGGGTGAAGGGGTGAATTGTTCTCCTAGAAGTTGACAATCAACTGTTAAGTACTGATAGCACTCTTTAAGAAAGGAAGTGCTTTAAAACAGCAATCTCTCTGAAGGCATTCCAAAGGAGAGTCATATCAGACTCAATATATTGACACTGTTTTGAGTTTCTCCAACATTTTCTCGGTTCGACACACATTGGCCCTGACTGGAACCGTTTAGTGCAACTGATCAAAGCCTTCATTGTTTGCCAGTTTCACTGAAGAAACCCTTCCCACTGTGCACTCACTTTGGTGGCTTTGACAAGGTTCAGACACTGTGTAGAAGTTGTCCAGTTTTGGGAAAGGAGGAATTCATGTCTGAAAAGACTCTGAATTGCCTTTTCAATCACTTCAATTGCTTTCCTCTCATATTCAAATTGGGTACCTTGTCTAACCTAAGGAACTTGCCCTGAGAAAACTCAGAAAGTGTGGATTGACATCAAGATTCCAACAATTTTTTCAGACTTTGCCAACTCAAACTCACTTGAATCCATCTTGACTTGGTTGGGAAAATTCTGCTACGTTCCACGAAATTTTGCTAGGCTAATTATCCCAAAACCATCACCTCATTGCCCAACTGTAGGGGTAGCAAGTGCACAGGGCCTGGCTTTGTTCATATTTCAACACATTGTTAATGACAATGAGCACCTTCCCTTTGCCTCTACTTCTCACCTTCAAACAACCACCAAAGCTTAAACAGACCATTGCTCGCAGCAAACTACCCAGCCTTCAGGACAGCATCAACCACAACACTACACAACCCTGTCATGGCAACCTCTGCAAGACATGTCAGATTATCGACATGGACACCACCCACCACATGTACGGCAGATACTCATGTGACTTTGCCAATGTTGTCTATCTCAAACGCTGCAGGCAAGGATGCCCTGAGGCATGGTATATTGGCAGAACCTTGCAGATGCTACAACAATGGATGAATGGACACTGCTCAATAATCGCCAGACAGGGATATTCCTTCCCAGTGGGGGAACACTTCAGCGGTCAACGACATTCAACCACAGATCTCTGGATAAATGTCCTCCAAGGCGGACTTCAGGATACACAACAATGCAGAGTCATCGAGCAGAGGCTGATAGCCAAATTCAGTAACCATGAAGACAGCCTCAACTGGGATCTTGGGTTCATGTTGCACTCCAGGTGACCCCACCACACTATACACTCACACACACGCATATACACACACACACACACACACACACACACACACACACACACACACAAACAGACCCTCTCTCACACACACACTGTCTCTCGCACACACACACTCACACATTCACATACTGTCTCTATACACACTCTTTCTCACGCACACACACCTATAAATCTATGGGGTAAACTTGCATTTGCAGATTTCTAATTGCAGATACATTCTATTTTGTTCAAAAAGCATACAATTTGTAGACAGTCAATGTGGCATTTTATAAATTCCTACTTTGCAAATAAAACCAGTCTGACTCTAAACAAGGCCCCACACCTAAAATGCATTGTCGGACCTGAGATGTCACGTCTGGTTTACTGATAAAACTTTTAGTCATCTTGGGGCAGTGACTTGAAAGAAATTCTGGGATTTGCATATTAATCCTTTCTAACTGATTAAAGATTTAACAGCCATCTTAGGTTTGTTCAATACATTCGCATTAGTTCTATGACCCTTTGATCTTTTGCCTATAAATTCTGTGTCTGATGTTGCCTCTCTCACTGACACCTGAAGAAGGAGTGAGACTCTGAACGCTTGTGTCTTCAAGTAAACCTGTTGGACTATAACCTGGTGTCGTGTGATTTTTGATCTCGTCCACCCCAGTCTAATACTGGCACCTCCACATCCTGACAATTAACATCACTTGGTTCCTTCTGCTGAAGTTGTTACGACTGTAGCTGGTCAAAACGAAGGGCATCTTTTATACTGTAGTCATGTGGTTTTTTTTCAGAAAACAGTATAAAATGAGGATCCAACCCGACAGAAGGTGTTGACGACTTCGAGAGACTCTCAGAGGGGGGAGTCATAAATTTTTATCCGAGGATTGTAGGTAATTATTACATAAAGTTTTACTCAAAGCACAAATTGGATAATATAACTCTTAACTACACCTTGTAAACTAATACTCAGATATAGGAAAATGTCACATCTCATTTCTACTGAATGAAGTTTAATCACTATGATCATAGATCAATGTTGAATTTACACCTCTTACAGTTTATCAAAAGGAAAATCTAAAAGGACAGAACTGATATGTTCTGTTAAATATGTGAGCTGTTCAAGAAGGATATTCAGTAGATCAGGGGTACAGTCCAGTAAAGGACAAATTGTAAATGGTACACTTTTGATGGTTCACTGGCTTTCTCTGTTTGCATTTTTTCCATTCCTTTTGCTTTTTTTTATTTTTACCAAGAAATATATTCATATTCTTTAAAACAAAAATCTTCAGCTGACCTAGAACAACATCATAGACTTTCTGAATGTGCATGTTCTATAATCTGTGATGACTTTTTAAAGATTAATTGTTCTTTCAACAGATTATCAGCATTAGATGTGTCATTGCTTATAAATTATTGAGCAAATCTTGGAATCTGCAGTTAAACATCCTGCTGCATTATTCAGGATCTTGCCCAGAGGTATAGAAAATGTGTTCTAATTCAATATTCTTTACAAATATATCCAAAGGAAATAAAATGAGCACTATTTTTTTTTGACCTAATCTGGTGAAGGAAGGGTGTAATGGACAGGGGAGTGTTAGTATGGTACCCCATATTCTCTACCTTTCGACTAACCACAAGAAGATATGTTTTCAAAAAGGAGTATTTTAACTCCCCTTGAGTGCTGTAACTCTTAAGAACAAAGACAGGACAGGGCTTTTCATTAGTTTCAAAAACACAAAGAATGTGTTTATTATTAAGTCACAACAGCATCCATTTTTATACTCACACAAGATACCGAAATACAAGAAAAATTATTTTTAAAGAGGTAGTATGCACTTGGATATTTAACAAGTTCAAAATTTCACTAAATTCTAGTCTTTTACGATGGATCCTGGAAGCATTTGTAGGCCTGGTTGTTTAGTTTTGGGTCACATAAGAACATGAAGATTGGAAGTTTTGATGATGAAATCAGTGGTTTACTCCTTGTCACAGCATGTTTCTGGCTTTGCTCCAGTTGTGTTGAATTTGAGCTCCCATAGTTAAGATCCAGCTTGGTTCTGTGAATCAATAGATAAAAGACTAGCCCCATTCTCTGTGTGTTGGTGAATTCCAGGCAGGGTCCTTTCTTTGCTGAGCAGAATCGCTTCCTTCTATGGTCCTTTCATTTGTCAGGCTGATGCTTTTAAGATGCGTATTGATAAAAGCATTTCTTATTACAAGTTGCTTTATGTCAGGTGACTTTACTATCAGTGTTCCCAATGCCCGCAGTGGTCTGTGATGATGTTAGCATTGATACATAATGATACTTAAATCTCAACCATTTGCATTTCCTTCCGATAAAATGGGTGTGAAGAAAAACCATTCTGTGGAGTTTCATTTTCTAGTCACTAGGTCTATGGAGTCATAGGAACATAGGATGTGAAGTAGGTCATTTCAAACCCTCGAACCTGCTCCACCATTCAATAAGATCATATCTGATGTGTAGCCTACCTCCATATACCTGCCTTAGGCCCATATCCCTTGATACACTTGCTTATTAAAAATGCATTTATCTCAGATTTAAATTTAACAATTACATTGGCATCAACCACCATTTGAGGAAAAGAGTTCCAAACCTCCACCACTCTTTGAGTGTCAAAGTTCTTTCTAACATGTCTCTTGAATGGCCTGGACCTAATTCTTAGGCTATGTTCCCTGGTTTGAGAATCTTCAACCAGTGGAAATAGTTTATCTTTATCTACTCCATCTTTGCCTGTTAATATCCTGAAAACATCGACTAGATCACCCCTTAACCTTCTAAATTCTAGAGAATAAAGATCTAGTTTGACTAATCTGTCCTCATAACTTAACCCATGAAGTCCAGGTATCACCCTTCTCTCCAGGGCCAAAACATCTTTCCTAACATGTGGTGCCCAGATCTGCTGACAGTGCTCTAAGTGGTGTCTAGCTAGGTATTTGTATAACTGCAGCTAATGTATGCATCCTTATACTCTAGCCCTTTAGATATGAAGGCCAGCATTCCACTGGCCCTCTTGACACTTATCTGCATCTGTTCGTGGTATTTTAAAGAGCTATGCACCTGAATTCCAAAATCTCATTGGACATCCATTGTACTTAACTTTGTGCCTTCTAAAAAAAATAGCCTGATCTATCATATTTTGGTCTGAGTTTTGCCAGCAATTTCTGCTTTTGTTTCTGATTTCCAGCATCCACAGTTCTTTTGGTTTATTTTGTCAAATCTCCATGTTGGTTTTAAAAATGAAATGTTATTTCTTACATAAATTTGTGCACAATTATGATTGTGACAAAGAATTCTTCAATGCATCTCAACACCCTTATAGCATCGTTTTCTACTGCTGATTCCTCAGAGAATGTATGATTTTGTTTGCTCAGAATTGGTGTGGCCTTTGTCTTAGATGTCCCTAATGGCCCGATGCAGATTTTCAGTGTGCAGTAGAGGAAAGGCTGGCCAGGATGGAGTTTAAAGTGTGGCCCATGTGTCTGATTTAAAGCAAAGAGATGTAGATTTGTTACAATTTGTCTTGGGTTCTCTGGTAAAGGAAGGGCAAACAGTCTGATAAAGATCCAACAGTTCACACTCACATGCCATCACAGTGCATCACTGGAGTCATTGCACAGTACTTCCAAAACATAAAAATGTTGCTTTTGTTATTTTATAAATGTTCACCAGATTTGCATTCCTGAGCCAGAATTTCTAAGAGACCTGCAAATTGGGCAATGCTGAAGTTAGCACTTTTTGCTGGGGAAATAATGTTTGGTGGCTTCCTGACCCCACACCATTTCTCATATGGCCTATTGGATGGTCTGGAAAGCCTTTACCAAGGTTGGGATTCCCACTGTGAGAACCACAGGAACGCTGTCTTTTCATCCAGATCCTAGTTCTGGGTGCAGGTTAAAAAAAAAATCCTGTTTGGAGAGTTTGTGACCACTGGGGGTGGCTTACTAAGAGAGCTGGGAACATTCCGAAAGACGTGTAAAATATGTGGATACCATCAGCTGTTACTATGAGGTGTTGTATCATAATGTAGATGTGTTTTTAATGCTTTAATTCATTATTCTGACCTGTTCTGCAAAGATAAGTTGATTCTTACAGTGACCAGCATTGTGTCATATTTGGCATGAGTTACAGTACTTTTCTCGTTGTCAAAAGTGCCATAAGCATTAAGAAAAATTCCTAAAACTATGTCCTGTCAGCCTCTGTTGTCATGTTTTGTGCAGCGATTTAAATAAACTGACAGCCATAGCCGTTAAAAAAGGGCCTTTGAAAGTTGAATAAAATCTCAGCACCTAGTCACGCTTATTGTTTGACAGACACTTTTTCTGTTTTGAAATAGAAATGGGGGACTGTTCGGTCAGTTTCAGAAATTGTCACCAGAAGCTATGATAGTTACAGTAGTTGTGAATTCTTGGTTTGGTTTCAAAGGTTTGATTGTAAGAACACAAGACATTGGAGCAGAATTAGACCATTCAGCCCATCGAGTCTGCTCTGCCATTCAAACATGGCTGATTTGTTTCTTAACCCTGTTCTCCTGCCTTCTCCCTGTACTAATCAAGAACGTATCTATCCCAGTCTTAAATACACGCAATGCCATGGCATCCACAATCCTCTGCAACAATGACTTCCATAGATGAACCACCATCCAACTGAAGAAATTCCTCCTCATCTCAGTTTATCATCCCTTCACTCTGAGGCTGTGCCGTTAGGTCCTAGTCTCTCCTACTATTGGAAATGTTTTCTCCACACCCACTCCACATCCAGGCCTCTCAGTATTCTGTAAGTTTCAATGAGATCTCCCCCTCATCCTTCTAAACTCCATTGGGTACAGACCCAGGGTCCTCAATCACTCCTCATATCACAAATCTGTCATCCCCTGGAGCATTCTTATTAACCTCCTCTGGACCCCCTCCAAGGACAACACATTCTTCTTTAGATATGTGTCCCAAAACTGCTCACAATATTCCAAATGTGGTCTGACTACAGCCTTATACAGCCTCAGCAGTACATGTCTGCTCTTGTATTCTAGCCCTTTTTGAGATGAATGCTACCGTTGGATTTGCCTTCTGAACTGCTAACTGAATCTGCATGTTAACCTTAAGAGAATCCTGAATTAGGACTCCTGAGTCCGTTTGTGTTTCAAACTTCTGAAGCCTATCCCCATTTAGAAAATCGTCTATGCCTCTGTTTTTCCTACCAAAGTGCATAACCTCACACTTTCCCACATTGTATTTAATCTGCCACTTCTTTGCTCGTTTTCCTAGCCTGTTCCAGTCCTTCTGCAGTCTCCCTGCTTTCCCAACCCTATCTGTCCCTTCACCTGTCTTTGTGTCATCTGCAAACTTAGCAACAATGCTCTCAGTTCCTTCTTCCAGGAATGTATAATGTATAACATGAATGGTTGTGTCCCAACATGGCCCCCTGCAGAGCTCCCCTCGTCACCAACTGCCATCCTGAAAAAAATCCTTTCATCTCCACTGTCTGCCTTCTGGCAGTCGGCTAGTCCTCTATCCGAGCCAGTACCTTGCCAACACCATGAGATCTTATTTAAAAGCCTCCTGTGCGGCACCTTATCAAAGGTCTTCTGGAAGTCCAAATAGATCACATTCACTGGCTCAATCCTTTGTCTAACTTGCTCGTTATGTCCCTAAAGAATTCTAACAGATCTGTCAGGCATGACCTCTCCTTGATGAAGCCTTGCTAACCCAGTGCTATTTTACCACGCACTTTTAAGTACTCCTCAATCTCATCCTTAATAATGGACTCTAAAACCTTACCAATGACCTAGGTCAGGTGAACTGGCCTATATTTTCCTGTCTACTGCCTCCCTCCCTTCTTAAATAGGGCTTTTACATTTTGCCATTTTCCAGTTATCTTGGACCCCCTCTGATTCTAGTGGTTCCTGAAAGATCACCACCAATGTGATCTCCTGAGCTATGTCCTTCAGGGTCAGAAATCACATGACACCCGGTTGTAGCCCAACAGGTTTATTTGAAATCACAAGCTTTCAGAGCCTCAGTCCTTCTTCAGGTGTTAGTGAGTCACTAACACCTGAAGAAGGGCTGAGGCTCCGAAAGCTTGTGTTTTCAAATAAACCTGTTGGGCTATAACCTGTGTTGTGTGATTTCTGACTTTGTCCACTCCAGTCCAACACCGGCACCTCCACATCATATCTCCTTCAGAACTCTGAGGTGTAATCCATCTGGTCAGGGTGATTTATCCACCTTCAGATCTTTCAGCTTCCCCAACACCTTCTCCTTAGTGATGGCCACAATGCTCACCTCTGCCCCTCCAACTCTCTTGAAGTTCTGGTATGTGACTGATGTCTTCCACTTACAGTTTATATGTGATGTCACTCTTTTGTGCTAGGCCCCTGACTCTGGACTTCAATTTATTCTGTTTAAAAAAAACCTTACAAACCATGAGCTGAAAAAGGCAAGCAAAAAGCACCTCTTCCCCTCTGCTCCAAGTTCCCAAGTTGCTTCCAAATTGCCTGAACTCTACACTCACTCCAGCAGAGTCTTGTTCTGGGTGAGATCTCTCCTTCCTGACTATGTGAAACTACTTGTGGTGATTATCTGACCTCCTGCTGATTGAATACCAGGATGAGGCCCTTAAGAGGCTATTTTTTGCGACTTAATTGGGCGAGACAGGAAGATGACAGACTGCCCCTATAACCTCTAGCCCAATTAAATGCTGCACCTCCAAACTGTCCTTGGAAGAGGGCATTAAATTGTGTTCTTTGCCTTCAGTCGACCTGTGCTGCATTTGTCCCATTCATTGGAATTAGTTCTTTACAGATTGAGTATTTTCACTTCTGATGTTTCCTCGTGCCTTTCTGTATCTGGTTTAAACCGAGAGGCAGGATTTCTCAACAAATGTTAAAGGTTGTTATATCCTATTTTATGAGCAGCATGAATTAAAACTTCACTGAAATCAGAATTCTGTATGTTCATCAATTGTTTGTTCACAGTTGAACACTTGAACATCAGTGTTGGTCAGTCCTCCCTCCAGCAGCAAGGAGAAATCCATGCAAGGTCAGATGCAAGATTATAGTGCCCAGTGTATAAAATGTGAAATTCAATGAGCCCAGATCAAACTAGATAGAGTCATACAGTCATAGAGTTGTACAGCATGGAAACAGTTGCACAGCCGACTCTTCGGTCCAATTTGTCCATGTCGACCAGATATCCTAAATTGACCTATTCCTATTTGCAGGCATTTGGCCCATATCCCTCCAGACCCCTCCTATTCATATACCCATCCAGATGCCTTTTAAATGTTGTATTTGTACCAGCCTCCATTGCTTCCTCTGGCAGTTCATTCCATACACGCACCACCCTCTGCGTGAAAAAGTTGCCCCTAGGTCCCTTTTAAATCTTTCTCCTCTCACTTAAACCTATGCCCTCTCATTTAGGATTTCTTTGCCCTGGGGAAAATACCTTGGCTATTCACCCTATCCATGCCCCTCATGATTTTATAAACTTCTATAAATGTCACCCCTCATCCTCCAATGCTACAGAGAAAATATGAAGTGTCGGTGTGTTTTCCAGCCTGGTTTTTAAACTCTGGGGTCCGTTGAGATGGATTGCCTCACTTCCGGTTTTCCTTCATAGTGGAATGTATATAGGGTCGACTTCAATGTGTTTATTAATAGCATGCTTCGTGGAGTGCCATTCTTCCAGGAATTCTCGTGCTTGTCTCTGCCTAGCCTGTCCCAGGATCTTGGTGTTGTCCCAGTCAAAGTCGTGGTTCTCCTTGTCAATGTGGATTGAGATGAGTGAGTACATGGACAAGGAGAGCCACGACTTTGACTGGGACAACACCAAGATCCTGGGACAGGCTAGGCAGAGACAAGCACGAGAATTCCTAGAAGCATGGCACTCCACGAAGCATGCTATTAATAAACACATTGAAAGCAACCCCATATACATTCCACTACAAAGGAAAACCGGAAGTGAGGCAATCCATCTCAATGGACCGCAGAGTTTAAAAACCAGGTGGGAAAACACACTGACGCTTCATCGGAGGCTGCACTGAGGATGTTACCAAGCATGGTAATGAAACGTCTGCAAAACAACAAACCAGCTCGGCGAGCCAACCAACCTCAACATTATGATCATTATATCCAAATGCAGATCCTTTAAAAATATTGCAAAGAGCAATGGCCCAAATCTCTGAAGGATGCCACAGTTTATACCAACAGTTCTATAAACAACAATTAACTGTTAGTCATTATTAACCAAATTGTGATCCATGCTAGCTAATTCCTTTTAATGCCATGAACATTGTTTACAAGCCTTCAGGCACCTTAACACACATCATCTGAAACCACTGCATTTGCTTTATCAGAATGTTCCATTATTTCTTCATAAAGCTGCTTATCTTGTTTAGACACAACTCATACTTTACAAATCCAGACTTACTGTCTTTAACTAACTCATAATGTTACTGTATATTATGGCTGTACAAGCTTATGCATTACCAATTTAGGCTAGATGGTCAATAATTACTCTATTTATTTTATTAACCTCTTCTTTTAATAAAAGTTTCTGAAAACTTTTTGATTGGCAATCTATTAGTCCTTTAGCCCAATTTACATCATCCAATTATACCCCAGTCCAGTTTCTGTCTTACCTCCAAATCATTTTAGTATGGATGCCATTAGTCTTCAATGCTGTCTGAGTTGTACCAAATGTTCATATTCTACTTTTTTATAAATGGTTATCTTGTAAAATTGCTTCTTATCCTTCTCTTGTATCCTTTTATTCCCACTATCAAAAACTCAGGCAAAATATTAATTTAGTCTTCCCACCTTCCCTTCACCCAATGCGAGAAAATTGTTATCTCTCCTGAGCCCTGCTTTTACTTTAATCATGCTTTTAACAAAAAGCTGTTTTTGTTTCTCTTTGTGTTTGCTGCTTTTCTTTGTTGCTACCATCTCTTCTATTGCTTCCCCTTTACATTGTCCACATTCTACCTGATTTTCATTTGTACTATTTGCCTTTGATGTGTGATTTGGCTCCAAATAATTTTGATTTCCTATCTGAAGAACTCCAGTTTTTACTGCCCCCCTTTTATTTCTTGGTGTGTGGTTTGCTGAAGTTAAATAGGTTGATTCTGGTAATAAAGAGAGAGAAATGGATGGAGGTGCATTAAATGGTAGTAATTCATACCTTAATTGAAAACACTTTACCAGTCCTTTTCACTAAATTCATCGACACACAAATCCTGCAAAACCCTGTTGACAGAGCTGTGAAAATATTGGGTTAGTTGAATATAAGATGACCACAATGAAAGTGATGCATGATCAATAGACTGCCCAACAGAGACGCTTTAGAAGCAATCTCTTGCCATTTCTATGCAATTCTTTGTTTTTCATTTTCATTATTTTAAAATGAAACAGAATTGTCATCATTGGGACCCTTTTAAAATGTAGATAATTACAGCGATCCATGAATTCACTCAAATATTCTGTATTCCCTTGCCTGTACCAGGAGATGATGATGCAAGGAAGAGTTCCTGTACAAGGCAGTATGTGGGAGTTGAATTAACATCAGAAGAATCTAACCATTAACCCAGAGGGGCTTTAGCAATCTTCTGTGTGTTAATCCAACTCTGTCACGCCGCTAGCCTCATTAACTTCCGCAAGACTCCCGGAATATTATCAGCAGCGCTCCCTGTCTAAACAAAGATATTCTTTAAGAAAAATAGTTAGAAAACTATAAGCTTAGTCAAACAGGTATGTTTTAAGGAGAGAGTAGTGTAGGGATGCAGAGATGGAAAAGTTTAAGGAGGGAACTCTGTGGCTCAGACAATGGAAACATGGTCATCAGTGGTGAGCAAAAGCATTTTGCAAGAGTCAGTATGAAAATGGGCAAAACCACATGTCTAGTCAGTCCACTGCATGATTTTCACAAAGCCATTGCTGTTAATTAGTTTGCCAACTCTGGATTTAAGTCAAAAATGAATAAATAAAAGGTTTAAGATTTCAAGTCAGTTTGCTTTTCATGTCCATTAATGCACAAACAGAAGATGTATGCTAAATGGTTGTGGTCAAAAGTTGTCTAGTTGTTTTTGGCTCATTCTCAGTGGAAACCCTTACATGAAACTGACAGAAAGGAAACAGGACATGCAGAACTCATATCCCTTCTCTTCATCTTCATGGATATTTTTTAACACTTTTAAAGGCAATGGTAAATACGTTCTTGATTACCTAGGGGATGAAAGATTACCTGGGATATGCTGGATGTAGAGTTGAGAGTAAAATTAGATCAGCCATAACTGTATTGAACAGCAGAGCAGACTCAAAGGGATGAGTGGCCTACACTTGTTCCTTGTTCACGTGGTCACTAATGCAAATCCCACACCCTTTGCTCACCATTGATGACCCTATTTCCATCGTCTGAGCCATAGAGTTCCCTCCTTAAACTTTTCCGTCTCTGCATCTCTACAGTAGTCTCTCCTTCTTAAAACATACCTCTTTGACTAAGCTTTTAGTCAGCAAATAACTTCTTCCTGTCTGCCGAAGAAGTCATATATTTATGTAGAATAAACAGCATAGAAACATGCCATTCAGCCCAAGCAATCCATACTGACATTAATGCTGCCACTCAGATCTCCTCCAGCCTTTCTCAGCCAACTATCTCAATATAACCCTCAATCCCCTTCTTGATTGTATCCTTATCTAGCTTTCCTTTAGCATCTATATTATTTGCTGAATCCACTCTATCTGGTACCGACCTCGACATTCTATGTTGTATACACAGCACAGTGCATCGTATTCCAAGTGTAGCGTTCAATACAAGTCTAATATTACACCTTTACTTTTCAACTCTATCCTTCTAGAAAAAACTTCAGTGGTAGATTTGCTTTAACCTACATGTTACTTGCCGTTCTCTGCGTGTTTGCGCTCTCAGATTCATTTCCTCCTCTATCCTGATTTAAATTCCTACTTTTCAAGTTATGTGACATTTCCAATTTTCCCATAAAACATAATAACTCATACTGATATCATTTTATGCCCATTTAACAACTTTATTAATATTTTATTGTAGTCCACAGGCAATGACTTTACCTTCAAATTTGATGTCAGTTGCAGTGGTAGAAATTGTGCAAAATCTACATTGTAAATATTAATTGTGAACCAAATGGTCCCGCGTACCAATCCTTGTGGCTCACCCTTACTGCCACTCTGACTAGTTATCTATTACTCCCAAGCTTTGCTTTTGTCTAGCAGCAAGTTAACTATCCATTATGCAATGTTCTCTTGATTCAGCATGCATCAGTTTATTATGCGGTACTGCATTGAAAATCTTTGGAAATCTGGTAAGTCAAAACTGCTACATTATCCTTATCTCCTTCCTGTTACCTTTTCAACGAATTCAATGAGGTTGGTCAAGCAATATTTTTGGATTCTAGATGCCTTTTCTGTTTTGTCCTTAGTTAGATTCCATTATCTTTCCTGTCACTGACATTGAGCCAAATGGTCTGTACTTTGCTTGACATGTTCTATCTCCTTTCTTAATACAGATATAATGTGAGCCATCTATCAAACCTCTGACAAATTATTAAATACCTCTGCAATCACTTCCCTAGATTCTATTAAAATGCGTGGGTGCGACCTATCCAAATCTAGGGTTTATTCTCTTTGACGTTGATTAGTTTGTTTAATATTTCTCCTCCTTTCTTTTAAAATCAGTTATATCTTCTTAATCTCATCTTCTGGTGTCAGGTCAACCCATCCTGTCTCTCTGGGAAATAGTGAAACAAAATGTTTATTTAGCCATTTTGCTATGCTGCTTGTGATTTTTTTTCTTTCCCACCCCATAATGGCCTGTTTTCCAACCTTCCATTCTCTTCTCAACATGAGTGCCTGTAGAATAAATTGCTAACTTAATTTTTTTGGTTCATCTTTGCCTTATTAATGGGTTTTCTTTGACTTATCTTCTAATCTCCTTGTAGTCTACTTTGTCATGCAGTCCCCAGCTACTCATGTATTGTATGAATGTTTACCCTCAGTTTTTACTTTGTCTCTACTTATCTGAGTTTACTCATTAATGTGTAACTTGTTCCTGTTGGCAGAATACAGTTTTCCTGCACTCTGTTGAACAATGGTTTAAATGTTTCCCATTATTGTTCTACATTACTGTTTTGCCAGTATTGTTGTGTGTTTTATTTTTCCAATTCTACTCTCGTTCCTGAAAGTCAGCTTTTCTCTAATCTATTTCCCTAGTTTTTTTTTGTGCCTATGCCCCTCTCAATCTCAATCTTAAAGTATTTAATGTTATGTCTGGGCAAGCTGAGTGAGTGGGTAAATGCATGGTAGATGCGTTATAGTGTGGATAAAATGTGAGGTTTTTGCTCTGGTAGCAAAAATAAGAAGGTGCGTTATCATCTGAATAGCTACAGACTGAGAGAGGGGAAAGTGCAGCGAGACCTGGGTGACCTTGTGCACCAGTTGATGAACAGCAGGAAGATGCAGCAGGGACTAAAGAAAACAAATGGTATGTTGGCCTTCATAGTGGGAGGGTTCAAGTACAGGAGCAGGGATGTCTTCGGGCAATTGTACAGGGACTTAGTGAGACCACCCCTGGAGTATTGTGTGCAGCTTTGATTTCCCTATTTGAGGAACGGGGTTCTTGCTGTAGACAGTCGTAGAGTATACAGCATGGAAACAGAACCTTCAGTTCAACTTGTCCGTGCCAACCAGATATCTGAAATTAAACTGGTCCCATTTGCCAGCATTTGGCCCAAATCTCTCAAACCATTCCTATTGATGTACCCATCCAGATGCCTTTTAAATTTTGTAATTGTACTAGCCTCCACCACCTCCTCTGGTAACTCATTCCATACATGGACCACCCTCTGTGTGAAAAAGTTGCCTCCCAGGTCCCTTTTAAATCTTTCCTCTCTCACCTTAAACCTATGTCCACTAGTTTTAGACTCCCCTATCCTGGGAAAAAGACCTTGGCTATTCACCCCATCCATGTCCCTCATGAATTTATAATGTCTATAAGTTCACTCCTCAGCCTCCAACGCTCCAAGGAAAATAGCCCCAGCCTATTCAGCCTCTTCCTATGGCTCAAACTCTCCAATCCTGGCAACATCCATGTAAGAGATAGTAGGAACTGCAGGTGCTGGAGAATCTGAGATAACAAGGTGTAGAGCTGGATGAACACAGCAGGCCAAGCAGCATCAGAGGAGCAGGAAGGCTGATGTTTCGGGCCTAGACCCTTCTTCAGAAAATGA